>NC_092335.1:657752142-658068571 GCF_046630445.1 Rutidosis leptorrhynchoides
CACGCAAAATCACTCACTCATCCTTAATTTGTGATCTTCATTCATGACGAAACCAAATATCATCTTTCAAGGGTTTCATACGTGTTCAATCCGGGTAGTAATTTCGGTGTTTGTTACGTTTTGCATACTGTTCTATCATTTGAGTATCGTTCCCCGATCCATAGTTGGTGGTGATCATGAAATAGTTAACTCAAAAACAACAATCTCTCAAACAAAAAACCCAAAACATGATCAATGTGGTGGACGGTATGTTTATGTTCACGATCTTCCTTCGCGATTTAACGAAGATATAGTGAATGAATGTAAAAGTATAAACGCATATTGCGACATGTGTAATCTCATTATAAATAATGGGTTTGGTCCTGCATTAAACGATAGTGAAGGTGTACTTTCAGATAATGGATGGTATGATACAAATCAGTATAATCTTGATCTCATTTTCAACACTCGAATGAAACAATACGAGTGTTTGACAAACGATTCATCAATGGCTGCTGCTATTTTTGTCCCGTTTTACGCAGGGTTTGATGCACAAAAATATCTTTATGGCTATAATATCTCTATAAGAGATGCTGCATCTCTTGATCTTGTTGATTGGTTACAAAAAAGAGATGAATGGAAGAGAATGAACGGTCAAGATCATTTTCTTGTTGGAGGTCGACCTACTTGGGATTTTCGAAGATTAAGAGACGATGATTCCGATTGGGGGAATAAGTTTTTGAACTTACCGGTTGCTAGAAACATGACAATGCTTCTCATTGAATCAAAGCCACAAGATTCAAACGAGTTCGCTATTCCCTATCCAACTTACTTTCATCCATCTAAAGATTCGGATATTTTCGATTGGCAAAACAAGGTGTTGAAATGGGACCGAAAATTGTTGTTTTCGTTTGCTGGTAGGACACGCAACTACCCGGACTCTATTAGGAGTCGTATAATCGATCAATGCAGGAGTTCGAGCGTAGGTGAATATTTAGTATGTGGGAGTTGGGAAATTAACTGTCAATCGCCGAGTATATTGATGAATAGGTTTGGAAGATCGGTTTTTTGCTTACAACCTCGAGGTGATACATCTACAAGAAGATCGACTTTCGATTCGATCTTAGCTGGTTGTATTCCAGTTTTCTTTCATCCAGATTCTTTCTATACACAATACACTTGGCATGTACCGAAAAACCATAAAGAATATTCATTTTTTATCTCAGAGGATGATATTCGTAGGAATGTAAGTATAGAACAGCGTCTAAGCGCAATTGATCCTATGGAGATCATGATGATGAGGCGAGAAGTTGTAAATATGATCCCGAGGATGATATACGCTGAATCCAAATTGAATACTTTAGAAGATGCGATTGATATATCCGTTGAAACAATAATCAACAAGGTGAACCAAATGCGACGTACTTAGGCCCGACCCACTATGTATAAGTTCAATATATACAACAAGAGGATTCAATAGAACTAATTTAGGGAGTACCTGTCCCTAAATTAGTTCTTTCTTGATCATTTGAGTAGTAACTTAGGCCCTATAATTTTGTTCTTGTTGGCTTTTTATATCAAAGCTCTTAGCTTTTTGACATTTTACTCTTTATTTTAACAATTTTAACTACCTTGTTAAACACCTAAATATATATAAAAAACTAACAACTATCAGCTATCAGCTAGTTTGCCAAACATACCCGTAATACAACATAAAAACAAACCAACCCACAATAGGGTTTTAATTTGGGTCAATCACCAAAATACCCATTTTTTTGGCCTTTTCTGAGCTGGAACCCCCTTTTTTTTTTTTTGAGAATTTGCCCGCGCAAGGCGCAAGTATCTTTAGACCTTGCGACCTTGCGGCTTGCGCCTTTGCGTGTAAACGCAAGGCGCAAGGATAAGGGCTTGCGTCCTTGCGTCCTTGCGCCTTGCGCCTTATCAGAATGGATTTTTCCTGATTTCTGGATAAGATTTTTTTGGATTCTTTGTACCTTTACGGATAAGATTATGTACCTGTCTATTTAATGAGGCTAGAACTCCAGATTAATAATTTTATTTTACTTCATTTTCAAAAAGATCAAGTCATTAGAGCATCGTTAAGGTACCAACTTTTATCTATTTTTTCACTAATTTGTGTCTTAATGAGCTGTAGTAATGATGAAGCATTTGTTGTTCATGTATGTTGTGGAGGTAATTTTGAATTTGTTAACAACATACCTATGTATCTGCCTCTTGACTGTTTTAGAACCAGATTAAAACTACCACTTGCTCCACAAAAACCAATAAATCGAAGAGTATTGTTAAGGAAAATTCTCAAAAAAATTGAATTGCCACCTAATGCACCTGTTTCGCTAAGATATATTGATAATAATCATATTTTTGATATTACTGATGATCATGAAGATTTTTTTGAGTTTTTAAAACACGCTGTCACAAACGAGCCTATTGATATTTATGTTGTCGACAAAGTTAGAATGCTTCAACCCGGACAAAATTCACAAACACACCAGCCCCAACAAAATCCACAAACACACCATCTCCAACAAAACCTCCGGATTCTCGAGTCTCAACCAAACAAACAAACTCACCATCTGCAAAAAGAACAGGATGAAATACACAATTCCGAACCAAACCTCGAAACACACTATTCGGAAGAAAAACAGGCTGAAATACCACCTCCAAACACAGAAGAATTTGACTTCTTCAACCATGGCGCCGAGAACGTGTGTAAAATAAAAAAAATAGAGAACCCGTTTATACCTGTTGTTGGGTCTAGTGAATCGGATGAAGCAAGTGACGAGGAAGATGAAGATGAAGATGAAGAAGATGAAGAAAAACAAGATGTATTATGGAATATGCCAACTCTACACAGTCAGCAAGATGAAGAAAACCCAGAATTTACGACCCCAATTCCAACCACGTATCAGGTATATGATTTGGTCAAAGTTCGTCAAACGTTTTCGAACAAGGAAGAATTCCTAAACCAGCTATTTACAAAATGCCTTGAAGAAAACTTTCAAATAAAGCCTGTAAAGTCAGACAAATCTCGGTACACCGCTAAATGTGTGTTGCCAAATTGTGAGTGGAAATGTAGTGCATACAAAATAAGACACACTGAAAACTTTATGGTTAAAAAGTTGCATGACGTACACACTTGCTCACGCACACAAATTATGGGAAACAATAAACATGCTACTAAAAAGGTGTTGGGTAGTATTCTTATGGATTCGTTCAAGGCTGCTAATCGAGAGTATAAACCAAAAGATATACGTGATGATGTAGCTAATCGGTTTAGAGTGAGTGTATCATACAATCAAGCATGGAGGGCCAAGTGTCAAGCAATAGAGATGTTACGTGGCAGTAGTGATGACTCCTTTAGAATGCTTCCCATTTACCTTCATAACCTTAAGATCCACAACCCGGGGACCATCACCAATTTGGTTACCGATAAAGAAAATAAATTTGTGATGTGTTACATGTCCATTGGAGTAGTTGTAAGTAAATATATTTTAGCAAAAACCACCTTTTAATATGTACACCATACGCAAAGGCGCAAGGGTCACCTTGCGCCAACTAATACGCAATGACGCAATAAAAACCTTGCGCCTTGCGTATGGTGTATGAGGTCTTTATTAATAATATTTGATTTACTGTGAAAATTTCATGCAGATTCGATCATTTGTGCAACATGTCCGCCCGATAATCATCGTCGATGCTGCACATTTAAAGGGTGGGTACCTGGGTACTAATTTAGTTGCTGTTGCGATGGATGGCAATAATGGAATTTTGCCATTGGCTTATGGAATTGGTGAAGGCGAGACAAACAGTGTTTGGTCATGGTTTTTTGGTAACCTAAGAGATCATTTAATGAGTTATGGTATGGTTGATCGTATGTCAGAGATTACTTTTATTTCTGATCGTGCTGCTTCAATAGCACACGGCATTGCAAACGTGTTTCCGGAAGCGTTTCACGCTCATTGTGCACGTCATTTATTCATGAACATCAAAACTAAATCCAACAAGATGAAATTCTTCGAATGGCACTTTTGGAAAATGGTTAAGGCGTACCGTGCGTCGGATTTTCATGATCATCTGGATGTATTTCGAAGGAGATTGAAAGCGTCTTATAAAGTTCTATGTGAGGATGGTATCAATAGATGGTCCAGAAGTCAATCTACTCATATTAGGTATTCATACCTTACAAGCAACAGTGTAGAGTCTATAAACTCTCTATCAAGACATGCTCGTAAACTACCTGTTTGCATGTTGTTCGAATTTTTTCGTTGTTCAATACAGGATTGGTATTTCAAACATCGCAACAAATCAGTTAGTCTTACTTCACCGGTTACTCCATATGTTGAACGTAAGCTAGCTAAGAGGACGGACAAATCAAGAAGATGGCGAGCATTTCCATCGACAAATGATCTAATAGAGGTACATGATGGACGAAAAAATGGGTTGGTTAATCTACAAGATAGAACTTGTTCATGTGGTCAATGGCAATTATCAGGCATACCCTGCGGTCATGTGATTGCATCAGCACGACACTTCGGAGTGGAGGATATTAGTTGTTATGTATCACATTGGTTCAGCACTCAAACATACATAAATACGTATTCCGAACACATTCTTCCTCTCCCCCATCGGTCTGAATGGTCGGATCCGGTTCCCGGGATTTTGCAACTTGTACACCCCCCAGTTCTAAAGAAAAGACAACCTGGACGTCCTAAAGGTAAAAAACGCATTCCTTCAAAAGGTGAAGAAACTTCAAAAAAAGTAAGAACTTGTAGTCGTTGCAAAGAACCAGGTCATTCTCGATCAACATGCCCAGCTGCTTATGACCGAACAGGTGAATCAACTTCTCAACGGGCAAGAAACACAACCTCGAAGGCGAAAGAGACAGTCGAACCATCTCAAGCTTATCAATCTCAGTTTTATCCAACGTACAATTTAGGTAGTAATTAGTTCCTAGAATACGTTTATTTTCATGAACAAATTAAGGTGTGATGTCTTCCATTGTTGTAATATTTTTTAATTAGTATTTTATGATGTGGTTTCGTGTGTTACTTCATATGTTATAATATTGAATGCACAAGCTAGTGTTACAATAATAATAAAAATTTTGTGGCGCAAGGTCGCAAGATGAACCTTGCGTATGTTTCAAAAATAGGCGCAAGGACGCAAGAAGAACCTTGCGCCTGCTTAATAAAAAGGCGCAAAGACGCAAGAATCACCTTGCGCCTGCTTCTAAATACGAGGCGCAAGGCCGCAAGAAGGACCTTGCGTCTACGGCTATTACGGGACGCAAGGTCGCAAGGTCTGATTACACACCTTTGCGCCTTCAAAAATACAGTTACGGACCTGTTCACAGTTTACAACATTTACAGTTTTATACACAAATTACATAATTAACTACAGTTTTCAAAATAAAACCTCAGTTACCAACTTTTGCTTTCTCTTTTGGTGGGGGTTCCTGGGTATCAAAGCGTGCACGAAAGAAGGTCTTGGCCATTCTCACTCTGTAGTCTTCTGCGGCCTTTTTAGGATCTCCAATGTTTGGGATTTCATCCCACCCAAAGATCACCCTCTCCATATGGATGCAGACCCAAACACCACAGTCCCCATTACTTCCACCTTGCACCGGCACGACTGGTGCTGCCTCGGTCATGAACTCGATGCTCTCCTTGTTTTCCAAGTAGTCAACAATCTGGGAGTCTTGCTTTTGGTTAAAGTAATCAATTGCTCTTAAGTATACAGGCAATTGATCTCCCAGATCTTTGGTGAGCTTGACAATTTCTTGATCAACATGACCGGGCAAACTATCGTACACCAATATCTTCTGTTCCTCCAAGTTCAACACAATCAGAATAAAGTGTTGAGCATCGTAAAAGTGAACGGGGATCAAAATCTGCAAAAAACATACACAATATTAGCTAAACTGTAATAGGCGCAAGGACGCAAGACCATACCTTGCGCCTGCAGAATGGAAGCAAGGACGCAAGACTAAAGGGCGCAAGGACGCAAGGACAACCTTGCGTCAACCAGAAACAACAGGCGCAAGGACGCAGGGACAACCTTGCGTCAAACCTAAAACACAAGGCGCAAAGACGCAAGTCACACCTTGCGCCTGTGCCAGAACACCTAAAAAGACCAGGCGCAAAGACGCATGACTGAACCTTGCGCCTGTGCCAGAACACCTCAAAACACCAGACGCAAAGACGCAAGGACAACCTTGCGTCCAACCTAAAACACCAGGCGCAAGAAAGGTCGCAAGGGTAGACGGGTCGCAAGGGGGTCGCAAGTGCAAGGTTCTTTGTAATCGCCGTCGGTCGCAAAGTGGTCGCAAGAGCTGAGTGTCGGGGTGTGTGTGTGTATGTGGTGTCTGATTTCTATATTTGACCTAATTTTTTAACACAAGGACGCAAGGCGCAAGGACGCAAGGCGCAAGGACGCAAGGCGCAAGGACGCAAGTCGCAAGGTCGCAAGGTCTCTTGCGCCTTGCGCGGGTATTTTGTCAAGGTTTTTTTTTTTTGGGTACCAGCTCAGAAAAGACCAAAAAAATGGGTATTTTGGTGATTGACCCTTTTAATTTTAGTTTCCCAAAAGCCCACCAAATGATAATTCATGATTAGCCCATGATTAACTTATAATTGATCTTCTATAGCTAGACACCAGACCTCCTTTTTTGTTCTCATCGTGCAGCCTTGTAAGCCCAATTGGCCTCATTTAAATGATATTTACTCACATTTAAACCTGCTGGTAGTCGACAATTCCTTACATCTCCAGCAGCTTGTGCAGAATTCAAACAATCTAAAAGAAAGTTGTAGCTCTTTGATTTACGGACGTATGGCAATTCGAATCACCTCAACCAGAGGTCGTATAAGTGAGTTATGGTCAAAACAGTAACAACACGCAAAATTCATAAAATCATCACTTTTCAACATCTTAACTCAAAATCCCTCTAACCTTTCATATATCAAAAACATATCAAAGTAACCAGTTTTCCATCCAAACACGAACAAGTTTATTGCTTTTAAGTACAAATAATCACATCAAATAACGACCGATCAGTGCAGCCTGCCCAAATGACCACTACTCAATCAGGAGTGTTTCAATAGATCAGTGCAAGAATTCGAGCGTTGGGAAGCATTTGGAGTGTGGGGTCAGGAAACTAAGTGTCGTTCGCCGAATAGTGTAATGAATATGTTTAAAAGATCGGTTTTTTTGCTTACAACCTCAAGGTGATTATGCTGCAAAGTGATCAGCTTTTGATTCAATCTTAGCTGGTTGTATACCTGTTTTTCTTTCATCCTGATTCTTTTTATAAACCACACATTTGGCATGTATCAATAAACCATACTTAATATTTGGTTTTTATCTCAGAGGATGTTATTCAAAACACGGTACGTATTGAAGAACGCCTTCATCAGTTAATCGTATTGATCCTACGAAGATCAAGACAATGAGAAAAGAGGTTATTAATTGGATCCCGAGAATTTTATATGCTCGGATCCAAAATGTAGACTTTAAACAATGCGTTTGATGTATCTGTGGAAGCAGTTATCAACAAGGTGACACAACTGCGAAGTACTCCGTACTCCGTAGTATGCAAAATGAGGGTCGAAATGATAAGTTTACTGAAAAGTTGGTTAGGAACTTAGAAATATAAAAACACAACAAAGATTTTTACTATCAAAAGATGTACAATTACTTGGTTTACTGTTTCTCATCGATTCAGGAAGCAAGATTAACTATACTTTGAGTTCTTTAAATCGATTAAGTATTGATTTCCTTGCTGCTTAAACTAAAAAACCAAACAAAGTTATGCTGCAATGATCTACCATAATACGGAGTAATCGTTTAAAATTATTATCTTAATCTTAATAAATAAAATAGCATAACATAAAATAAAATAAATGAATTCAAAAGATTTTTTTTTTTTTTTCAAAATCTTTCGTACGAATTATATCTTATACTTTTTAGGAAATTAAATAAATCAATTTAATTGGTTAATTAAAATTAAATGTTGAGTAAAATTGAAGCATAGCTTCTTATCATTTCCATTACAATGTCCTGGTATATATTGTTTTAATGCAATGTTTTTCTTACGTTAAGCATAATCTATCAATTAAATGAGTCCTTGCTAGCTTACCTTCAGTTCATGTTGGGTCACGACAGTTAGTTTTACTTTAACGCACAAAGTTATTGGTACCGTTAACGGTATCGATGTAACCCGACATTATGGGTTCAAGTCAAGGGATAGACATTTGTATATATTTATGAAAAATTTCGTATTGAAATTATAATTTCACTCAAATGTTCACAGCTTCGTCGGTTAACCCGTGACCGTTGACCGTTTCTAACATTTCTCTGACTATCTCAAAATGTATTGTGATTGAAGTTTGAACCTAAAACCACAATTACTCAGTATTGTGATGATGATTAGAGATTACGCTATTAAATGTGTTAATTTTCAGTTATTTGGGTTTAAATTTAAAACATTGTACTTACTAAGTGAATAGGTCATGCTCATTTCATCATATATCCTTATATATAATCAGTAATCAACATAACAATGTATTCACCTAAAGTCACTAACTCATCCTCTGTGATCTCCATTCATGAAGAAACCAAATATCATGTTTCAAGACTTCCATTTTTGTGCAACAGGGGTAGTATTTTGGGCAGTTTTTTCGTTTTACATATTGTTCTATCATTTGAGTATTGTTCCCCAATCCATACTTCGTAGTGATCATGATATAGTGAACTCAGAAACAACTATCTCCGATTCATGTGATGGAAGGTACGTTTATGTTCACGATCTTCCATCCCGATTTAATGAAGATATAGTGAACGAATGTAAGAGTATTAACGCATTTTGCGACATGTGTAAACTGATTAAAAATAATGGGTTTGGTCCAGCATCAAACAATAGTGAAGGTGTGCTTTCAGATAATGGATGGTATGATACAAATCAGTGGAATCTTGATCTCATATTCAACACTCGAATGAAACAATACGAGTGTTTGACAAATGATTCGTCAATGGCTTCTGCTATTTTTGTCCCGTTTTACGCAGGGTTTGATGCACAAAAATATCTTTATGGTGGATATAATAGTTCTGTTAGAGATGCTGCTTCTCTTGATCTTCAAGATTGGTTACAAAAACTAGACGAATGGAAGAGAATGAACGGTAAAGATCATTTTCTTGTTGGAGGTAGAACCACTTGGAATTTTAGAAGACCGATTCAAGATGAACAGATTTCGGGAAATAGTTTTTTGAATTTACCCGTTGCGAGAAACATGACGATGCTTCTAATTGAATCAAACCCGCAAGATACAAACGATTTCGCTATTCCCTATCCAACTTATTTTCATCCGTCTAAAGATTCTGATGTTTTCGCTTGGCAAAACAAGGTGATGAAATGGGACCGAAAATGGTTGTTTTCGTTTGTTGGTGAGTCACGCGACTACCATGATTCTATTAGGAGTCGTATAATCGATCAATGCAGGAATTCGAGTGTAGGTAAATATTTTAGATGTGGGAATCAGGAAATTTACTGTCATTCACCGAGTTTTTTAATGAATAGGTTTGGAAGATCGGTTTTTTGCTTACAACCTCGAGGTGATACACCTACACGAAGATCGACTTTCGATTCGATCTTAGCTGGTTGTATTCCCGTTTTCTTTCATCCGGATTCTTTCTATACACAATACACTTGGCATGTACCGAAAAACCATAAAGAATATTCGGTTTTTATCTCAGAGGAAGATATTCGTAAGAATGTAAGTATAGAAAAGCGTCTTGGTGAAATCGATCCTGCGAAGATCATGATGATGAGGAGAGAAGTCATAAATTTGATCCCAAAAATGATATACGCTGAATCCAAATTGGATACTTTAAAAGATGCGTTTGATACTTCTGTTGAAACAATAATCAACAAGGTGAACCAATTGCGACGTACTTAAGCCCGACCCACTTTGTATAATTTCAATATATACAAGAGGATTCAATAGAACTAATTTTGGGAGGACTTCTCCCTAAATTAGTTCTTTATTGATCATTTCGGTAGTAACTTAGGCGCTATAATTTTGTTCCTGTCGGGTTCCTTTATAGTTATGTTTGAACGTTATCGCACCATAATATTATCATTCAAGTTTTAATCAAAAATTGAAAATCATTATGAGAGTTATGTAACCCTCCTACAAATAGAAACTTTGGTATAACCTAAAAACTATACAAGTTTACATCCACAAACTCTATACCAATGTAATCATAAGTGTTTATTCCAAATTCTATAGCATCAAATATCAACTTCACATAAACAAAATGAACAGTAGTAATCATCTTTATATCAACTATAATCATTGAAATATCAAAGCTGATTCAACTTTTAATAGTATTCGGTTACCTGAAAACTTAAGTCATTAACTTTCAATCTAATTCTTCATAAAGTTTTCACCTTCAGCCTAAACTTAAGTAGTCAAGTGATAATAACTGTTAGTCTGTTACCTGTCTCTTAAGTATACTTCAGATCATGAAGCAAAACTAACTTTTAAGCTATATATATACATAAATGTCATCCTACTTCTAGAATTATTATTATTATTATTATTTTTTTTAAAGGCAAACACACACACCCACCTAATACTAATACGAATATTTACACCACGAAATGTCCTAAACAAGACTCGAACCCTCAACCTCAACCTCAACCTCAAGGTTGTAAGGGTGACCTCGATACCGCCAAGTCATTGGCTCTTTGGTTCCTACTTCTAGAATTTAAACAAGTGTGTGATATACATTTACCAAATTTCAAATATTGGGACACAATGAATTGGGGACAAAACCCTAACTTAGTTTCATAATAATTAATCATATAACAACAATACCCAATCCTACCAAACGTTTCTCAAAATTAATCATACCTGATGAGAAATTGGATGAATCAGGATAGCTTCCTACGTTTTTGCTTCATCGTTATCGTCAATTCAATCAATCAATTTCAGGTTCAAAAGAAGATTCTATTTAATTGGACCTGCAGACTCTCAACCCGCTAGACCCGTTATACAAACCCACTGGACCCGTGAGATTAATACTGGATTAAGTAACAAATTTCGAAATGAATTGGATCTTGACGGCCTGGTATAGATTTCATATATGTAGGGTAAGTTTGATAAAAATAGTCTGTTGATGATAGCATGTAACTGATAGGAGCAAGAGACTCGGTGAGAGTAAGAGTTTTCTCAATAGTTTCGTCTTAGTCCTCCAGGACTAAGCGCCACATCAGCGCCACATCAGCACTTCCTTCTCAGGACTAAACTCAGGACTAAACACTCTCAACAATGACATACTTCTTCATAAAAATTGGGACCCACTATATTATTTAATTAATACTGTTGGGAAAATGAAAATCTGATGAGTCAAAAGTATTTTGCAGATTTTAGAATCTGGAGATTTAGAGTCTGAAGTTGCAGACTCTGGAATTTGCTGAAGTCAACGGTTGAAGTTTTCTTGAAGTCAAAGCTAAAGATTATTCTGGAGATATACTTAAAGTTTAAGAAGATATGTTTTGAAGATTCAGTTTTATCTTCAGAATTGACTTTTGAATTAATAGCTAATTTGTTTGATTTTTAGTTAATCTTTTCCTTATTTATAGCGAAGTAGTTTTGGAAACCAAATCTCCATATTTGGTGTTTATCTGTATAAATATGGACGTATGGTTTAGTTTGAAGATGTACTTTTTACACGATCAATATCATTAGTCTTCTATTCTATTATCGTGTTCTCTCAATTTCTGCACTAATAATTCATATTTTTTGTTTAAGTGAGAGTCTGGTGTTCATAGTTCAATTACTGTGAACTAATAACTGGTATCATATCAGAGCGGGTTAGGTGTAAATCCTATTACGGTGATCTTTCAAACGATCCATATTTTTATCAATATGTCTACCAGTACCATTCCTACCCCAGTTATGGCTGGAAAATGTGTGCCAATATTCGATGGCACAGACTTTGCAACTTGAAAATTGAAAGTCCTATGGTTTTTAGGATCTATTCATGAAGAAGCTGAGCATGTTCTTACAACAGGACCCATTATTCCTGGTTCAATGATAGCTGCTGTTCCTGCCACATATATTGTTGCTGCACAACCTGCCTATTTTCGTGAAACACCAAGAGAAAGGTGGACCGAAGCAGAAGCCATAAAGTTCAAACTGGATAGTAAAATAAGAAGTATTATTGGGAATGCTGTTACTGTTCCAATTCTCAGAAAGATTAGTCACGCCAAGACTGCTAAAGCTATGTGGGATCTGTTGCTTAATGACTATGAAGGAGTCACTGTTGTCAAGACTCAGAAGAAGAAGAATCTGATTAGATGCTATGAAAATTTTGCTGCTGAGCCTAAAGAATCTTTAAGTGATCTTCATTCAAGATTTCAGGTTCTGATAAATGATCTTGAAAGTGTTGGTGTAGAGAAAACACAACAAGTGTTATGTCAAAAGTTCATTGAATTGTTACCTTCGAACTTTGAGTCTGTAATTACATCTATGGTAATTAGTGAGAAGATAGATAACTATGAGTTGAGTGAATTGTTTGGTATACTATCAAACTTTGAGGAAACACAACTGAAGAACAAGATCAATGCTAAGAAAACTGCTAAAGATCCAGAAGCTGCATTGGTGGCTACCACAAAGAAGAATAAGCAGTTATTCTCTAGTTATTCTAGCAAGGTTGAATCTGAGAGTGATGAAACTTCTGATGATGATAGTGAATCTGATGAAGATGAGGAGATTAAAGATCTAGAAGTCCAGATAGCTCTTTTGACTCAAAGGATTGAGCAGAAAAAGTTTGGTTATAAGAAGGGTAAAGGCAAGGGTACTTTTGATCCAAAGAAAGCTAAATGCTTTAAGTGTGGCAAGTTAGGACACATAGCTGCTGACTGCTGGTCTAAGGGTGAAGGAGGTGCTAACTCCAACAAGTCTGTTGACAAAGCAAGAAAGTACAAACTTAAGTACATGAAGTTAAAGAGTGAAGCAGAAAGATCTAAGAACAAAGAACAGGAGAAAGCGTTGTACACAGAAGCATGGGAAGATGAAGACTCATCATCTGATGAGGAGGAGGATAAGTGTCTTATGGCTATAATTGATGGTGGTTCTAGCAAGTTTGAGGAAGATCTGAAAGCTATTGAGAAGAGGGATAAAGACTCTACTTGTAATAAAGTTTCTGCTTATAAGGTACAAAACTTTGTGAACTATCTTGATAATGAAAAAGTGAGAATGTTTCAGTACTTGCTGCTTGACTTTCAATGGTGTTTAGATGATATTGATAGGTTAAGAACACAAATTTTTGATCTTAAAAACACTATCAAAGACAAAGATGCTGAAATTAAAATCTTGAAAAAATGTGAGGTAGAACTTGACCCATATAAAATGGCATACACAGAAGAAACTAAAAGGTTAAATATTGAATTGGGAAGGTCAATTAAAAGGTCAAAACATTATGAATCAATTTGTAAATCTTGGTGTGTATCTTCCAAAAAGAATTCTGATGCTATTGCCAAACAAATTCCAAATGATGTCAAAGCTATACTAGGTGAAAACTACATATTAAATAATAATGTGGAAGTTGATCCAAGTATATTCAAACCTGACATTCTACCAAACACATTTGTAAAATTTGATGGTGACAAAAAGATTTTAACCAATGCTTTTGTAAGGTCATTAGATCCTGTTGAACCTTCTGAGACTATAATACTTGAAAGTAAAAATCCATTAGAGTCTGAACTTTTGAAACCTTCAGACTCTAGCATTTTAGTCTCTCAAAATTATAGTGTATGTTCTGACCTAGAGTCTGACACCCAAGAGTCAAGTTGCAATAACAACTCTGAATCATTCTCTGACACTGACACTTGTTCAGATCCAAAAGGGTTAACTAAAAGAAGGTCAAAGTCAAAACAAGCTAAGACTATTCAAAAATTCAAAAAGGAAATTTCTAAGCTCAATGAAAAAATCAAGAGTCAAGAAAAACCTTCAGTTAAAAGAACATCTTGTTTTCCTAAGGAAATTAAGAAGGTATGGAAACCCAAAGTTTGTGAAAATAAAAGTGTCTTAAAATCTGTTAAGGACAAGTTGATCTGGATTGGAAACAAAGCTTTTGTTTGGAGAGTGAAGAGCACTCCAACTGAACCCACTGAAAAGTGGGTTCCCCTTAAAAACTAATCGTTCTCTTTTGTTTGTGTCTTGTGTAGCAAGGTAATATGTGGTATCTGGATAGTGGTTGCTCAAGACACATGACTGGATGCAAAGAGCATCTAGTAGGGTTTGTTGAAGAAAAGGGTCCCTCTGTAAGATATGGGGATAATTCAGTTGCAAAGACTATTGGTTATGGTACTGTTAAAGCTGGAAGTGTTACATTTAAGAAAGTTGCTTTAGTTGAAGGGCTGAAACATAATCTGCTGAGTGTGAGCCAATTTGCTGATGAAGACTGTGAAATCAGAATTAGGAAGAAAGCTGGTATTATTTATGATCCTAAAGGAAGGCCAACACTTGTGGCCTGGAGATTTTAAAATGTGTATATGCTGGATCTAGAATCTGTTGATGCTGGAATTGAGACATGTATGTACTCTCAAACTGTCCCAGAACTTAATTGGCTTTGGCACAAAAGGCTTTCTCATCTTAATTTCAAAAATATCAATGAGCTTTCCAAAAAAAAGCTGGTAAGAGGTCTTCCACAACAACCTTTCAAGAAAGATAAACCTTGTTCTGCTTGTATTATGGGTAAACAGACCAAAACAAAGTTTCCCTCAAAAACCCTATCTACCATTAGTGTTCCACTTCACATGCTTCACATGGATCTGTTTGGTCCAATGAACACTAGTAGTCTGGGTGGAAAAAGATATACTTTGGTAATTGTTGATGAGTATTCCAGATTTACATGGGTTATTTTCTTAGCTGCAAAGAGTGATGCTCCTGAAGAAATCATCAACTTGATCAAGAAAGAGCAGGTGCAGAAGGGTATTCTTGTCAAACAGTTGAGAAGTGATCATGGTACTGAGTTCAAAAATGTCACATTAATTGATTTTTGTGTAGAGTCTGGAATTGGTCAAAATTTCTCTGCTGTTAGAACTCCACAACAAAATGGAGTTGCTGAAAGAAGAAATAGGACACTCATTGAAGCAGCCAGAACCATGCTATGCCAATCAAATGTTGCCCTAAGGTTCTGGGCTGAAGCTGTCAATACAACATGTTACACTCAAAATAGGTCCTTGATTGTGAAGAAACATGGTAAAACTCCTTATGAGTTATATCATAAAAAGGTGCCTACTATTCATTACTTCCATGTATTTGTGTGTAAGTGCTATATTTTAAATTAAAGAGATCAGCTTGATAAGATGAGGCCAAAGTCTGATGAAGGTATATTTATGGGATATTATTCTGTATCCAAAGCTTATAGAGCATATAATCAGAGGAGAATGAAGATTGAAGAATCCATTAATGTTTCCTTTGATGAAAGTTCTTTAGAAATGGATCAGTCATGTAGTACTGAGCTATCTGCACTTGGTGAATTGTCTAATTTGATTTCAGGGAATAGTGTTCAGACTCTGGATTCAGAGTCTGAGTCAGATGAACCAAATTTGTCTGGATTAAGAAATAAAGTTGCAGATAATAATCACACAGAAGAACCTTCACAGGAAGAAGAATCTGTTGTCAATCAAGAAAGTGGTGATCAGTCATCAAATACCACTTTGGATCTCATTGTTCCTACTAGAAAATCATCTAGAAACATAGTTCCTCCAAAGCATCTTGAGGACTATGTTGTGGATTCTACAGGTTTTCCTAAACCTAGTTCTTCTTCTCAGACACCTGTGTCTGACTTTGCTATAGCAAATTACTGCTTCTTTTCTTGTTTTCTTTCACTAATTAAGCCTAAAGAAGTAGATGAAGCATTGGCTGACAATGATTGGGTTGAGGCTATGACTGAAGAATTGACAGAATTTGAAAGGAATGATGTTTGGAAATTGGTTCCAAAGCCTACTGATAAAACTGCAATAGGCACAAAATAGGTTTTTAGAAACAAGGTTGATAAAGATGGTATTGTAATCAGAAATAAAGCAAGGTTGGTTGCTCAAGGGTACAGACAAGAAGAAGGAATAGACTATGATGAGACTTTTGCTCCTGTTGCTAGAATTGAAGCTATTAGACTGTTTCTGGCATATGCTGAAAACAAAGATTGATGTGGTAGCGTGGGGGTACGTGATAGTACTATATTTTACTACGAAATACGTTACAAATTACACAAGTTTTAATTATTTATTTACAAATGGGATATACCTAAACCTTGCTACAATACTATAGGCAGTGTACCTAATCGTAGAGTAGTATAGTTTTTAGTAAGTCCGATTCGTTCCACAGGGAGCAGGCTTATTGCACACTATATTTTTAAACAACTATATTTGTACAAAATATATATAATTATATATAATAATATATAAAAGGGGGTTTACCGTTTAATGACCGGTTTGTCGATTTATATTTTAAGCGAATCGTATAGTAAATGACGATATTTAAATAACAATATAAAATAAAAAATAATAATTAAAATGACAATAAATAAAAGTACGAGGAAATATGAAATAAAATATATTATGCTTATTTAAGCTTCCGTAACCATGATGTTTGACGTGTTGATTTTAAGTTTTATGCCCATGGGTTAATTGTCCTTTGTCCTGGATTATTTAATATGTCCGTCTGGTTTTTGTCCATAACAGTCCATCAGTCATAAATATAAAGTGTGAGTGTCCTCGTCAAATTATCCTTATACCCGAAGTTAAATATTCCAACTAATTGGGGACTTAAACTATAACAAGGTTTTAATACTTTGTTTAATAATTACACCAGGATATCGACTGCGTGTAACCCAAGGTTTTAATACTTTGTTATCAATTATGCCAAGTGTCCTTGTACATAATTTCACCCCTGTTTTAATAATTTCATACACTATTAATCCATTCCCGTGTCCGGTTAAATGAACGATTATTCGTACATATAAATACCCCGCCCATCGTGTCCGATCGAGTGTATATGGTTATTTATAGGGACGTCCAATTGTAAATCTTTATATTAAAATTAACAAACTATCATTTAATTAAACAAATATAAAGCCCATTAATAGCCCATAGTCTAATTTCCACAAGTGTCGTTCTTTTGTCCAAACCCCAATTATGGTACAAAGTCCAATTACCCAATTTTAGTAATTAGCCCAACATCATGATTACTTCGTTTTAAATAAGCATAATAATAATTTAGTTATGAGACATTAATTTAAAAAGGAGAACATAACTTACATTGAGTATTTATCGCGTAGTGTTACACGGACAGAATTTTGACTTCAAAACCCGTAAAAATAACCTTTACATAACCCGAACTAATCTAATATAAAACTACCCTATACTATATATATATATATATATATATATATATATATATATATATATATATATATATATATATATATATATATATATATATATATATATATATATATATATATATATATATATATATATATATATTATTTATTATATATTACGGAGTATTATTATTATTATGTTTTTTAAACTCGGCAGAATTCGTTGATATTTATAGGACATTTATGAAATTTCAAACTCCGCGAGTTGCGGCACTTTTACCCTTCAAACTCCGCGAGTCGCGGAGTTCGTAAATCCAGCTCATCCCAGTTTGGAACCTAGCTTGTCGACATAATATATATATAAATATAAAATATAAATAATTAATATAATTATTTATATATTATATTATATTCTTGTGCATAGTAGACTTGTAATTTTTAGTCCGTTGCGTCAGGCGTTGATAGTTGACTCATGTCCCGGTTCTGGATTTTCGAACGCCTTTTCGTATAATTTAATATCTTGTACTTTGCGTTCCGCAACTTGTACTTTTGTCATTTTTAGACGTTTCTTATCAATAAGTTGAACCACTTAGATTGTATCTTGTACATTTGAGCTTTTTGGACATTTTTGTCTTCAAATCGTCGTTTTCGCCTTTTGTCTTCGCACTTATTTAATATAAACGATTACAACTTAAAATAGAACAATTACAACTAAATAATTTACATATTGGGAGGATATTGCTACAAAATATATGTTCATTTGGAGCACTATCAAAGATTTCAAGGTGTTTCAAATAGATGTGAAGAGTGCTTTCCTGAATGGTAAATTGCAAGAAGAGGTTTATGTGAAACAACCTCCTGGTTATGTAAATAAGAAATTTCCTAAGCATGTTTACAAACTGAAGAAAGCATTGTATGGTCTGAAGCAAGATCCCAGAGCCTGGTATGATACCTTGTCAACATTTCTTCTAGAAAAGAATTTTTCGAGAGGAGCCATTGTCAAGACTTTGTTTATCAAAAAGGACAAAGGTGATGTGTTACTTGTTTAAATTTATGTTGATGAAATTATTTTTGGGTCTATAAATCCACACTTAAGAACATGGTTTTCTGACATTATGTCTGATGTTATGCGAGGTGTATATAAAATAGCTTATATTTTACTAGGAAAAACTATTAAATACGATACAATTTTACACAAGATATTTATTTATTTAGAGAATGGATATACTTAAACCTTGCTACAACACTTATAGGCAGTGTACCTAATCGTACAGTAGTGTAGTTTTTAGTAAGTCCGGTTCGTTCCACAGGGAATCTTTTTTAAACAAAGCTCAACGCTATATAAAAATACAAACATATATATATAAGTAATATTATTATTATAAAGGGGGGTTTTTACCGTTTAATGACCGGTTTGTCGATTTTAAAACTTTAGTCGCAGTTAAAACCTAATGTAAAATATTAAATAAATAAAAGACTTAAATTAAAATTTAAAGTAAATAACGATAATGAAATTGCGAATAATAAAAGTGCGATAAAATAAACTTGCGATAATTAAAAAGTACGATAATTAAAAGTGCGATTAAACAACAATAAATAAAAGTGCGATAATTAGAAGTACAATTAAATATAAAATAAAGGAAATTAAATATGAAATAAAAGAATTATGCTTATTTAAACTTCCGTAATCATGATGTTTGACGTGTTGATTTCAGTTTTATGCCCATGGGTTAATTGTCCTTTGTCCTGGATTATTTAATCTGTCCGTCTGGTTTTTGTCCATAACAGTCCATCAGTCATAAATATAAAGTGCGAGTGTCCTCGTCAAATTATTATTATACCCGAAGTTAAATATTCCAACTAATTGGGGATTCGAATTGTAACAAGGTTTTAATACTTTGTTTAATGAATACACCAGGTTATCGACTGCGTGTAAACCAAGGTTTTACTACTTTGTTAACAATTACACCAATTACCCTTGAATGTAATTTCACCCCTGTTTTAATTATTCTAGTGGCTATTAATCCATTCCCGTGTCCGGTTAAATGAATGATTATTCGTACATATAAATACCCCGCCCATCGTGTCCGATCGAGTGTATATGGTAATTTATAGGGACGCCCAATTGTAAATCTTTATATTAACATTAACAAACTTTCATTTAGTTAAACAAATATAAAGCCCATTAATAGCCCATAGTCTAATTTCCACAAGTGTCGTTCTTTTGTCCAAACCCCAATTATGGTACAAAGCCCAATTACCCAATTTTAGTAATTAGCCCAACATCATGATTACTTCGTTTTAAATAAGCATAATAATAACTTAGCTACGAGACATTAATATAAAAAGGTTGAACATAACTTACAATGATTAAAAATAGCGTAGCGTTACACAGACAGAATTTCGACTTACACCCTTACAACATTCGCTAACATACCCTTATTATTAGAATTATAATTAAAATTAAAATTAAAATATAAATTATATATATATATTTTACGTATATATGAGAGAAGAGAGAAATAGAATATATATTGTGATCAGAATTCGGTTGGTTTTATAGGGATTTTTGATTTTTGGGGCTCCGCGACTCGCGGCAAAATCCTCTCCAAACTCCGCGAGTCGCGGAGAATGTATTTACAGCTCACACCCTTGGAGTCTTTCTCTGCCGACGGTTTTATAATATATATATAATATATATATAATTAATATAATTAATTATATATTATATTATATTTATATACATAGTTAACTTGTAATTTTTAGTCCGTTGCGTCGAGCGTTGAGAGTTGACTCTGGTCCCGGTTCCGGAGTTTCGAACGTCCTTGCGTACAATTTTATATTTTGTACTTTGCGTTTTGAATCTTGTACTCTTGTAATTTCGAGACGTTTCTTATCAATAATTGGAACCTCTTTGATTGTCTTTTGTACTTTTGAGCTTTTTGGTCGTTTGCGTCTTCAATTCGTCGAATCTGTCTTTTGTCTTCACCTTTTATTATTTAAACGAATATCACTTGTAAATAGAACAATTGCAACTAAAAGCTTGTCTTTCTTGAGGAATAATGCTATGAAATATATGTTCGTTTTTAGCATTATCAAATATTCCCACACTTGAGCGTTGCTTGTCCTCAAGCAATATCGTCTTGAAATACTAGAATCACTTCTTTATTCTTCACACTTTGTACATCAGTGATTTCTATACGGCGGTATAAACAATGGTAGTAACGATATGGTTTACAGTCCCACATGACTATAAAAATTTAGATCCATTAAGGAAATTGGATCTTTATGAAAACATTTGATCTTTTGAAATCTAGTTTTTACCCTAGATAAGTTTTCCGGAATAACCCTTTACCGGTGTTTGCAAAATATTTTTGTGGGTTTGGTGGGTTTCAGATTTGAAAATTTTAGCTCAAAACTTGCTAACCTTGTATTTGGAAAGCAACACGTCCAGTTTACTTGTCCCGTATATTACCTTTCGGTAAACTACCGTCCGGTTGTAAAGGAAAGCGTTGAACAAGCAACTGTTAAGGCAATGTCCCCTGACATGCTTTTAATTATGGTCTATAACGTGTCGGACGCAATTACTATCCTTGGTAGGAGCAATAGTAAAGCTCACCCTTATAATTTTTCAGTATGGCACAAGGTTCTGTCTTTGACCATGCTATGCAACCACCGTTCTTACGGTTGACACCTGATTTAGTTCAGGTGACCTAATGAATTCCAGGTGAATTCCTAGGATTTTACGTTCAATGGTAATGAACGCATTGAAAATAGGGTTTTCAGAAAACAAATCGGTTTGTAATTTTGATCAAAATATTTTCTCGTTTAAGCTCGAGTTTAGATATCATCGAATTCCATGAGTTTGTAATTCTCAATCTTTAAGGTCAATCTCTAGGATTGAGTAATATCAGTCTTAAAAGCTGATTTTTAATCTTTAAGGAGATTATCCTTTCTGGGGATCTGATTCATTAGTCTTATCAAGCTAATTTGCACGGTGCCCCCCCCCATTGTACGAGATAAATCCTTCTCATGGTTAGGATAAATCTGACCACTTTGGCGACCCTATTTAATGCTGAGGTCCGTGGATTTCCTGCTGATTTTAGTGATGACTTTTCTAGATTTTTCGTCAACCTACAGCTGGTCTGGACGACAACTTCATGACCTAAATCAAGAAGCGCGTTTCTTTTTCGGAAGACTTTACTTCCTTTTAATGATGGAATTGATTCATCGTGTAGATCCATCTCTTCTTTTCTTTCATCGGGTAAAACAGTTTAGTTTAGTCCAAAGCAAAAGTATTTTCAGTTATTTGTTACAGATATATGTGACATATGTTTAAAATAACTTGGTAAATTTCCCACACTTGGCTTTTTATTTTTCTTTTTATCGTCCTCTATTCCATTTTAAATGAATTTTGACATTTTAGTTTGTTTCTTAATTTATGTCCTTTCCGAGGTAACAATAATTTCGGTGTTAAAACCTAGTTTTATCGTTCATAAATATGTATAAACATGATTTTGAATTCATTTAATTGAAAATTTTGAAAAATTTTACTAGAATTGGGTAGTCAGTATATAAGACTAGGGCTGTTCTTTTTTATCAGAGAGCACTAGATTCTAATACAACTACTGCTTTACTAGTATTTTTATGGTAACCAAGTGTATAAAGTAAAAAATTTTAAAATCCGAAAGAATTTAACCCCTTCCCACACTTAAGATCTTGCAATGCCCTCATTTGCAAGAAATCAGTAACAATTTAAATTATTGAGGGTGATTTGTGTGAAAATGATTAAATTTTACCAAAGTTTCCAAATATATTGGCGTTTGTTTGCTGAATGATAAATGGTGCACATCATTTGTTCATTCCGTCTTGTTGTTATTTCACATATATTTTGCATCTTGTCGTCAAAATTAGTTGCTTTTGCTGAACTTAATGCCAGTCTTTGAAAATGCGTTGTTTTACCCTGTTGTGTACATAAGATAAACTGCAAACATATATACATATTTTTGAAGTTTGGTATATTACCCCACATTCAAAAATTATTAAAATCTAAGAATAAAAGTTAGACAATTATAAAAATGATTACAATATTAACAAAAGTATTAAACGTATCAATAATTACAAATTACAAAATAAAAAAAAATAAGTATACTAAGGATGATATTGGTACCAATAGGGGTTCCAGGCATAACCATAAGTGCTATAGAATGCTTCAGCAGGGTCATACGTAGGATATGGTGGCTGCATCTCTATAGACCAAGGAGGGAAGATGGGTTTCGGTGTAGGAATATAGTTTCTACCTATATGTTGGCAATGAGCTATGATCTGGTTCTGATGAACTTTCCAATCTTCAAATGCTCTCTGTCTAGCATTTTCGTATTCCTGAGATATATAAACCTATGCATTTCTTGCATCTCATTCCCCCCTCCTACATTACCTTGTTGCTGGTTTCTCTCCACCTGTGGATGTCTACCATGGTATCGTACTGCGGCGTTATTTCGCCTCTTCAAAACTTTCGCACCATGGTATACATTTAAACCTATAGTATCGCGGGGTTCCGGCTCTTCTAGTAATAATCCCCCCCGACTTATATCCACACCGAGATATTCACCAATCAAAGTAATAAAAATACCACCTCCTATTATGCTATGTGGTCGCATCCCCCGAACCATAGCTGATAAATAATAACCCACACAATATGGTATACTTACAGCGCTTTGTGGGTCTCGAATACACATATGGTAAAACAAATCCTGTTCATTTACTTTTTCTTTGTTCTTACCCCTTTGTGTAATCGAATTAGCTAAAAACCTATGTATCACTCTTAATTCGGCTCTATCTATATCCAAATAAGAGTAATTTCCCCCTTTGAAACGGTGATGGCTTGTCATTTGACTCCACACACCGTGTGTATTAAAATTCTCATCTATCTTTCTACCGTTTAGTATCAATCCTCTACAATCGGCAGACGCTAACTCCTCAGGCGTATATATACGTAAAGCCTGAGCCATGTCTAGTAAAGACATGTGGCGCATCGAACCGCCTAACAAAAATCTAATAAAAGAACGATCGGTTAAACTAGCTACCCGATCATTCAACTCTATACTACATAACAATTCTTCACACCATACTTTATATACAGGTCTACGTATGGTGAATAAACATATCCAGTCATTAAAAGAAGAATTACCATACCTATGTACAAGTAATTCCCTAATTGGCCCGGCCAATTCTACAGCTTCTAAGGGTCCCCATTCTATGACCCTCGGTACCTCAACAACCTTAGAATGAAGAGTATGCAAACCCCGTTGATATTTTGGATAATCTATCCAAAGTCTGTCAAATCTCAGGTTCGGGTGCAACTCTTCCAAGTGCATATCAGAAAAGGTCATGACTGGATGAGGTATATCCTGCTTGTAGTAGTTATCCACCTCCTGTTGTTCCAAATTCTCAGCAGGAGCATTGCGGGCTTGGGATGAAGATTCACCCCTTTCATTCTGCAAAACACATCAAACACAATTTTTGTGCATCCAAATATACATTAGTGTCAGCAAAATTATCAATCAAAATAATTACAATGACATTATCAATTTATATCAAACTTAAGCTCTTTTTCACATTTTTATCAAATCTACACTTTTTCAAATAAGCATATACGAAAATGTTCGCCAAGTTCATAAGCATTCAACTCAAATAACATGTCAAAATAATCATTACTAGCAATTAAACAAGTCTCAAATGGCATTATCTTTCAAAAATCAAGTTCATGAATTTTAGACTTGAAAAAGTCCACTTTAATTCTCAAAATCATGTTTAGGCTCAAAGTTTGGATCATTTAACTACCTAGACATGTTACACTACTCAATTTAGCAACAATTCATGACAAAAATCGGCCATAACCTGTTTATATCAAAAAGCCCCAAATTGCTCAAGAACACAAACCCTAGATTACTCAAAATTTGAAGTTTAAGGCTTCTAATCATGTTAAACAGCATCAATCTAGGTTATACAAGCATAATACATAAACAATTTAAGCTTAATTACACTAAAAAGCATCAAAATCAAATTGGAGAAAAAATAGCTCAAGAACACCAAATTTCGGATTAAATGGTGTTTAGGTGTAGAAATTTACCGTTTTTCTTGAGTAATTCTTAGATAGCATCCTTCTCAACATGATTTTAGCAAAAAATTTGGTGATTAACGGTTAAAAATTGGGATTTTTGGGGGTGTTTTTCGGGTTTTTCGCGTGCAGTTTTCGCTGTGTTTTTATTGTTTTGGGGTTGGGACTGATCTGTTGTTCGGTTATATTTTTTTCTGATTTTTAGTCCCTCCGCGAGTCGCGGGGATTTACCCTCCAAACTTCGCGACTCGCGGAGTTTGGTATATTTTTTTTTTTTTTTTATAATCATTAACTTATTAAAACAATTAAGTAATTAATTTTAAAATTTTGTTTCCCTTATTATTTAGGACGAGGTCGTTTCGGATCGATGTCCTAGTCCGTCTCTCGACAAAATTTTAAAATTTGTCTTTTTGTAGCGATTGTTTTAAAAGCTAAGATTTTTGGTTTTTTAATGTTTTTGGCATACTTTAATTTAATAAGATTAAAAATAATGATAATAAAAGTTCTCGTCCCTTCCTCGGGTAAAGCAATTTCGGTTCAAAGACCTAGTCTTCAACTTACGACGAATTTTAAAAATCATATTCTTAACTTAATGAGATAAAGTAAATTTTTGTTTTTAAATTCACACAACTTAAATATAAAATTCAAAATTAATATTAAAAATTCACACCAAACTTAAAATTTAAAATGCATAAAATTAAAAATTCATATTTTAAAAATTAAAAGTTCACACCAAACTTAATTTAAAAATTCACATTATAAATTCACACCAAACTTAATTTTTAAAAATTCATATTATAAATTCATACCAAACTTATATTAATTTTTCAAATATTTACAATTTTAAATATATATTTTTATAAAATTTACAATATTAATTTAAGATTTAAATATTAATTTTAAAAATATGGTAAAAATAAAATTAAAAATCTTTTTTGTCTTTTTATCCCACTTTAATCAATCAAATATTATCAAAAATATGCGCCCCTCTTTTCGGTAAAGTAATTTCGGTTCCAAGACTTAATTTAACTCATGACGAATTTTTGAAATATTTTGGGTTGATTGATTAAAGATATTTATACCTTAAGAATAAACGTTAAATTTCGCAGTGATGTAATAAATTTTTGAATGATATCAATAATTTCGGTCGCCAAACCTAATTTTATTCAATACCAATTTAATACTTTTTAGCGAACAAATTAGCGTTTATTATCAAAAGGTTAAAAATAAAAATAAAAATAAAAACTGTACAGACATACCTGTGAAATAGATTTCTTAGTTATATGATCTATCCCATTCATAAGATAGTCGGTTTAATTGGTTTTCCATGGCTACATAGGCGTAACCTCGAGCATTCAGTGTCTTTTCTTCTAAACATATGAACGGTCTGTCTCTGCATAAAGTAACAAATTCGGTATTTGAATAGGTTTGATTATTGGAACATTTACCTCCATGTGACCATTTTCCGCATTTGTGACATCGTTCTAGGTGTCGTGCTCTTCTTTTCGCTGCGGATTTTGATTTTCCTTTACCAAATTGTAACTTATTATCTTCGCATCTGGATTCTTTTCTAACTCCGTCCATTCTTTCTCTGATTACTGATACTATTTCACTCGGTAGTATGTCATTATTACGTTTAGTGATCAAAGCGTGTAGCATTAGACCATGGTTTAGTTCACAGGCAGTCTTCATTTTGTAAAAACCTAAAAAAAAATAAAAATTCAGAATGGGGGGAGAAGACTAGTTCTTTAGGGTCTGCTAGGGAAAGACCATTCGGGTTCCATTTTCGAGAACTACACGAAAACAGACAATCTAACTCTAACAGAAATACATATTATCCTTTAAAGACTTGATTCTCCCCACACTTAGTTAGCTGTGGTGTCGAAATTGTGATTAACTTCATTGTCGAATTCCATCGGACTATCTATGTAGTGTTTAACTCTGTGACCATTAACTTTAAATTCAATCCCATTTGAATTTATTAATTCTATCGTTCCGTATGGGAAAACTCTTTTGACTATGAATGGTCCAGACCATCTTGATTTCAATTTTCCAGGAAATAGCTTGAATCGTGAATTGAAAAGAAGAACTCTGTCTCCTTCTTTAAATTCTTTTGAACTTCTGATTCTTTTATCATGCCATTTCTTCGTTCTTTCTTTATAGATTAACGAATTTTCGTATGCTTCATGTCTTAATTCTTCTAATTCGTTTAGTTGACTTAATCATAGACGTCCGGCTTCATGTAAATCAAGATTACATGTTTTCAAAGCCCAAAATGCTTTGTGTTCAATTTCTACTGGAAGATGACATGCTTTTCCATAAACAAGTCTAAAAGGTGTGGTTCCAATTGGAGTTTTGTAGGCTGTTCTAAAAGCCCAGAGTGCATCCTCCAATTTAATGGACCATTCCTTCGGATTTGATCCTACGGTTTTCTCTAGAATACGTTTTAAAGCTCGGTTGGTATTTTCAACTTGTCCACTTGTTTGTGGATGATATGCGGTGGAGATTTTATGAGTTACTCCATATCTTTTAAGAACTTTCTCAAGTTGATTATTACAGAAATGAGTACCCCGATCACTTATTAAAGCTTTCGGTGTTCCAAACCTTGCAAAAAGACGTTTTAAAAAGTTGACTACAACTCGTGCATCGTTAGTTGGGAGAGCTTGTGCTTCCGCCCATTTAGATACATAATCAATGGCTACGAGTATATATAGATTATTATGAGATTTTGGAAATGGACCCATAAAGTCAATACCCCAAATGTCAAATACTTCACATACTTGGATGACATTTTGTGGCATTTCATCATGTTGACTTATTTTTTCGACCCTTTGACATGCATCACAGGATTTGCAAAGAAGGTGTGCGTCTTTGTAAATTGTAGGCCAATAGAATCCAGCTTCATAAACTTTTCTTGCTGTTAGTTGAGGCCCATAATGCCCTCCTGTTGGTTCTGTGTGATAATGGTTTAATATTTTACTAGCTTCATCTCCAAATACACATCGGCGTATTATTCCATCGGGACAACTTTTAAACAAATGTGGATCTTCCCAGAAATAGTGTTTTATATCACTGAAGAATTTCTTTCGTCTTTGGTACGATAATCCTTTTTCAAGGAATCCACAAACTAAGTAGTTTGCATAGTCTGCAAACCATGGGATTTCTTTATAATCTATCTTCAATAGATATTCATCAGGAAAGTTGTCTTGTATGGCTGATTCATTTAGAACTTCTAATTCGGGATTTTCAAGACGAGAAAGATGATCAGCGGCGAGATTTTCTGCTCCTCTTTTATCTCGGATTTCAATATCAAACTCTTGTAAGAGTAAGATCCAACGGATTAATCTTGGTTTAGCATCTTGTTTTGAAAATAGGTATCTAAGAGCAGAATGGTCGGTATAGACCACCGTTTTTGCCAGAACGAGATATGATCGAAATTTGTCAAAAGCAAAGACAATAGCAAGGAGTTCTTTTTCAGTAGTTGTATAGTTCGTTTGTGCTCCTTGTAATGTCTTACTAGCATAATATATAGGTTGAAATCGTTTTTCAATCCTTTGTCCTAAAACGGCTCCCATTGCAAAATCACTTGCATCGCACATTAGTTCAAATGGTAGATTCCAATTTGGTGTTATCATGATTGGTGCATTAGTGAGTTTCTCTTTAAGAATATTAAAAGATTTGATACACTAATCTGAAAAGATGAATGGCGCATCCTTTTCTAGGAGTTTATTCATAGGAGTGGCAATTTTAGAAAAATCTTTTATAAAACGTCGGTAAAAACCGGCATGCCCTAGAAAACTCCTAACTCCTCTAACATTGGTGGGATGTGGAAGTTTAGCAATTACATCTACTTTAGCTCTATCCACTTCAATTCCTTCTTTTGAAATTTTATGTCCAAGAACGATGCCTTCTTTAACCATGAAATGGCATTTCTCCCATTTAAGTACTAGATTTGATTTTTCGCATCTAATTAGCATTCGTTCCAGATTAACTAGACATGATTTAAATGTATCACCGAAGACTGAAAAGTCATCCATGAATACTTCCATGCATTCTTCTATCATGTCGTGAAAAATCGCCATCATACACCTTTGAAAGGTTGCAGGGGCGTTGCAAAGTCCAAATGGCATGCGTTTGTAAGCAAAAGTACCATAAGGGCACGTGAATGTGGTTTTCTCTTGATCCTCGGGTGCTATTGGAATTTGAAAATATCCGGAAAATCCATCTAGAAAACAATAGTAACTATTTCCGGCTAATCTTTCCAACATTTGATCAATGAAAGGTAAGGGAAAGTGATATTTTCTGGTGGCGTCATTTAATTTTCTATAATCAATACATACACGCCATCCTGTTACAGTCCTAGTAGGAATAAGCTCATTTTTCTCATTTGTAATGACAGTCATGCCACCCTTCTTAGGCACGCATTGAACTGGGCTTACCCATGGACTATCAGAAATTGGATATATCAAACCTGCATCTAGCAGTTTAATAATCTCTTTCTTAACTACATCTTGCATATTAGGATTTAGTCTTCGTTGGCGTTGCACATACGTTTTATGACCTTCTTCCATAAGGATTTTATGTGTGCAATACGAAGGACTTATTCCTTTAATATCATGAATCTTCCATGCAATGGCTGGTTTATGAGCTTTCAACACAGAAATGAGTTGTGATTTCTCATTTTTAGTAAGAGAAGACGATATTATTACAGGTAATTCAGATTCACCATGTAAATAAGCGTATTCCAAATGGTTTGGAAGTGGCTTTAACTCTAATTTCGGAGGTTCTTCTATCGATGATTTATATCGATATCTGTCTTCTTCTTTTAGCATTTGAATTTCTTCTGTTGTTGGTTCATATCCATTAGCTATAAGTGTAGCTAACATTTCAGCTTCATCAATTGGTTCATTACCTTCTCCTAAAGAACATTCTCCTGTTCCTTGTAATTCTGGAAATTCTTCTAATAATTCTGCATGTGCATCTATAGTTTGAATATAATAACATGTATCATCTGCAGATTGTGGTTGTTGCATTGCTCTATCAACTGAAAAGGTAACACTCTCATCCTCTATACTTAGGGTCAGTTTCTTACCGAACACGTCTATCATTGCTTTAGCCGTGTTTAAGAATGGTCTTCCTAATATAAGAGGAACTTGAGAATCTTCTTCCATGTCCAAAACAACAAAATCTACTGGAAATACTAAAGTACCAACTTTAACTAGCATGTTCTCCATTATCCCTCTAGGATATTTTATTGATCTATCGGCTAGTTGTATGCTTATTCTGGTTGGTTTCAATTCTCCAAGGTCTAGTTTAGCGTATAGTGAATACGGCATTAGATTTATACTAGCACCTAAGTCTGCCAATGCTTCTATTGAACTAAGACTACCCAGAAAACATGGAATTGTGAAACTTCCTGGATCAGATAGTTTTTCTGGTATCTTATTCAACAGCACTGCTGAACAATTAGCATTCATAGTAACAGCCGAGAGTTCTTCCATTTTCTTTCTATTTGAGATTAGATCTTTCAAGAATTTAGCATATCTTGGCATTCCTGAAATCACATCAATGAAAGGAAGATTTACATTTATCTGTTTAAACATATCCAAGAATTTGGATTGCTCGGCTTCAAGTTTTTCTTTCTTCATTTTACTCGGGTAAGGAAGTGGTGGTTGGTATGGTTTAACATAAGGTTTATCCTTAACTGTGTTATCTTCATTAACCTTTTCAACTACCGGTTCTTTTTCCTTATCTTGATCAGGTTGTGGTTCTTGTGGATTAGGAATAGAATCATCTGAATTTACAGGTATTTCAGGTGGTTTAAGTGTAATACCACTTCTTGTGGTAATGGCTTTAGCTGTTTCATTCCGGGGGTTAGCATTTGTATCACTAGGTAGACTTCCCGGTTTTCTTTCACCTATTAACCTTGCTAGGTTACTTACTTCTTGTTCCAGATTTTGAATAGAAGCTTGTTGATTTCTAAATGCTTGAGCATTTTGTTCATTGGTTTGTTTCTGAGATGTGAAAAACTGTGTTTGAGTTTCAACTAGCTTCGTCATCATATCTTCTAAATTTGGTTTTTTATCATCGGTTTGTTGTGGTGGTTTGTTTTGAAAATTCGGTCTTTGCTGGTTGTAAGTATTATTGGATACTTGTTGATTGCTAGGACCTTGTTGGTTGTTGTATGGAATATTTCAGTTATAATTCTGGTTTTGATTGTAAATCGGTCTTGGCGGTTGATAATTATTCTGATAATTATTTCCAGGCCTTTGGTTTATGTATGAAATATTCTCTCTTTGTTCCATTGTTAATTCAATACTGAGACAATCTTTTGTCAAATGTGGTCCTCCACACTGCTCACAACTAATTCGTATTGAGTGAATATCTTTAGTCATCTTTTCCATTCGTCTCTCCACAGCATCTATCTTTGCGGAAATGGAATCTAAGTCATGGCTAGAATCGGCTCTAGCTGCTTTAGATGATCTAATGATATCTTTTTCTTGGTGCCACTCATGTGAGTGGGAAGCAGTGTTATCAATAATTTTGTAAGCATCAGTTTTGGTTTTCTTCATAATAGAACCACCAGCTGCTATATCTATGTCTTTTCTTGTAGTGATGTCGCATCCTTGGTAAAATATTTGTACTATTTGACAGGTGTCTAAACCATGTTGCGGACATCCTCTTAATAACTTTCCATATCTTGTCCACGCCTCATATAGAGTTTCATTTGGCTTCTGTGTGAACGTAACAATTTCTGCTTGAAGTCTTACGGCTTTAGATGCAGGAAAGAATTGTTTAAGAAATTTGTCAACTAAAACGTCCCATGTATCAATCGCCCCTTCAGGTAACGATTCCAACCAATCTTTGGCTTCTCCCTTTAAAGTCCAGGGAAATAACATGAGATATATCTGTTCATCCTCCACTTCTCGTATTTTAAATAGTGTGCAGATCCTATTAAAGGTACGTAGATGTTCATTTGGATCTTCCTTCGGAGCACCACTAAATTGGCATTGATTAGTCACCATGTGTAGAATTTGTCCTTTGATTTCATAATCTGGCGCATTAATTTCTGGATGAGTAATTGCGTGACCTTGGCCAGTGCGTTTAGCTCTCATTCGGTCTTCCATACTTAAAGGTTCCAGATTCTCCATAATTGAATTTGTTGAATCGGTATCACTAGATGATTCTGATTTAATGGTTCGCTCCTCAACAATCTCTGTTTGAATGATTGGTGGTTCCGGAGGAAAGTTTAATGGTTCAGGATCTACGAACCGTTCCTGAATATTCTCCGGATTCTCAATTGTGAGGTTGGGTTCAAAAAATGGATTATCGGAAATTTGAACTGAAGTACTTGGTCTACTGGATGACGATTCTAAAGAAAAATCAACGGCGGTTATATTTGCTAAATGTCTTGATCTAGTTACAGGTGGTGAACGTACAAAAGGTGGTGAACGTCTTGCTCGGTGCATTCACTGAATATCCTATTAGTTTTTAAAAGGAAAGAAAAATTATAATAAGTTATCCAATCAATAGACTTTTCTGATTTTGCCCACGTTTCGAATAGCCAAAAGATGCAGCAGAGGGGCAGGATTCGTTTGGTCTCAATATAATTGAGTACTGTTTGGCTCCAATAACCCGGTCCACGTACAAATCCAACTATTACTACGAACCAGAAAATTTTGATGTCTATTAATTTAACCACTTAAAATAAATTTTCGTAATTTTAAGAAATTTAGATAAGAAGTAGAAAAAATTCTAAGTCCTAAAAACTAGAATGACGAGAAATAAGAGAGAAAAAGAGTTCGTCGCAAAAGGTCGAAAAAGAAAAAAAAATGGTTGAAAAATAAAAGGTGACGGAAAAATAAAAGAAACTTATAAAAACTTAAAAATACTTGACTAACCTAACCTTATTACTACAACTAACTTAAAATTATAATCGCAAATTGAAATTACTAATTGAAATGATAATTGATACATAGTAAAAGGTGTCTAAAAATATTAAAGCTTACAGGAAAAACTGAATTCCAAATGGAAATAACTTAAAAAGAAACTAAAACTTAAAAAGGCGTCGCAAAATTCTAAAGCACCTAAATCTTAGTCTAAAGAAAAAGCACCTAAATTCTACAAAGATTGATGTGGTAGCGTGGGGGTACGTGATAGTACTATATTTTACTACGAAATACGTTACAAATTACACAAGTTTTAATTATTTATTTACAAATGGGATATACCTAAACCTTGCTACAATACTATAGGCAGTGTACCTAATCGTAGAGTGGTATAGTTTTTAGTAAGTCCGATTCGTTCCACAGGGAGCAGGCTTATTGCACACTATATTTTTAAACAACTATATTTGTACAAAATATATATAATTATATATAATAATATATAAAAGGGGGTTTACCGTTTAATGACCGGTTTGTCGATTTATATTTTAAGCGAAGCGTATAGTAAATGACGATATTTAAATAACAATATAAAATAAAAAACAATAATTAAAATGACAATAAATAAAAGTACGAGGAAATATGAAATAAAATATATTATGCTTATTTAAGCTTCCGTAACCATGATGTTTGACGTGTTGATTTTAAGTTTTATGCCCATGGGTTAATTGTCCTTTGTCCTGGATTATTTAATATGTCCGTCTGGTTTTTGTCCATAACAGTCCATCAGTCATAAATATAAAGTGTGAGTGTCCTCGTCAAATTATCCTTATACCCGAAGTTAAATATTCCAACTAATTGGGGACTTAAACTATAACAAGGTTTTAATACTTTGTTTAATAATTACACCAGGATATCGACTGCGTGTAACCCAAGGTTTTAATACTTTGTTATCAATTATGCCAAGTGTCCTTGTACATAATTTCACCCCTGTTTTAATAATTTCATAGACTATTAATCCATTCCCGTGTCCGGTTAAATGAACGATTATTCGTACATATAAATACCCCGCCCATCGTGTCCGATCGAGTGTATATGGTTATTTATAGGGATGTCCAATTGTAAATCTTTATATTAAAATTAACAAACTATCATTTAATTAAACAAATATAAAGCCCATTAATAGCCCATAGTCTAATTTCCACAAGTGTCGTTCTTTTGTCCAAACCCCAATTATGGTACAAAGCCCAATTACCCAATTTTAGTAATTAGCCCAACATCATGATTACTTCGTTTTAAATAAGCATAATAATAATTTAGTTATGAGACATTAATTTAAAAAGGAGAACATAACTTACATTGAGTATTTATCGCGTAGTGTTACACAGACAGAATTTTGACTTCAAAACCCGTAAAAATAACCTTTACATAACCCGAACTAATCTAATATAAAACTACCCTATACTATATATTATTTATTATATATTACGGAGTATTATTATTATTATGTTTTTTAAACTCGGCAGAAATCGTTGATATTTATAGGACATTTATGAAATTTCAAACTCCGCGAGTTGCGGCACTTTTACCCTTCAAACTCCGCGAGTCGCGAAGTTCGTAAATCCAGCTCATCCCAGTTTGGAACCTAGCTTGTCGACATAATATATATATAAATATAAAATATAAATAATTAATATAATTATTTATATATTATATTATATTCTTGTGCATAGTAGACTTGTAATTTTTAGTCCGTTGCGTCGGGCGTTGATAGTTGACTCATGTCCCGGTTCCGGATTTTCGAACGCCTTTTCGTATAATTTAATATCTTGTACTTTGCGTTCCGCAACTTGTACTTTTGTCATTTTTAGACGTTTCTTATCAATAAGTTGAACCACTTGGATTGTATCTTGTACATTTGAGCTTTTTGGACATTTTTGTCTTCAAATCGTCGTTTTCGCCTTTTGTCTTCGCACTTATTTAATATAAACGATTACAACTTAAAATAGAACAATTACAACTAAATAATTTACATATTGGGAGGATATTGCTACAAAATATATGTTCATTTGGAGCACTATCAAAGATTTCAAGGTGTTTCAAATAGATGTGAAGAGTGCTTTCCTGAATGGTAAATTGCAAGAAGAGGTTTATGTGAAACAACCTCCTGGTTATGTAAATAAGAAATTTCCTAAGCATGTTTACAAACTGAAGAAAGCATTGTATGGTCTGAAGCAAGATCCCAGAGCCTGGTATGATACCTTGTCAACATTTCTTCTAGAAAAGAATTTTTCGAGAGGAGCCATTGTCAAGACTTTGTTTATCAAAAAGGACAAAGGTGATGTGTTACTTGTTTAAATTTATGTTGATGAAATTATTTTTGGGTCTACAAATCCACACTTAAGAACATGGTTTTCTGACATTATGTCTGATGTTATGCGAGGTGTATATAAAATAGCTTATATTTTACTAGGAAAAACTATTAAATACGATACAATTTTACACAAGATATTTATTTATTTAGAGAATGGATATACTTAAACCTTGCTACAACACTTATAGGCAGTGTACCTAATCGTACAGTAGTGTAGTTTTTAGTAAGTCCGGTTCGTTCCACAGGGAATCTTTTTTAAACAAAGCTCAACGCTATATAAAAATACAAACATATATATATATATAAGTAATATTATTATTATAAAGGGGAGTTTTTACCGTTTAATGACCGGTTTGTCGATTTTAAAACTTTAGTCGCAGTTAAAACCTAATGTAAAATATTAAATAAATAAAAGACTTAAATTAAAACTTAAAGTAAATAACGATAATGAAATTGCGAATAATAAAAGTGCGATAAAATAAACTTGCGATAATTAAAAAGTACGATAATTAAAAGTGCGATTAAACAACAATAAATAAAAGTGCGATAATTAGAAGTACAATTAAATATAAAATAAAGGAAATTAAATATGAAATAAAAGAATTATGCTTATTTAAACTTCCGTAATCATGATGTTTGACGTGTTGATTTCAGTTTTATGCCCATGGGTTAATTGTCCTTTGTCCTGGATTATTTAATCTGTCCGTCTGGTTTTTGTCCATAACAGTCCATCAGTCATAAATATAAAGTGCGAGTGTCCTCGTCAAATTATTATTATACCCGAAGTTAAATATTCCAACTAATTGGGGATTCGAATTGTAACAAGGTTTTAATACTTTGTTTAATGAATACACCAGGTTATCGACTGCGTGTAAACCAAGGTTTTACTACTTTGTTAACAATTACACCAATTACCCTTGAATGTAATTTCACCCCTGTTTTAATTATTCTAGTGGCTATTAATCCATTCCCGTGTCCGGTTAAATGAACGATTATTCGTACATATAAATACCCCGCCCATCGTGTCCGATCGAGTGTATATGGTAATTTATAGGGACGCCCAATTGTAAATCTTTATATTAACATTAACAAACTTTCATTTAGTTAAACAAATATAAAGCCCATTAATAGCCCATAGTCTAATTTCCACAAGTGTCGTTCTTTTGTCCAAACCCCAATTATGGTACAAAGCCCAATTACCCAATTTTAGTAATTAGCCCAACATCATGATTACTTCATTTTAAATAAGCATAATAATAACTTAGCTACGAGACATTAATATAAAAAGGTTGAACATAACTTACAATGATTAAAAATAGCGTAGCGTTACACGGACAGAATTTCGACTTACACCCTTACAACATTCGCTAACATACCCTTATTATTAGAATTATAATTAAAATTAAAATTAAAATATAAATTATATATATATATTTTACGTATATATGAGAGAAGAGAGAAATAGAATATATATTGTGATCAGAATTCGGTTGGTTTTATAGGGATTTTTGATTTTTGGGGCTCCGCGACTCGCGGCAAAATCCTCTCCAAACTCCGCGAGTCGCGGAGAATGTATTTACAGCTCACACCCTTGGAGTCTTTCTCTGCCGACGGTTTTATAATATATATATAATATATATATAATTAATATAATTAATTATATATTATATTATATTTATATACATAGTTAACTTGTAATTTTTAGTCCGTTGCGTCGAGCGTTGAGAGTTGACTCTGGTCCCGGTTCCGGAGTTTCGAACGTCCTTGCGTACAATTTTATATTTTGTACTTTGCGTTTTGAATCTTGTACTCTTATAATTTCGAGACGTTTCTTATCAATAATTGGAACCTCTTTGATTGTCTTTTGTACTTTTGAGCTTTTTGGTCGTTTGCGTCTTCAATTCGTCGAATCTGTCTTTTGTCTTCACCTTTTATTATTTAAACGAATATCACTTGTAAATAGAACAATTGCAACTAAAAGCTTGTCTTTCTTGAGGAATAATGCTATGAAATATATGTTCGTTTTTAGCATTATCAATGTCTGAAGAGTATAGAATGAGTAATTTATGTACTTTAAACTATTTTCTTGGGTTACAAATAAAACAGAGTTCTGAGGGTATTTTTATTAACCAAAGTAACTACATTTCTGACATGTTAACTAAATATGGTTTTAAAAATTGTTCTTCTTTAAGAACTTCAATGAGTGTTTCTGAAAAGCTTGATAAAGATGAATCTGGGAAACTCACTTGTCAATCAACCTATAGAGGTATGATTGGATCTTTGCTATATTTAACTACAAGTAGACCTGATATAATGTTTGCTACATGTCTTTGTGCACGTTACCAATCTGATCCTAGGGAGTCTCATTATAAAGCTGTGAAAAGAATTTTTAGGTACTTAAAAGGTACCCCTAACCTGGGTCTTTGGTATTCTAAAGACTCAGGGTTTGATCTAATTGGTTACACAGATGCAGACTATGCAGGTACAAATTAGACAGAAAAAGCACTTCTGGTGGATGTCAATTGCTAGGTGAAAAATTGGTCAGCTGGTCTAGTAAAAAGTAGAATTCTGTGGCCACTTCCACAGCAGAAGCTGAATATGTTGCTGCAGGAAGTTGTTGTGCTCAGTTACTTTGGATGCAACATCAACTTCTGAATTTTGGGTTAATATTGTAACGACCCGGATTTTTCCGATCATTTTATACCTATGAGATTAATATTTACATAAATTAAACCTTATCAACATGATAAGTAATCTAAATTGTTAAGATTTATGTTTTTAAAAAGAGTTTTACACGACGTTTGACCGTCCAATTTGACCGATGATATCACGAACTATATAACAAACGATAATTATACGTTTGTGTATATATATGTATTTATATATATTTAACATGATCTAAGAATGGTTTAACATCTTATTGTGTACTAATAACAATAAGTTATAAGTATACTTTGAGACTACTAACTTAAGTTTTCAAAATGATAACTATACGTAACGTTATTTGACATATATACCTTTAACCTATAATACTTATACAAGTATCGTATAAATATGTATTTAATCACTTTTAAAGGGCTTATATACATAAAACAATATAAGTATATTTACAAAAGATAGCTATATTTGAATTCTCGTTCCGTTTTCTCAAAATTTCTACATGTATACCTAGAGTATATGTACTCGTATCATACCCAGCTCCTATACGTATTTACTATTAGTATATACACATCACAATCACTTTATTAGCAGCCATGAGTCAGCCAATTTTGGATCTTAGCATGCATGATTAATCAATTTGGCATATTACAAGACTTTTGCACAATATTACAAATTTATACATCTTTTCACCACCATTTATACTCAATTCCAATTTCATTTTTACTACACATTTTCTCTAACCAAAAACACACTCTTAGGAACCTTAAGTGTTCTTCACAATCTCAGCAAATAACCATGAAGATCTAGCTTCAAAAACAAGCCTTAATCATCATAATAAATTCCTTACAAGAAAACTTCAATAATCCTTCCAAAAATACAAGTTTACTTCCAACCTTTTGATCCAACTCCACCACTCTTTTGGTTCTAAGATTTTTCTCATCTTTTACAGTAACTTTATCCAAGTAACTTGAGGTAGTAACCTTGTTCATAACCTTATTCGATTCATATTTATATAGCTATCTTATTTTGTGTTGTAAAATTTTAACAACAAGAACATAGTTTGAATGATTTCAAACTTGTTTGCAAACTAAATAGATCTTTCTAACTTAGCTTTTAAAACACTTCAAGACCTATAATATATCATAATGATATGATAACTTAACAAGATATAACTTGGTTTTACAAAGAACATCTTAAAAACTGAATCTACGTCGTCGGAGTGCAACCGGGGGCTGTTTTGGGTTGGATAATTAAAAACCATCTTAAGCTTTGAATTGGAAGTTCATGTTCTGAAAAAATGATATTTCTTATGAATATGTTAACACATAAAAATTTCATGGTTTAACTCAAAGTGTAAGTATTTTTAGAAAAATGATCATTAAATGTTGTTTTTATGATGGAAAATGATCACTTTCATAAGTTTCACCAAAGTTTGACCTATAACCTGTGATTTCGAATACAACCTAAGGTATTTTCAGTTCATATTCTTAAATTTTGACTCGATCCAAGGAAGTGGCAAGTTGAACCAACAAAAACGGAGTTGTAATGAAGAAACTACGACTAAAACAAGATCGGGTATCCGAAGCTAGTTTAGCTACGAAAATATTTGGAGAAAAATTAAATTAATCATATATTTCTAATTAATATGATATTTCATATGTATTTACTTATGATTTGATTTTATATATTTCAGGACCACCCGTAAACAACACGAGAAGATTAATCATAAGACCTCATGATTGTACGCAACACGTCATTTGACAAAACGGTACTTTATGTACGCAAAACGTCACTTGACAACATGGTACCATGGGTCGAGATTAATTCTGATCAATACGAATACGATGGGGTCTTTATTTTTTATTTAAGCAGCTAATTGTGGACCACTAACATCGGACTGCTAACTACGGACTAAGAAAATATTAAAAGTATTAAAAGTATATATATATATATATATATATATATATATATATATATATATATATATATATATATATATATATATATATATATATGTAACGATTACTTAAAATGAAAATATGTTGATATATTATATATATGGTAGGTTCATGATATCTATCGGAGACCAAGTCGTGATAAATACCTTCAAGGAAAAAGTGAGTATATAGTCCCACTTTTAAACTCTAAATATTTCGGGATGAGAATACATGCATTTTATGATTTACGTTATGGACACAAGTGATTAAAAATATATATTCTACGTTGAGTTGTACCACTGGCATACTTCCCTGTAACTTGGTAACTATTATTTACATGAGGTATTGTAAACGCGAATCCTGTTGATAGATCTATCGGGCCTGACAACCCCAACCGGACTGGACGACCAGTATTCAACGGTTGCACAGTACTTCGTTTCGGTAACTACACTTGGTACGGTGTAGTAAGATTTCATAATAAAGGGAATATGCGACGTTGATTAAATGTTAAGTATGGTTATCAAGTGCTCAACAACTTAGAATATTTTTATTAAAACGTTTATATATGAAATCTTGTGGTCTATATTTATAACGCTGCCGGCATTAAACCTATATCTCACCAACTTTATGTTGACGTTTTAAGCATGTTTATTCTTAGGTGATAACTAAAAGCTTCAGCTGCAACATGTTGAATTTAAGCAAGATCTTGAGTATGCATATTTGTGTCAAAAATAAAACTGCATATCGGAGGATTTGTAATGTAAAATATGTTGGAAGTCGTATTGTTATTATCACATGTAAAGTTTGCAAGTCTAAGATTATCGCTAAACGATAATCATTATTAAGTTGTTTAAACCTTGTATTTGTAATAAAAGCTATGGTTTGTATTGTAAAAACGAATGCAGTTTTTGAAAAATGTCGCATATAGAGGTCAATACCTCGCGATGAAATCATATGTTATTGTAATCGTCCTTATGGTTAAGGTCGGGTTATGACATGTGGTATCCGAGCGTTGGTCTTAGAGAACCAGAAAATTTGCATTAGTGTGTCTTATCGAGTTTGTTAGGATGCATTTGTGAGTCTGGACTTTGACCGTGTTTGATTTCGAAAACTATTGCTTATCCTTGTTGGTTAAAAAAAAATTAATATGTAAATATTATGTGGTACTAACTTGCTAGTTGTTATGTGATAGATGTCTGGCTTAGAACTTGTTATCACATTCAGCGACTCCGAACCAGAATCTTCAGATGGTGTTCCAGTCATTAACCTGTCCGATGATAAAAACGATACCTTTGGGGAAGACTCAAAATTTTCGGATGAATCAATTGAAGAGGAACTGGAAAATGATCCTGAGGAGGAAGAAATACAGGAAATTACGAAAGACAAGTTTGAAAGAGGAAAGAAATGAAAGGCTACTGAATTGGAAAATCCAAATCCCGAGTCTAGAGAGGATGTTGTGGCACCAACTCCACCAGATACTTCCACACCTATTCCCGCTATTCCTATTAGTTCTATCCCGGCATCCAGTTCTTCAGCCCCTCCGCCAAAACGCAGGGAGACAGTCAAGATAACCTATAAGCGATTTCTTTGAACACAAACGCTTTGGGTTAAATGATGCGCTGTTGTTTTAAACCATGGGATCATATTATATTTTGTATAATATTACTAGTGTGGTTTGCTTAATGTTTGATGTAAGATAAGCATATGTAAAATAGTGAAGTGTGAAATGCAATAATTTCCATGGTTGAGTATTATTTGGGTGATAGTAATTGATTTTCGTACTAAGCTATTAAGTATGAACTTTAACGGGTAGGTACTACCCTAGGTATAATTATAAAACGCTAATAAGAAGAAAAGGCTTTTATAATAATAACTGGTTCATATTATTAATAAGCTACGATGTACTGTAAATACATACTACATCTATAATATTCCATGTGAATAATTATTTTTTTTCCATTTTTATTGAAGATTATGGCGCGATTGAACCGAATGACGGAACAAGAAATCCAGGAACTCATCAATCAGCGAGTGGACGACAGAATGTTATGGGTCGAGGCTGCGAGAGGTGCTGCGGTTAACCCAAATCTTGGTGTGGGATGTACTTACAAAACATTTCAAGGTTGCAAGCCCTCATCATTCAGTGGAACAGAAGGACCAGTCGGTTTAACCCGGTGGATCGAAAAGATTGAGTCTGTGTTTAAAATCAGTGGTTGTATTGAGAAGGACATGACCAAGTATGCATCGTGCACCTTACAAGATAGTGCACTCACATGGTGAAAAAACTATGTGAAGGCCATAGGAGGAGATGTAGCTTATGATACTCCCTGGGAAGAATTCAAAACAATGCTAATCAACGAGTATTGTCCAAGGAACGAGGTTAGGAAGTTGGAAGCTGAATTACGAAGCCTGAAAGTTGTTGGTACTGAACTCACGAACTACAATCAGCGATTCATGGAATTAGATTTTCTATGTCCCGAATTGGTATCAACCGAAGAACGGAAGATAGAACTGTACAAAGATGGTTTGCCTAAAAATGTCAAAGCAAATGTTATAGCATCGAAACCCAAGACTATTCACGAAGCCATCACCATGGCGAACGAGTTGATGGACCAGATTATTCTGGATAAGAACACCGATGTCAAGACATCGGGAAACAAAAGAAAGTGGGAAGGTAATCATCAACAATCCAACAAGAAACAAGAAACCACGCAAGGTGCGGGTAGCGGTTCGAAATCAGGTTACAAGGGACGAAATCCTTTATGTAACAGATGCCACAAACATCACTCTGGTTATTGTAATGTGGTGTGCAACAATTGTAATCGAAAAGGTCATCTTGCTGAAGATTGTAGGGTTCCCGCTATAAATACAAATGGCACCAAGACTCCTGCCACTAATGCAAATAGAACTGCCTTGGCCACTGTTACCTGTTATGGGTGTGGGAAACAGGGTCATTATAAGAGTCAGTGCCCGAATCCAGAGAAGAATAACGGATCTGCACGTGGAAGAGCATTTGTTATTAATGCTAGAGAGGCGTGCGAAGACCTGGAGCTTGTTACGGGTACGTTTACCATTAATAACTTATCTGCATCTATTATATTTGATACTGGTGCCGATAGAAGTTACGTGTGTAGAGACTTTCACGCTAAATTGAATTGTTCATCATTACCTCTAGATGCTAAGTACATGATTGAGTTAGCTAATGGTAAACTAATTAAAGCCGATAAAATTTGCCGTGATTGTAAAATAAATTTAGCCGGAGAAACATTTAAGATTGATTTGATACCCGTAGAATTAGGAAGTTTTGATGTAATAGTCGGTATGGACTGGATGTCCAAAATAGGAGCTGAAGTTGTGTGTGCCAAGAAGGCAATTCACATTCCTCGTAAGGATAAAACGCCAGTAATGATTTATGGAGAGAAGGGTAACTCAAAGCTAAAACTCATTAGTTGTTTGAAAGCTCAAAAGTTCTTGAAGAGAGGGTGCTATGCTATCTTAGCATATGTTAATAAAGTCAAAACGAAGGAAAAAGTGAAGAGCGTCAACGACGTGCCTGTGGCAAGAGATTTTCCTGAAGTATTTCCAGAAGAGTTACCAGGATTACCTCCATTTAGATCTGTAGAATTTCAAATAGATCTAGTACCGGGAGCTGCACCAGTGGCTCGTGCTCCATATAGACTTGCACCATCTGAGATGAAAGAGTTACAAAGCCAGTTACAAGAATTACTGGACCGTGGTTTCATTCGACCGAGCACTTCACCGTGGGGAGCTCCGATTTTATTCGTCAAGAAGAAAGACGGATCTTTCCGAATGTGTATAGATTATCGTGAATTAAATAAGTTAACTATCAAGAATCGGTATCCACTACCGAGAATTGATGACTTATTTGATCAATTGCAAGGATCATGTGTTTACTCGAAAATCGACCTAAGGTCGGGCTATCATCAACTACGCGTCAAAGAAGAAGATATTCCGAAAACTGCTTTTCGGACACTCTACGGTCATTATGAATTTTTGGTCATGCCATTTGGATTAACGAATGCGCCAGCTGTATTCATGGACCTCATGAATTGAGTTTGTAGTCCGTATTTAGATAAGTTTGTTATCGTTTTCATTGACGATATTCTTATCTATTCCAAGAGTGAGCAAGAGCATGAACAACATTTAAGATTGGTATTAGAATTGTTAAGAAAAGAACAATTATACGCCAAATTTTCTAAGTGTGCATTTTGGTTGAAAGAAGTGCAATTTCTTGGCCACGTTGTTAGTAGCAAAGGAATTCAGGTTGATCCAGCTAAAATTGAGGCCATTGAAAAATGGGAGACTCCTAAGACACCAACGCAGATACGCCAATTTTTGGGTTTAGCTGGTTATTATAGAAGGTTTATTCAAGATTTTTCCCGAACAGCTAAACCATTAACAGCGTTAACGCAAAAAGGGAAGAAGTACGAATGGACTTCTGAGCAGGAAAGTGCATTTCAATTACTGAAGAAGAAGTTGACTACAGCACCTATTTTATCGTTACCTGAAGGGAACGATGATTTTGAGATATATTGTGACGCTTCGCGACAAGGTTTTGGTTGCGTCCTTATGCAACGGAAGAAAGTTATAGCATACGCATCTCGACAATTGAAGATTCACGAGTGGAATTATACGACGCATGATTTAGAATTGGGAGCAGTAGTGTTTGCATTGAAGATATGGAGACACTATTTATATGGGGTTAAATGCACTGTGTTTACTGATCATAAAAGCCTTCAACATATTTTTGATCAGAAACAGCTGAACATGAGGCAACGTAGGTGGGTCGAGCTGATAAACGACTATGATTGTGAGATTCGCTATCATCCCGGGAAAGCGAATGTAGTGGCCGACGCTCTAAGCAGAAAGGAACGGGAACCAATTCGAGTACGAGCGATGAACATAAAAATTCGCATGAATCTCAACTCACAAATCAAAGAGGCTCAACGAGAAGCTCTTACTAAAGAAAACATAGGAAATGAAATAATGAAGAAGTATGGGAAACAACTCGTTATACGGGAAGACGGAATTCGATATTTTACAAACCGTATTTGGGTACCAAAATTGGGTGGATTAAGGAAGTTGATATTGAATGAGGCACATAAGACAAGATACTCGATACATCCTGGAGTTAGAAAGATGTATCAAGATCTTAAGACGCATTATTGGTGGCCTAATTTAAAGACAGATGTTGCAACATATGTTGGGGAATGTTTAACTTGTTCCAAAGTCAAAGCAGAAAACCAGAAGCCGTCAGGGTTACTTCAACAACCAGAAATCCCAGAATGGAAATGGGATGGTATTACCATGGATTTCATCACAAAGTTACCTAAGACTGCCTGGGGTTATGACACCATTTGGGTAATAGTTGATCGTCTCACCAAATCTGCACATTTCTTGCCTATAAAGGAAATGGATAGAATGGAGAAACTATTACGATTATACATAAAAGAAATTGTTTCAAGGCATGAAATACCTATTTCCATTATATCCGATCGTGATAGTAGATTTACATCAAAGTTTTGGCAATCACTACAGGAGGCCCTGGGAACTCGTTTGGATATGAGCACCGCATATCATCCACAAACTGACGGGCAGAGTGAAAGAAAAATTCAGACTCTTGAAGACATGCTCAGGGCATGTGTGATCGATTTTGGAAACGGATGGGATAAATATCTACCATTAGCAGAATTCTCGTATAATAACAGTTATCATGCGAGCATTAAAGCTGCACCATTCGAAGCACTGTATGGAAGGAAGTGTAGATCCCCTATCTGTTGGAATGAAGTAGGAGATCGACAATTAACTGGTCCCGAGATCATACACGAAACGACTGAGAAGATAGTACAAATCAAGGAGAGATTGAAAACAGTCCGTAGTCGCCAAAAGAGCTGCGCCGATGTCCGAAGGAAACCATTAGAGTTTCAGATCGGTGACATGGTTATGTTAAAGGTGTCACCTTGGAAAGGTGTAATACGTTTCGGTAAAAGGGGTAAACTGAACCCAAGGTATGTAGGCCCGTTCAAGATCATCGAACGCATTGGACCGGTAGCTTATCGACTCGAGTTACCGCAACAACTCGCCGGAGTACATAATACATTTCACGTATCAAACCTTAAGAAATATCTTACAAAGGAAGATCTCACCATTCCTCTTAAAGAAATCCAAGTCGATGAGAAACTACAATTTATAGAAGAACCAGTCGAAATCATGGACCGTGAAGTTAAACGGCTCAAGCAGAGCAACATACCAATTGTTAAGGTTCGTTGGAATGCTTGAAGAGGTCCCGAGTTTACTTGGGAACGAGAGGATCAGATGAAACAAAAGTACCAACATTTGTTTCCCGAGAACGCAAAATAGGTACAATTTTAAAATTTCGGGACGAAATTTATTTAACGGGTAGGTACTGCAACGACCCGGATTTTTCCGATCATTTTATACCTATGAGATTAATATTTACATAAATTAAACCTTATCAACATGATAAGTAATCTAAATTGTTGAGATTTATGTTTTTAAAAAGAGTTTTACACAACGTTTGACCGTCCAATTTGACCGATGATATCACGAACTATATAACAAACGATAATTATACGTTTGTGTATATATATGTATTTATATATATTTAACATGATCTAAGAATGGTTTAACATCTTATTGTATACTAATAACAATAAGTTATAAGTATACTTTGAGACTACTAACTTAAGTTTTCAAAATGATAACTATACGTAACGTTATTTGACATATATACCTTTAACCTATAATACTTATACAAGTATCGTATAAATATGTATTTAATCACTTTTAAAGGGCTTATATACATAAAACAATATAAGTATATTTACAAAAGATAGCTATATTTGAATTCTCGTTCCGTTTCCTCAAAATTTCTACATGTATACCTAGAGTATATGTACTCGTATCATACCCAGCTCCTATACGTATTTACTATTAGTATATACACATCACAATCACTTTATTAGCAGCCATGAGTCAGCAAATTTTGGATCTTAGCATACATGATTAATCAATTTGGCATATTACAAGACTTTTGCACAATATTACAAATTTATACATCTTTTCACCACTATTTATACTCCATTCCAATTTCATTTTTACTACACATTTTCTCTAACCAAAAACACACTCTTAGGAACCTTAAGTGTTCTTCACAATCTCAGCAAATAACCATGAAGATCTAGCTTCAAAAACAAGCCTTAATCATCATAATAAATTCCTTACAAGAAAACTTCAATAATCCTTCCAAAAATACAAGTTTACTTCCAACCTTTTGATCCAACTCCACCACTCTTTTGGTTCTAAGATTTTTTTCATCTTTTACAGTAACTTTATCCAAGTAACTTGAGGTAGTAACCTTGTTCATAACCTTATTCGATTCATATTTATATAGCTATCTTATTTTGTGTTGTAAAATTTTAACAACAAGAACATAGTTTGAATGATTTCAAACTTGTTTGCAAACTAAATAGATCCTTATAACTTAACTTTTAAAACACTTCAAGACCTGTACTATATCATAATGATATACTAACTTAACAAGATATAACTTGGTTTTACAAAGAACATCTTAAAAACTGAATCTACGTCGTCGGAGTGCAACCGGGGGCTGTTTTGGGTTGGATAATTAAAAACCATCTTAAGCTTTGAATTGGAAGTTCATGTTCTGGAAAAATGATATTTCTTATGAATATGTTAACACATAAAAATTTCATGGTTTAACTCAAAGTGTAAGTATTTTTAGAAAAATGATCATTAAATGTTGTTTTTATGATGGAAAATGATCACTTTCATAAGTTTCACCAAAGTTTGACCTATAACCTGTGATATCGAATACAATATAAGGTATTTTCAGTTCATTTTCTTAAATTTTGACTCGATCCAAGGAAGTGGCAAGTTGAACCAACAAAAACGGAGTTGTATTGAAGAAACTACGACTAAAACAAGATCGGGTATCCGAAGCTAGTTTAGCTACGAAAATATTTGGAGAAAAATTAAATTAATCATATATTTCTAATTAATATGATATTTCATATGTATTTACTTATGATTTGATTTTATATATTTCAGGACCACCCGTAAACAACACGAGAAGATTAATCATAAGACCTCATGATTGTACGCAACACGTCATTTGACAACACGGTACTTTATGTACGCAACACGTCACTTGACAACATGGTACCATGGGTCGAGATTAATTCTGATCAATACGAATACGATGGGATCTTTATTTATTTTATTTAAGCAACTAATTGTGGACCACTAACATCGGACTGCTAACTACGGACTAAGAAAATATTAAAAGTATTAAAATTATATATATATATATATATATATATATATATATATATATATATATATATATATATATATATATATATATATATATATATATGTAACAATTACTTAAAAAGAAAATATGTTGATATATTATATACATGGTTAGGTTCGTGATATCTATCGGAGACCAAGTCGTGATAAATACCTTCAAGGCAAAAGTGAGTATATAGTCCCACTTTTAAACTCTAAATATTTCGGTATGAGAATACATGCATTTTATGATTTACGTTATGGACACAAGTGATTAAAAATATATATTCTACGTTGAGTTGTACCACTGGCATACTTCCCTGTAACTTGGTAACTATTATTTACATGAGGTATTGTAAACGCGAATCCTGTTGATAGATCTATCGGGCCTGACAACCCCAACCGGACTGGACGACCAGTATTCAACGGTTGCACAGTACTTCGTTTCAGTAACTACACTTGGTACGGTGTAGTAAGATTTCATAATAAAGGGAATATGCGACGTTGATTAAATGTTAAGTATGGTTATCAAGTGCTCAACAACTTAGAATATTTTTATTAAAACGTTTATATATGAAATCTTGTGGTCTATATTTATAACGCCGCCGGCATTAAACCTATATCTCACCAACTTTATGTTGATGTTTTAAGCATGTTTATTCTCAGGTGATAACTAAAAGCTTCCGCTGCAACATGTTGAATTTAAGCAAGATCTTGAGTATGCATATTTGTGTCAAAAATAAAACTGCATATCGGAGGATTTGTAATGTAAAATATGTTGGAAGTCGTATTGTTATTATCACATGTAAAGTTTGTAAGTCTAAGATTATCGCTAAACGATAATTATTATTAAGTTGTTTAAACCTTGTATTTGTAATAAAAGCTATGGTTTGTATTGTAAAAACGAATGCAGTTTTTGAAAAATGTCGCATATAGAGGTCAATACCTCGCGATGAAATCATATGTTATTGTAATCGTCCTTATGGTTAAGGTCGGGTTATGACAAATATTGACCAATACTCCAATAATGTGTGACAATGAAAGTGCAATTGCTATTACTGAGAATCCAGTGTTTCACTCAAGAACCAAGCATATTGAAATCAGGCATCATTTTATAAGGGATTGTGTTGAAAAGAGCCAAGTGTTTTTAAAGCATATTGGCACTAAGAATCAATTGGCAGATATTTTCACTAAAGCACTTCCTGAGAAAAGGCATTTTTATCTTCTTGGACAACTTGAAATGTTAAATCCATCAACTGAAATGTTGTCCAGTGATGATATTCTCTAATATGTTGTTGTAAAAAAAAAAAAAAAAATTAGAGTCTGGATTACGTCATATTCAGAGTCTGGATGACATCATGTTATTTGGAGTCTGGAAAGGTTTACTCTGCTGGTGTATTTTTACTGTAAACTTGTTTCCTTATTTGGTCTTCAAACATAAACCCTAATTCCTCTCATTCGATCATCATCTTCTTCAAAACCATAATTCATTCGTGTTCTTGAAAGTTTTTTATTGAAGCTAATGGCAAATACGAAGTTCATTCCTTTTGTTCTTGTTCCCACCGATAACATGATTAGGGCTAAAGAAATCAGAGGAGAGAAGGATGTGCAGGTTTTGGCTAACAATAGGGTTGCTTGTGATACTATTCCTGTGAATTTTGCTAATGAAGGGTATGAGAATTTGGTATTGTTCATGCGAAATCACCCTTTGAAGGAGGCTTTCTTTAAGACAAAGATCATGTTTCCAGAGATGTTAGGAGAATTTTGGTATACTTGCGTTGAGAACAGAGAAGCTAGATCTATCACTGGTACTTATAGAGATTGTAACAATTCTTTAACTCTTACTGAAAATCATTTAAGAATTGCTTTGAATCTTCCTGTTCAAGATAACTTTGTTAGAACTGTGTCAAGATCTGCTGTAAGATCTTGTTTTTCTATGGTGGGTCAACCTTTAACTGATTCTTCTGTTAAGATTAGTATGTTCTCTCCAAGGTGGATGTTTTTGTTGTCGAATGTCATTAGAAGTTTGAGCTTCAAGTGTGGTAGTCTGACTGAGATTAATGATTTTGAGGCACATCTGTTTCATGCTATAGTCACAGGGAGAAATATTGATTTTGCACGTTTATTCTTCAATGAACTCTTGGTTCTCACTGAAAAAACTCCAAGAGATCATAATGTGCCTTTTATCAGGTTTTTAAGTTTAATGTTTAAACAAGCCATGACTCCTGCTTTGTATGATGGGCTTAAAGTGTTTCGTGTGTATGAGTATACTTTTATTCCAGAATGTAGTGTCAGAATGTTTCATATCCACATTGTGAATGATCAAGAGGTTGCTCTTACTCCTGCTATGATGCATTGGGTCAATCTTGGTCGTGCAGACCAACCTACAGATTCTGAGCAATCAGAGTCTGCAGGGGAAACTTCTTCAGAATCTGAGCAATCAGGGTCTGCAGAAGGTCACAACAATGGTCAACCATCTTTAGAATCTGAGCAATCAGATTCTACCCCCACACAAACTCCACCCCCTGTTGTTACACAAACAGAGCAGGCTGAAGACATAGATGAGGAAATCCCACCTCATTCTAACCCATCTTCACCAACTGCTACTGAGAAAATTTCTCACTCAACCCACCTTATGAACCCACCAGTTCATACAGAGAATACCACTATAATTAAAACCTTAGATAATACAGCACTTGTGGATTCACCTCAAAAATTCACTAGGAAGAGTGCTGCACGTACTGCTCCATCACCTCTGCTAGAGGTTGGTGAGAGGAGTGCTTTGACCCAACCTGAACCTGATAGGTTAGTTAACTTGGATACCCACATTACAGTCACTGAAGAAACCCACTCAGTTGACTTACATGAAGAAGTCCCAATCCTGGACTCAAATAACCAAATCCAAAAACCAACTGAAATGGCCAAGCCAACTTTTACCCCAGACTTAAGTCTGCCACTACCCACCCAAAATGTTCCATCCTTACACATTCTTGCACAGGCTGCCAATATCACACTCATGTCACAGGGTGAGATACATGCCTCAAAACCTTCTATGTCCAAAGATCAGTTTTCTTTACAACAGGAAGGCTGTGAGGACATACCAACCCTACCCTCATCCATTGGCACTACTTCTCAGACTGAGGCACCAGTCACCATGGTTGGCCTACATCAGGCTTTGACCAAGTTGACTAAGGAGTTTGATGACAAGCTTTCTATTGTGCAGTCTAAGATTACTAATCTTAACTTTAATAATAATTTTGTTTCTAAAAATGAGTTGATGGAGGTGAGGAGGTTGGTTTGGGATATGCAGGGGTTGTCTGGTACAAGTGGTTCAGGGTCTGTCACAGAGATTAATCAAAGGTTGACTGAGCTGGAGAAGAAAATGGTTGGTGTTGATGAACTGAGACAATGTTTTACTGGGTTTGCATCTGATATTTCTTCTCTCAAGGCTGAACAGGCTGAAATTTGGAAGTTCCTATCTACTCTTCCTTTGGATGATGTCAAAAAGGGGGAGAAAAGAAAGAGATCAGATAATGCAGGTATTGTAGATGCAGGTATTGCAAGTGTTGAGGGGGAACAATCTAAGAAGACTCACATTGAGGGGGAGCAACGAATTGAGGGGGAGGTTATTGTTGATAAGGGTACTGGTGACAAACAGGGTAATTCTAGTGGTGTTTTGGTTGCTGCTACTCAAAGAGCAGATGGTGATCTCAGGGCTCAGATGAACAAGAGGTTCAGATTAAGAAGATATGATGGTGATGTTGTGAAAGTTGAGGTTAAAAAATCTGAGTTTGAAGGTGTGATTTTGCTGTTAACAATGGCTCATTTGCCAGACAGAAGGTTAAGAGTTAAAATGAATCAAATTGTTCGTTTAGATTTTTGTGAATGGAGAGGCATAGCTGTTTGTATCAAGGAGTATGCAGGGGATCAAGTTATTGTGAATGAAGTGTTAAAGAGAGTGTGCATGTTGGTTCACTTGGTGTTTGAAGAAGGATTCATCAGTACTAAAGATTATGAAGTGTTTTGTGAAACTTTTAACCTGGGAATGAAAAAGAGAAGAGTTAAGGGACATATTGAAAGATATGCTGTTCCTGAGCATTTGGAGTTTGTTGATAACAAGTATGTTGAACACTTGGATGGCTTGATGATAAAGACTACTGGAAATCAAAAGATGTTGATTAGGTGTGATCAGTTTGAAGAGGCAAGCATTGATATGTTGATTAATCTTTTGTCCAGGTGTGAAACAGAGCAAACATTTCCTTTCAGGGTGCAATTGTTGAAACACTTGTATAGCAAGCTGAATATGTTGAAGAAAATTCCTCACATTAAGAGCAAGTGTAAGCTTATTGAAAAGGAGTATGCTAAGGTGGTTAATTAGGTGTACAGGTTGTTTTGACATCATCAGATAGGGGGAGATTGTTGGGAAAATGAAAATCTGATGAGTCAAAAGTATTTTGAAGATTTTAGAATCTGGAGATTTAGAGTCTGAAGTTGCAGACTTTGGAATTTGCTGAAGTCAACGGTTGAAGTTTTCTTGAAGCCAAAGCTAAAGATTATTCTGGAGATATACTTAAAGTTTAAGAAGATATGTTTTGAAGATTCAGTTTTATCTCCGGAATTGACTTTTGAATTAATAGCTAATTTGTTTGATTTTTAGTTTATCTTTTCCTTATTTATAGCGAAGTAGTTTTGGAAACCAAATCTCCAGATTTGGTGTTTATCTGTGAACTAATAGGGACGTATGGTTTGATTTGAGGATGTACTTTTTACACGATCAATATCATTAGTCTTCTATTCTATTATCGTGTTCTCTCAATTTCTGCACTAATAATTCATATTTATTGTTTAAGTGAGAGTCTGGTGTTCATAGTTCAATTACTGTGAACTAATAAATACAATGTACAGGTTTAAAAGCAAAACGTACCACAAATATATACACATTCCTATATACACAAAAACTCCAAAAGCTCTAAAAAAAACTTGTAACCAAACATACCCGTTATCCATGTTTACCTTCCCCATCATGACTCGGTGTTAGTTATGTACTTGTGTTACAAATTCATAAATTCGAATCTTGAAAAGTCAATAATGATGATATATTTCAATATAACATTTATATTACTGTATTTATTAAGTAATACCCTGCAATAAGATGTGATAGAATAGTGAAGATCGTTTATTTTTATGCCTGCAAAATAACTTAATTCTTTCTGCAACATTTAGGAGTATATATTTCTATGTTTGCGAGTTCACAGACAGAATAAAACATTATTTTATCATATGTCTTCAAAAAAACAAACAGCGTGTAACAAAATTGTCTATGGGCGCGCTGATATAAGACATAATATGATATGCAAACTAAAAAAACAAACACCACCTAAGTCATGGATGAATGCTTTATCATCAAAAGTAAACATGTATGATTGAACTTCAACCCTTATCTAAGACACAAATTAATCTGGTTCAACTATGATCTAAAACACTAATTAACCTGATTAGTCTACGTTGATTGGTTTACCATCTCAAATAGAGCAAAAGATATACCCAAACTATCATGAATATAGAGGCACCCAACAACGTGTATAAACAAAGTATATATCTATCTACTGCTCATTCAAAATTATAAAATGACAATGCTAAACGTAACCCTAAAAAGCTACGTTAAGCATACCATACTTAAATTTATAAACTTTGTTTAATTAATTATAAAGTATAAACATTCATTTTTAATATCCACTTTTCTTATAAAATTTTAATATTAATATTTATTCATGACAAGTTATAAGAATGTAATTAAATTATATATGATATACTTAAACATAATCTTAGGCGTTATGCTCAGCATAAATTACACAAAACATAAATAAGTATCACAAATGAACAAAACGGTAATAAAATAAATATATAATTATGAAATAAACTATTCGAGCTCAATCTTTTATTATACCAAACAAGCGGGCCAGCTATACATACTAGGCTCGAAATGCTTTATACACTAGGCTCGAAACGAGCCAAGATATACTAGGCTCGAAACGAGCCAAGATCGAGCTCGAGAATTTTAAATGAACCGACAATCTCATTCAGCAAAAGTCTGTATCCGAAATTATAAATCTTATAAAGATTGGTAGCATCTTTTTTCTCCCTTTCCCCTGTATATAATACATTATAGACCTAGCAGGAGTGCTGCGGAATAAAAAGTAACAATAACACAAATACAAAAGAGGCTATACAAAACCTGTATTTTGAACCAGCTGATGATGGAAGGAATCCATACAAGACTACACAAATAAACAGAGAAACCCTAATTCATTCATTCATTCATTCATAGTAAATTTCCATAGTTACAAAATATCATAAAACTTGAACTATCAGTGACTTGTGCATTATGTATGCTTTACTAATATACTAGCACCAGCAACTAGATGCTTTAAACCGGATCTCACCCGAGACACCCAAAAACAAAAAACCAAACGCATCGACCAAACCAATACTCTTTTTTTTTTACCATTTAACCAAAACGAACTTGGCTCTAGTTCATCTAACCAAAAAAGTTTATATATGTATATCATTACACAGAATCAGTTCTGTTACTCGTGTTGCTTTGCTGAAAATTCAGAGCTTAGCTCATTAGACTCCGAGTTTATCATGATACGCAGCCTCTTAACCGAGCTAAGAAACATCCTGTGAAATCAGATTTGCGAAGCACATGTCAAACTTTGTCCAAACAATTTAGATGTGGAATATTAGAATATAGATGGGTAGTGACGAATCCAGGATTAAAACTCAAAGGGGTCCCGAATTATTTTTCAAAGCTAATTATATTTTAATGTTATTTTGGTGGTTGTTTACCTTCAGAAAAAATCATAGATCCTACAGATATATATGGGGTCATTTATTTAAATTTAGCGGAGTTCTATGCAATTTAAAGGTTACTTTACTAAAAAAATCAAACTAGTGATGTCACAGGACCCCACTGGGTAATACATAGGATTTCCCCTGTAAATGGGTCTGTCAGTTTTTGAAATGGGTCAAAATGGGTAATTTTGATGTACGTAAATAGATAAGATTGGTTGGCTTGGCCCAAAACTGGTTTTGTCCACAAGTATTGATCTTTAATTTACACATTTATATTTATAGTAAGTCCAATATGGTACAAAATTTATATTATTTCAATAATGTAAGATGATTTAAGAGGGTTATGCATCACATATATGTATTTTAAGTGACTTTAAACCCATTTGACCCGTTTCCTCAACCTATTTTCTGTTTATTTTATTCTGCTGCTTAGTATATAAAAAAGTGAAAGTTAAGAAATCATACTGCCAAGGAACATCTCCAACAAGCATACAATCTCCATCTTTGTCTTCATAAGTTAGAACAAATTCAGATGTTGCATCCAATAATCTTGAAGGTCTTGCTGCATCTGTGACTAACCCTAAACATATAAACAATGATGACTAAATCATTTAATTATCTAAGCAAATCAAAGTTTAATAGATGTGTCAACACAAGATTCAAAATCAAGCAAAACCTAAATTAAGTTAAAGAGATCAAGAAACAAACTTTTATTGTTACGAACAGCAACATCAAGTGAAAAACTTAAATGAAATGGGCTATACTTACTTCTTCCCAAGAACATTTCTTCTAATGTTAGAGCCAACATCTCATAAGAGGTGTGAGCATTGAGATCAACTTTCCTTCCAATCGGGCTTCCATCCATGTTGACTTTTACTGACCGATACTTCGTGTTGGAGATCACTTTTCTTTCATTAGAATAATTTTTCATTCCAATTGTTCTGTTATTGCTTTTGTTTTGTTCGGTTGTTGTCATGAGGTTTACGGTTGGTGACTTGATCTGGTTAGCCAAACTCGGAATCCTGGCTTTACTTACAGGAGGCCATCCAACAACACTTCAATTACACAATTTCAAAACACAAATTAGACTCATTATATATGGCACAAAATCCAAAAACAATTAAATCATTAAGTAAAAGATCATGAAGAATTATGATCTTTCAAGATTCACACAATTACACTAAAAAAAAGGTTTCATGTCAGTTTTCAATATGTTTCTTGTGGCTCAAAGGATTTTAATCAGATAAGTAAATAAGCAATATGAACATGTTCTTAAACTTATAAATAGTAATTGGATTTTTCTTACGATAGCCCTTAATGTTGTCGTAAGAAAAAGTACCAAGTTTTTATTTTTATTTTTTATTTTTTTGAACATTCACAGCAGTCCTTAAAGGCTATCGTTATAAAAATCCATAGTAATTATACATTTATGTCAATCGGTATTCTTACTACTGTATAAAGAGTCACACACACACACACACACACACACACACACACATATCATACACCCCCTTCTCGTGTCTTAAGATTCATTAATGTGTTGTACAAAACGGTTGATGCTGACTTTTATATGGCGATTTTACAAGTTTTTTTTGGACCTTCAAGTAAGGACTATTGTTAGAAAAATCATTTATGTCCATAATCAGTTTTCTTACTACTGTATAGAGATTCAGACACACATCATACACACCCCCTCCCTAAAACAAATGTGTGATTGATGAATTTTTTCCAAAGATTCACACACACAAACTAAAGTATAGACCCATAGGGTTCCAATAGGTTCAAAAAAATAAACATGCATCTTCTTCTTTTCAAAGGGGGGATAAAATAAAAATTGAAGATAATAAAAGCATAACACAAGCATCAAATCCAAACTTTTATAATAAAAAAATTAAAACACAAGTATACAAAAAATAAAAAATTATGGGTTTTCTCTAAAAACAAGCAACCGAAATAACTAGATATGTAAATAAATTCATACCTAGTACCATTAGGAGGAGAAACAGAATCAGTAGCAGTTCTTTTAGTACCAGAGGTAGATGAATTTGGGATATTAACAGAAGATGATGAAGAACTAGAATTAGGTTTGGGTTTAGAAATTTGGAAATCTTTTGCAGTCAAGATTCTTGCATATTGACCCCAACCACCATTAGCCACCACCACCCCTTTAGACTTTAACCCACCACAACCACCAATACTTAACCCAAGCCCCAATTCAAGACCATCAGAATTCTCATCAGGGTATGATGAATTGACCTCAGAAGTAGACATAACTGTAGTATTATTTCCTTTTGACCGAGTCAAAATTGACTTAGCGGTGGTTGACCCATCAGAAGGCACCCCATCACCACCGCCACCACCACCATCACCGGTATGGCCTAATAAACCAAGGGTAACGTTCATTTTTCAAGAAAGATTAAAACTTGATAAAAAGATTGAATTTTTACAAAGAAAGATTGAAGCTTTGATGAAAGAAAGAAAGAGGGGTGTAGTAAACAGGGGATTATGATGAATTTGGTGCAACAAAATGAAAACATTTGGGTGTGGGAATGGTGGAATGTGGGACCCATATGTCGGCTTTGTGCGTCTCACAATCCATCATCGATTTCTCCTAACTTTGTCCCCACATAAACATACATTTCTCTGTTTTTCATTTGTAAATACGGAGTATTAAACACTCGGTTCCCACCAAATTATAAAAAACTAAAGACTTATGGATACTACTACAGTAATAATTTATATTTTGTAATTTGTATTTGTATAACGTCTAATATGGTAAGAGCATCAGGTGTCGATCAGGTGTCAATGCTTTCTCCTCAGCGTGGGCATCTGTTTTCCTTCCAACCGACGGTCGGTCGACACCATTTCGGTGTTGCACGACGTTGAACAGCATCAGTTTTGTGGGTCCAAGATTTAAATTTTCAAACGGTTTTATATCCGTTGGTGATTTTTTTTAACCTTCTAATTTTATATATATAAAACACTACATCCACCTCATTTTACACACACATTTTATACAAATCAAACACACTTCTCCCTTTTTTTATACACTTCCACTAATTTATACACATTCACAAATTCAAAACATGGCCAATCGTTGCTTGATCAACCTCGACGTCCATCACGAAGGCGAACTTCCGATAATCGACGGTTTTGTTACGATGGGTACATACAATCGTTTGAAGGTCTTGACGTTACCGGCTTCGACATAGCACGAGTGTTTAGCTTTATACACGATGTAGTAGATTGTGAAGCGGCCGACATGTGGTACTGTGACGAAGTCACCGATTTATTCAAGGAACTTCGATCCGAAGCCGTGCGGGAACGAATGGTCGGAAAGGCCAGTCTGAAGAACCAACGTATCACGTTATACTGTAGGAACGTGTGGACCCTTCCCGCGTCGCCTAATCCCAATGATGATTCGTCTTCGCATGAATCTGGATCTCCGATTCGCTGCTACCCTAATCGTTAGTTATTGTTACTTTTATTATTTAGGATTTAATAAGTAATTTTAGGACTTTTAGTTATTGTAATTTTTAATGTTAGGAATTTAAATGTAACCGTATTTTAGGACTTTTTTTTAATAAAAGTGTGCATTTGTTATTTGTAAAATATCTTCTCTCTTCAAGACACTGAACTGACCATCTTACCGTATTTTAGCAATGTCTGTTAACAATGTCAGTCCAGTCAGCGTCCAGTCATCAGCAAGACACTGAACTGACACTTAAATGACGCGTCGCGACACCTAGTGCCCTAATGGGTAAGAAAATTTTGTTTTTTGGAAAGCAGAAATAGGGTTGTTAATGAGTCGAGCTACTCGAGTTCGACTCATTAAAAGCTAGATTCGAGAGGAGCCTAAACGAGCTCGAGCCCGAACACGAGCTTGAACATAATTTAAAACTCGTTTAGTAAACGAGCCCGAGCTCAAACTTCATATCTCGAGCTTCAACAAGTTCGCGAGCCTAAACGAGCTTTTCATTAATATACACCATAATATTAGTTTATTTAAATTATAAAATATAATTGTATAATAATTACAGTTATATCAATAATAGTTATGTAGATAAAAATTATAAAAATAATAGTAATTATGAAATGTAATACATTTAAGTAGTATAAAGAAAACTATGATTATGTATTAACGAAACAAACTCGAGCTTAGAATATTATACTCAAACCGAGCCGAGCTCAAGCTCTTTGAAAACTAAACGAGTCGAACTCGAGTCTGGCCGAGCTCGAACCAGGCTCGGCTTGTTACACCCCTGAGCAGAAAGTTATAACAAAAGCACACAAAGGACATGCAACTTACAACGATTACATGAACCTCAAAACGAACAATATAGCACAACAACACCAGAATAGATCTCTACTCTTCTACATCGGAATTTACTTGATCGTGACTTTAAATTTGTAACAACTTCAGTTCGGTCATGATGCACGTGGATACATAATTATGATTGTTTTGTATTTATCTGAAATTAAAAATAATAAACTGTTTATAGAGTACAACACAATACAGTAAACTTTTTCTTACTCCGTATTTGTATTTCTTTTTGTGAAAGCTGCTCTTAAAAGCAAAAGTTGATATGTTTTTTTTCCTTTTTATCTTAGTGGTCTTGTATTAAATTGTATTGGTTTAAAGCTTAGCATCCTATGCACTCAAAAAGAAAGAAAAGGAAAACAAGAATCTAAAAACACACTTTTTAGGTAAATTCCAAGCTAACGGGACTTTAAAACTTAGTACATTTTATTTTCTTTTTGAGGAAATTACTAAACTCATACGTTTCTCAAATCAACTATAAATGAAAAGACTATAGTGGATACAAAGTGGATAACAAGTGGTTTATGTTCTATTTATAGAAACATGAAATTGCTTGGTTTTATATTGGCTATGTAAATGCAAATTCATGATTCACTTTTCAACCCACATTTTAGAAGCTCATGATAGTCTTGTAAATTTAGACTGTGGTTAATCCGGTGCGGTCGAGCCTTTTTTGGGTGCATCACGCCCCCACCGCGCCATTACGCGGCGCCATCGGAGGAAAAGGGCTCCGGCGTGATGGTTGGATCACCGGAAGGATTTGCAGGGTGATGGGGGTGAGACGAATGGGAGGAAGACACGTGGTGATGGGCAACGGATATATATCCGTTAGAAATTAAAAATATTATTATTATTTTCCCCTTTTATAAATATCACATTTCTATACATTGATCCCTCTGATGAAGAAGACTATGTACCAAGCGGGCCACAGTACGACACGGATGACAAGTTCTACTCGTCTGGTGATTCGGACGATTTTTAAATGTTTAACTTAATTATCGGTGTAATTGTGTTGGATGTTTAGTTTTTTAAAAAAACTTGTAACCGTGTTTGTTTGTGTTTAATAAAAGTTCTGTTAAAAAATGAATGTTCTGTGATAATTAATATAATTAATAATACAAATTAATAATAATAAATAATATTAATATTAATAATAATACTAATAATAATAATTAATTATTATTATAAAAACTCAAACAAAAATGAAAAATAAATTAAAAATGTGGGACCAACAACCCCATCGCACCCTATCACGCCTACCATTACAAACTCCATCACCCCATCACCCCCATTACCTTTGCCACATCAGCACTATAACCCACAAAAACCCCATCACACCCCCCACCCCCAACCCCCATCACCATTAAAAAGAGTCTTAGTCATGGTCTTCCACTTTTGAAGGTTGACTAAGAACAATTTCATCTCAAAACTATAATATTGTGTAATATTCGAAACTACAGATTTAGATATTTGGAAAGTTATGCTAACGTTTCATAACTCGCATACATGGGATTTGAGCACTAGGAGTTGCTCCATTTTTTCGCCGCTAAGCAATTTTAACGGTGGGGACGGTGAGATCCCCGACTCCCCGTCGGCGTTAAACCTCGCCGTCGGCTCCCACCATTGCCTGTGTAACGTTGTTTTCTTTTTTTTTTTTCCTTTTTTTTTTTTCTTTCTTCTTCTTCTTCTTCTTATTCTTCTTCTTTACTTTTTCCTTCATTTCTTCTTTTTCATCTTCTTTTTCTTTGAGTTTGCAGGTGCTATGCTTTTTTTTTGTTACAGAGAGAGGAGAGATGAAGAAGAAGAAGAAGAAGAAGATGTGATGACGATGTAGCAAACACTTATTACTATTTATATTATATTTTTTGTTAGTTAGATAAGTTAGATAATAAATAAAAGTATAAAAATAAATTAAATAATAATAATTAATAATTGATTTAACACTGAATGATTTTCCCCGTTTTGACCTTAGTATTAAATCCAGTGTCAAATTTAACACTGAGATTTAACAATGAACGACTCCTAGTGCTCTTAGGCAGTGATGTTTAAGTTCCGCTAACATCATATTGGCTTATGAGCAAGTACAAATACGTATTAATGTTTGTTCATATTTATAAATTTGTGGATCGGAGTTACACTTTGTTTAATAAGTTTTACTATACTCCTCACAAAATTATTAGTTTCGTGATCTTGAAGAATGGATACAAATTTATGGTTTATATAATTATATCTATCAACTGGATGGATACAAAATAAACTTTATATAAGCAGATAACATTACGAATCAAATATTTTTTTTTTTTTTTTTTTGAAAAGCAACTTATATTAATTCTAAAAAATTCACCACAGATACAATGTTGTTCTCACGAGTATATAATGTAATGATACCGAGCTAGAATCATACGCTATTATACAAAAACTCACTAAACAATTTACAATAACAATAAACGTGGATTATGTAGCCAATCATACCATTCTATCTTCTTCTCTTTACAACGTTTCGCGATCCAATCATAACTCTTCATTTGTATCTCACAAAGCGCGATCGGAGGTGACCAATTTGATTTCTTGAAGACCATTTAATTCCGATTTTTTCAAATGAGATAGCAAATCGTCCATTTAAACGGTTGCCAAATTTTGCTACCCAATTCGGAACATTGGAGTGGACAAAATCCGCTAAGAAGATTCCCATAAGATAATTTGACCGAACCAAAACCCCACCAAGAAAAAACTTTTCGCCAAATACTCTCGACTTGCTTGCATTCAAGAAGTGAATGTTTGACCGATTCAATATCCTCGTCACAAAGAGGACACCAAACCGAATCAAGATCAATACCCCGTTTGTCAAGCTCAATAAGCACGGGAATTCTTTCCCGCTTTGCCCTCCAAACGAAGACGCCCAATGTACGCGGTTGCAACATTTACGTCATATAAATATATATAAATTAAGTGTTACATATAGTACGTGGTTGCAACATTTACAATTATACATACCATAAATAATGATGTAGCATATTTTGATTTTCGGATTGGAAACAAATTGATTATTTTACAAACCCCAAACCGAAAACTGCTACGTAATATTTTCGTGTGAAACAAAATCAAAACCAAATTAGTTAAATCATTTTAATCAAATCATTTTGAGTCGGTGGGTTTCGTGGTGAAACCGTTGAAAAGTGTGATAAAGGAATGAAGTTTAAAAGATTAAAATGAGCATTTTGTGACATTGCCTGAAAGTAAAGGGGGGGAATATAAAAGGTGCAAAAACGTTTGGTAAATAAAATATCGTAGAGAGAGATAAATTGAGAAGACAATGACAAGGATTACAAACGACAAGCCGACAGGATGTGGGGTCTAATAAAGTCTAATCTCAGGGCTCTATGTTTACGACTTCTTTGAAACTCAACCTGACACGCGTCATTTTCCTATTCGCACTTCTTATATTTTCTTACTACAGTATGTACAAAAGATAGATGCAGGTAAACCATATCTTAAACTATTTTTAACTCGCATATATTTTCGCTTTTGATTAAAACTAGTTGTGGAGCCCTCGCTTCGCGCTGGGGGCTTCATTTTGAATGCGAGTTAAAAAAAATCTTTTCTTTTGTGAATTTATTTTATAAAAAAGAATTTTTTTCGACATCTAACATTGAAGGGTTGTTCCTTTTGTGAAAGTTGCTTCTTTTAGCGCTAAAGTTAGTTGATCTATTTTGTAAAAAAAATATTTTTCGACATCTTTTGGTACCATTGAAGGGTTGTTCCTTTTAAGAAAGTTGATTCTTTTATCGTTGGAGACAAAAAAAATGTAGCAGAGTAGTGGCCTATGTAGGTCCTACTGTTTGAGCCCAGTGTAGAAGCCGGTAAAGCGTGGTGGGTGTTTTTGGTGTTAGTGATGAGATAAATAATAATTTATAATATAGGTATAAAGTAGGGATTCGATTTGTATTTTAATAAAAGTTAGGGGTTAATTTGTAAAAAATGAAAAATTGAGTAGTACTATTCATAACAAATAAGACAAATTTTGTCTATTAGTTATATTGGTAATGTGAAAATTTTACTTCTAACATTGCTATGTTGACCTCATTAATTCAAAATGTCAAATTTGATGTTAGATTTTGTAGCGTTCATGAGTTTTTAGTTATTATTATTTAATTTAGTAAATAAATTCATTAAATAAAATAAAAATACATACTAAATACAAAAAAGATATAAAAGTTTTTATTAAAATTCAACAATACATAATTTAACGGTTGCATAAAATTTAACAACTACAGTACATAGTTTTAATAGACAATAAAATAAACTAATGTATAATGCGAAATGTCGATGGAAGGTTTCAAATATGGTCGACTAGATCCTCAGTAAGTTGGTTGTGCACTGCCATATTCCTTATTTCTCTTGAGATAATGTCTCGATCTCGTCCTCTATTTGGTATACGTTCAGGACGATTCTCCATGTCCTCGGTAATAAACTCTTATTCCCACCTAGTGCAACTCCATTGTCTTATAGATACATATCATGTAATATGACACAACATTCCACTACTCTTCGCATCATATTTACTGACAAAATGCGTGCAGCTAGTCTTAAAATATGAAATCGACATTGTAAAATCCCAAATGCCCTATCTACATCTTTACGGGTACTAGCTTGAAATCTAGTAAACTACATCGTTGGCTATTCTGTGGGACACGAATATCCTTTGGCTAGAGTCGCCAAATCGTGATATATAACATCGACAAAGTAATATTCTTTGGTCACTGACGACCACAGTGGCGGAACTCTTTGGGCGCAAAAGAGGGCCATGGCCCTCTCATGATTATGAGTAGTAGTGTAATTTATATTGTATAATATAGGTAATTAATTTTTTTAAACTTAGGTGTCTTTTTAAAATATTTGGCCAACAAATCTGTGAAAATTTTATCCTCTGACCGGTTAAACTTAGTACTACTATTTTCTTAGGAAGCAGCTTTACATAAGATATTTTAATTGGTTTCTAAATTTCACAAAGACAAGCATTATATATAAACATAAATGTGAATTGGGTGCGGTGGTTCTAAAGATATGAGTACAATTTTCGCCACATGTATATAACTGTGATTATCTATATTCTACTCCGTATAATATAAACGTAAACACTAAAATAAAATTGTGATTCACATTAAACTACTTTGAACAAAATATTTGAGAATATACAAACAAATATGCGATTTTCTGTACTTTACTATGGAATGAGGGAAAGAAAAAGGACAATGAACATGCATAAATTGGGCATCAGGGGTTCGAATACCCATAACTGGTTTTGTGAGTTCATATAAGGGGTTTGCCTTGAGACAAACACAACTTACTGTTATCACGTTCATTAACATTAGTAAACCGCACTGGTGTAATTACATGTGTTCACTATCAAAAAGACATTTAAATCTTGATTAATGTTGGGCTCTCAAGACAATAGATCAAGTTCCGCTACTGGATGACGAGTTATCTCAAATGGTGAGGATGGAGTCGTTCCCTTCTTAAGTTTATCAAATAGGGAATTGATTCAAAACATTTATATCATTGTTGGAACCCGTCATTCCAAAAATAAACATGTCAAATCCACAAGTCATGTGAAGCAACTGCTTCAAGCATAATGGTCGGTTTCTTGTGGTCACCATGAGTGTATTGTCCATTAAAAGCAACGGGACAATTCCTCCAATCCTAATGCATACATCCATACTCCCGATCATAACCTTGAAACCATGTCTTTCCTCGTGCGCACTATATAATCGTGCAACATCATGTTAATTGGGAAATCTTATGTATTCACTTTTGTATAAGGTAATGACACACATACAAAAGTAATCTAAACGTAGTATTGACGGCGACTAGCTCATTTGAAAATATTTGTCCCGCACATCGGGAGTGGTTCCATAAGCCAATTAGCGTATAGCCAAAGTAAGTTTTTGTAATGTAGTAAAAGTTGGTCTACCGATAACATCGTGATGTTCCGTATAATAACAAAAATATTCGCGAATATCAGTACTAGAGAAAGTAGTTATACCTTGCGCTATTCGGAGGAATAATAGTATTTTCATACGAAACGCCTTTAAAAATTCTTGGGTCGATACTCTGGTGTCTCACAAAAATAATCGTTCCACAATTGTAGCGCGGCTTTCTCACGATCTCCGGGAATGTAACATCGAACTCTTGGAATACGGGACACAGTCTCGACTTCGGACTCATCATCTTTTAATTGTTGAATATGTTGAACATTTCACATATTCTCTGAATCGGAATTGGTACCACATAAATACGAACCCATATATAAAAATGTAAGATTATATAAAATGTAATAAAAAGTTGAGAGGAATTAGTAGTTTGGTGTGTAAAAATGATAAGTTAAATGAGTTTATATAGATAAGATTAATAGGTTTATAATAAATTATATATATATATGTATATATATATATATATATAATCGCCACCTAGCACTTGACCTCTTTTTTTGGTCAAATTATCAAATGATGACCTAAAGCATCAAACTTTGAGGCCCCATTAATGGTGTCAGGGGCGTCAAATTTGTTCTACTCATCTGACGGGCGTTCCGAATAGTCTTATTGGGATGGTTTTTAACATTGACGTGGAGTGGAATTTTGTAACTTTTTAGAAAAGAGAGACAAATTTGAATATGACGACGTGACGATGTTAAATTTGATGGGTGTATTATCGTGCTTCAGATTTGGATATTAAATTTATATAAGTCTCACTTATTTTCATTTAAATGTATTATTTCTTTCTATTTTTGTACTCCAACTTATTTTTGTGCAAGTCCCGATGCTTTTTTTTTTTTTTATGTTTTTTTGATTGATATGTAAAAGATAAAGAAAACAACAGTTAAAAATGTGTATAAGAATGATTGATCGAGTTGGGTATTTTTGAATGGTTATGATTTGATTTTAAAAGAAGATCACGTATATCCGTTTGAAAATGTATGTATTTTGCTAACCAACCACGCGTCGCCGCCTGTCCATTTTACGCATGTGTTTTGCGTTGCAAACAACACTAGAGCCCCACACACGTTAGTTTTAACGCCCCTTAAAAGGCGTTACGAATGTTAAAAATACCAATTGAAAAAAAAAACGACGTTACAAAACGGCGCGTATCATATGGTCTCCAAATAGCTTTTTGAGTGGTTGTTGCGTGTTGTACATGACTGTTATATATTAAGTTTAATGTAACGGTTAATGAATTATATAATATCTTTATGTGCGTTAACTACAACCCTAAAGGTTCTGGTTAGTAAAATCACAGAAAAATATATACGCAATAGTATATTTTGTTTATGTTATTATTATATTCCAAATAATTACTCCGTAATATAATATATTTATTTAGAAAATTAAATATTAAATTTTATAATAATAATTCGTATAATTATTACTTTTAAACATCATATGATATAGTTATATTATATGAGTCATAATATTTAAAAATGCAACGAACTTTCATGAGTATTTGCTCTTTCAAAAAAAGAAAAAAAATGAAGATAAGAGTGACAGAAAAGTTTAGTGTATCTATAAATGCATAAATTGATATTTATGTCCCCGAGTATGATATACAGACCAATCGTTTATGATATATCAATTAACAAAATTGATAGATCCACTATATATTGTGTATTAGACACTTACAATACAAATATCTAATGTGCAGTTAAAGTAGATTTATTAATTATGAAAGTAGAAATATCAATGTCCATTTATTATACATAAAAACACTATTTTTGAAAGTATTTAAAAGTAAAACTTCTCATTTGAGATGGAGTCATTTTATTCTAATGTGAGTTGAATTTTTTAGTCTAATATGAGTTGATTTTTTATTATCTATAATTGTTTAATGAGATATCACTTTATATATCATACACAGTTGGATCTAATTTTACGTTATCAATTAGGGATGATAATGAAATCCCGATCTATTAAATATCTATCTTATCTGATACATTTAAAACGGACATGGGTGATCTAAATCGAGATTAATAGATATGGATATGTATATGGATGTAAATTATCCGTATAATTTGTTAATCGAATATACATGACAATTTAACATCCATTAATTTATCAATTACTATCTGAAACACATCTATACATACATAATACGTACTAATATATACGCATATACATCTACATATCTATATGCATATTATACATATAAACTACTATACTTTATTAAATTCTTAACGAAACTAATGATTATGAAAGATATAGTCGTGTAAATATTAATAAATTAGCATATCTTAATATCTAGGTTACTTGCATTTATATATATTTCAATTTTTTACTTTTTGAATTAAAATTCATACATATGTCTATAAATCTATTAAGAACAAATTATCTATTGACTTTTAGTTGTACAAGTTATTAAGAAAAGTGATTTTTGGTTGTATAAACTACTAAGAACTGTAACTTTTGATCGCAGTAAGACTAGCCCTATCGTCGCGTTAGTTTTTTTCCGTCAAATTACGTGGATTCCAATGTGGCACATGTTTGACGCCCTTGACGCCCCTAACACGACATCAAAGTTTGACGCCCCGGGGCTTCAGTAAGAAAATTGATGGATCAAAAAGGTGTGTCAACTTTTTTTTTTCAACCAATCAGATTTCGTCGCATATATATATATTATTAATTAATATATTTTTTACCCAACTACCAATAATATTTTAACAACATCACCCACCACAAATTTAACACTCAAATTTGACATTCCTCTTTCAAAAATTTCACTTATTGACCTTGGCACATCACCAAAAAGTACATTACTTGCCTTTGACGTCACAGTTAGGAGTAGTCTAAATAGAAATAAGTTTTGATTGTACAAAGTAAAAACTGAATATTACTCCGTAATATGGATGATATCCATTAACCCGTATATTTCACCAGATATGAATATGATATCACCCGATTCATAATCTGTGTTATCATCCCTAGTTTTAACATCAAGAGCAAAATACTTTTTTTTTAAGAGCAAGAAATATTATTATTATTAAAATGGATTACAAGGCCCAATGCATATCTATACAAATAGGAATTCAGGGATACATATCGAGAATATTTACGTAAGGTCGAACCAAATGACAATATGCTATGTAATTATGAGGAGCTATGGAACTTGATAACAATCTGGAAAGGTGGAGGAAACAGTGTCGAATAATTTGACGACAAAGTTAGCCAGCAATTACCCATTTAATCTAGCTCAGATAATAAAATAAAATGAATCATGTGGACCACAAAAAACGAGGTTAATGATTAACCTATTCATATACGATTTGGTGAGGACGATACATAGGACGATGGGTTGATTAACCATTGATGCCATTCAAATGGTTTCTTTTTCGAGCGTTTGGAGATCCAAATAAGGGATTGTGTTTGAATTTCAGATATGATGATTGTGGGTACCCATTCTTTTTTTGTAAAGACTTTAGGTTTCTATATTTCCAAATAGGTAACAAAGTATCCATTTTTTGGCAAGCCAAATCATTCCACAGGTCCAATTAGTTGTGAAGGTTTGATTGTTGAGTCTCTCGGCGTCTAAGTTAGTGATCGCGGATTGTTGTTGATTCCACCAATCTAAAATTAGCTTCCAAATTTGCGAAGATTTGGGACAATGGACAAGGATTTGGTCGGAAGTTTCACTGTGGGTGTTGCAAAGAGGGCAAAGTATGGTGTCGAGATCTATGTCGCGTTTGTCTTGTTCGACCCTAACCGGTGACCTTTTTTGAATGGATCACCAAATGAAGATACTGAATTTTTGGGAAATGAGTTTGATAAGTGGCAATGTAGTGTTGGATGTGCTTGAACCAAAGTTTAGATTGTTGATTAGTTGGACTAGGAATTTAGTTGTGAAGATTTCGAATGTGTCAAAAGACCATTTCTATGTGTCGGGTTTGTTGGATAGTTACATGGATGTGATTAAGTTGCTGATTTCCATAAGTTCATTTTGGGACCAACCGGTTGGAGTTCGTGACCAACACCAATTCCCATGAGACGTGAGATTGTTTGTGGTGATTCTTTCGGCGGATGTGGCATTTTTATTTGTTTCGAGCATAAAAAGGCGATGAAATTGTGTGACAACTCGGGAATTTCCGACTAAATTTAAACTTAATCTTTAATATTTTCATGACGATAAGCAACGTCTATTTCAATTATCTTTTACCAATTCCGACGATTCACGAACAATTATTATAAATAAATATGTAATATATATATATATATATATATATATATATATATATATATATATATATATATATATATATATATATATATATATATATATATATATATATATATATATATATATATATATATATATATATATACCTATTATATAAATAATAACTTGCAATATTAATATATCAAACTACAAGTTAAATCATAGTTGTTATACTCATATTATTATTACCTTCATAAATCTTAACATTTATATCAATATTATTATTTTCAATAATAATATATTGATATGAAAGTTGATACACATAATTAATTTTATTATATTACTATCAATATTAATATTATTATTATTAACACTTTTACAAAAATTATTGAAATTATTATAAATATCATATTAAAACAACTTATCATTTTTATTAATAATATTATATAGTTGTTATTATCATTATTATTAATTATAATTAAAATTATCATTTTTACTATTAATATTGTCATATTAATATTATTATCATTATTATTAATATTATTATTATTATTATTATTATTAATATAATTCGTATTATTATTAATTTTTAATATTAAATAAATAAATAAAAAAATACAGATAATGAAATTAGGTATTAGGTAATCCACTTTTATTTTTTTTATTATTTTCTTTTAATCATGATCTATTTTTTTAAAATTTTATATATATATCGTGATTTTTTAAACTAATCTGCTTTTGATTTTTTCTAAGATCATGATCTGGTTTCCATACCTGCTTTAATATATATATTTCTGGATTGAAATCTGCTTTTAATTTTAAAAACTAATCGTGATCATGCTTGATATATTTTTATATATCTCCTGATCTTTTTTTATTATCCTACTGGTTTTAATTTTGTCTTCTGTTGAATCCATAAACCATTACATATAACAATCAATCTCCTATTGATAAAAGCATTCGAATTCCTCTCATCAATTATAAATTTTAAACAGATATATTATTTATTTATATTTTTTTTTCGCTGGTACCCTGTTCTTCACTTTTTTGCCATAATTCGAATTCGATTACCAATTAAAAATCTGTAAGTTCAGTATTATTAGGAATCTCATACTCAAACTATGTACAAAGTTTCAAATCCCAATTCTTTATATCGAATTCTAATTTTTAAGTCAAAGTTTAAAAACTAAAAAGTCAACCAAAGTGTTCATCATCAAATTCGAGTTCTTGTTTCTGTTTCTGGATCAATTGATGGTTTCAAAAGTTTCTAGGACGTTTTACTATCTAATTCATGTTATAATTTTTATCTAAAACAATCAAAAATTTGAAAATTGATTTGGAGTTCATTTTTTTTACGAAGTCACAGCAGCAGCAGTGCAGCACCCTTAAAAAAATTTTTATTTATTTAATCTCAAATAAATGGTTTCTATGTTGAATGTTAAATACAAAAAAATCGATTGTTATTAATTTGGGTTCTGTAAATTTAATTCCACGAAAGGGAAAAACAGAAGTTTGATTGAGTTAAATATAAAAGACTATATAGTAAAACAGAAAAACGAAGACAGTCCGTTGGTTAAGGGGTATTTGGTTTAAGCGAGAGGTCTCGGGTTCGAGTCCCGTCTTGGAAATTTATTTTTTGAAGAGCTCCTAAGGTAGTTTTCATTATTATTATTATTATTATTATTATTATTATTATTATTATTATTATTATTATTATTATTATTATTATTATTATTATTATTATTATTATTATTATTATTATTATTATTATTATTATTATTATTATTATTATTATTATTAATATTATTATTATTATTATCATTATTATTATTATTATTATTATTACTATTATGATAATTATTATTATCACTAATCTAATTAGTATTATTATTATTATTATTATTATTATTATTATTATTATTATTATTATTATTATTATTATTGTTACTAGTATTAAAAGTATTATTAGTATTACTAGTATTATTATTATAATTATTGGTATTATTATTAAAACTATCATTATTATTATTATTTTAAATATTATTATCATTATTATGATTAGAATTATTATTATTATTATTTATTGTAAAACAATACAAATGATTATTATTATTGTTATTAGTGCTAGTATCATTTTATATTTATAAGTATTATTAATGTTATCATTATTATTATTATTACTAATATGATTATCTTTATTAGTATTATTATTATTAAAAATTACTATCGTTATTATCATTTTTACAAAAATTATCGTTTTTACTATTATTAAAACTATCATCTTTACCTTATAATTATTAGTAAAGCTATCATTTGTATTAAAATTACTATTATTACCATTATTATTATAATTATTAGTAAATCATTATTATCGAAACTATTATTTTTACAAATAAATATTTTGTACATTGAATACACTTATTGCATATACTACAATTATATTTCATATAATTATATAACAAACATATTAACATTTTTATATAAATGTTTATATATAATAAATTAGGTATTTTTAATATAATACCAATCAAACATATATATAAATATATATATATATATATATATATATATATATATATATATATATATATATATATATATATATTAATATAACTACGGAAATATATAACAATTGAAATAACATATATAAACTTATTCGATTACGAGTATATGTGTTAACTTGATATAGGTTCGTGAATCCGAGGTCAACTCTACAATTGTTCAATGCCATCATACACATATTTACTACAAACTACCGTATCGTATCGTGAGTTTTCATAGCTCCCTTTTTATATATATTTTTGGGCTGAGAATACATGCGCAACTTTTATAACTGTTTTACGTTTAGACACAAGTACTCAATTATTATTTATGCTATATACGTGCTTTGTCATGCTAAATCCCTGCCGTAATATCATTAATTACTGAGGTATAAGATGCAAGCTTTGTTATTGTGAGTAGCGCTACTGAGAGTGACGTCTCTAGTCAGTTGACCGTTGGTCTTTGGCTACATAATAATGATTCAACGACATGAATAACAAGTGTCACTGGGTAACTTTTGTTTAGTCGCGATATTACAAACATCAGCTCTTTCGATTGATATATTTGGTATTAATCAACTTTAAACTGAAATCTTGTGGTCTAATGCTATACTGAACTATTGATTTATGATAAACCTATGAACTCACTCAACCTCGTGTTGACTTTTTAAGCATGTTTATTCTCAGGTACTTAAATATTGCTTCCGCTGTATATCTGCTGCTTTGATGATGATTTCTTGCCATGCTTAGAGTCTTCATTACATATCATATCAATTAAAGACATTTAATGCTCTAAATACAATGTAATCTATTTATCTTTCGCTGCAAAACTCAATAAAACGTCTCATATAGAGTCGTTCTCGTTTATATAACTGTGATTTGATATAATTAGTCACAATTACCCCAGGCCCTATTTGGGGGTGTGACAGATTGGTATCAGAGCAGTATTGTTGTAGAGAACCAGGATTGCATTTTATGTGTGCCTTATATAATTAGGTATCTTAGCAATGTTGGACTACAACTTTCCTTGACCGTAGTGCCTTTAATTGTTGCCTTTAATTGTTAAATGCTACACTATACTTTAGAAACTTTACTTATCTTAGAATGCCGAGCTAATCAAAGAACTCTGCTCACTCTCCTAGGTACTATCCAATTACGCCATCGCATTTAAATGCGACACCATGATTTCTGAAATTCTCAACATTCCTTTGTCATCTATCATGGTTTTGTGTATTACATATGTATTACATGAAATATTATCCATGATTTTTGAAACTCCTATATTTGTTACTATTCATACTCAAGCGTATATAACCTTCATGTTATATCACGTACCTATATGCCTTATGCCTTTATGCATCGGTTTGCGAATTGGGAAAATGTCATTGAGTTATCAAGAATCTCAAAGACATTATAATGTCATCGCTATTCATATTCATTACTTTCAAAATCTTTGCTTTCTCGTTATTTTTTTTATCATTGAAGTTTCTTGAAGAGTGACGTCTACGAAACTCTAGAATGGAAGGGTTTGGATTACTGATTTAAAAGATCCTATAGCTCAAGCCCCTATACCTGAATAGGCCATTACGAATTAAAAATCTTTAATCGAAAGATTATCTGATTACATACTTATCATTTTATTATCTTGACACGTCATACTACCATTATTGCATAAATGGAGTATAGACACATCATATCTTATCATATCTATCCCAATTGACTTGTCTAAACACTTTTCTTAAATTTCCTCCGTAAATTACGGAAATCTTTTTGCTATAAATACGTATTCAAGAAGACGAATATATCATTCAATATTCAACACCCATTTCATATCGAACCCTAATTCCAATCACATAATATGGATTACTCACTTGATTCCTCGAGTTCCAATGGCAGCATAACCGGAACAAACGAACCAATTAGCCATCATATATTTTGGATGAATTGGGGTGGGTTTGTAGTCGACTCAATCAATGGAGAAGTGAAGAAGGTGATCCTTTTCACCCACCACATTGTCCTATTGGCGAAGAACCTGAAGCATTCACCGGCGAACCAGTTCGGAACACTATTTTCACCCTCATTTCCAGAACAGCTCGCCACGAGTATATAATATCTAGAATTCTAGATCTTATTCATCTGCTTGTCCGAACCGCAAATCATCCTGGAATAATAGCAGAAGTCAACGAGCTCCGCGCTCGAGTAGTGGCTCTGGAGAATATGGTGCAAAATCTAAGAGCATCAGCAGCATAACCAGCACCGACATCACCACCAGTATCAGTAACAGCAACACCACAGCCACCAAGGGATATTAGTAATAATGAGTTAAGATGTATTGACTCATTCTTCCTGAAGAATTATATATGTATACTTTATATATATGGATTGGAACAATAATAAATCTTTTCGTACTAAGCTATTAAGTGTGAATCCTAACTAGTACTACTTGGTTAATTCATATCACTAATATGCTATGATGTACTTCCTTCGTTAATGACTTAACAATCGTTAATCATTGCTTCAGCACAATAAACTCCATTTCATAATAAACCAAGTGTATTATTCAAATATATGTTTGATCTTACACTCCTATTTTCGATGTACTCGAAACTTTCTAGAAAACACCATTAGTGCCTTGTGAATTTCACATGAAATCCACGAGCACCAACATCATATACCGAGGTATATCAATAACAATGAACGATGAAGTATTGATTCATAACTTCATTAGCGAAATATTCCGCGACAATTATGAAATCTCTAAGGTTTTGGAGATTATTTATTCTCGTTTCAACCGTAAATCAAATGAGTTTAACTCATTAAATCCATGATTACATCTGAAGAATATATATATGAATGTATATCTTCATAAAGATGGTAATTAAAAATCCTTTTGTACAAACTGTTAATTGTGAAAATATTTTAACGGGTAGGTAATACCCGATAAATATTTATATCTCACATTAATATGTTACATTGTACATTCTTCAATTCTGATTCAATAATCAGTAACTATCCTACTTACATTCACAAGATATATGTATCCGTTCACCAAAGAACAATCAATTTTATACAAATTCAATTACATATTCTGATTTGACAGGTGACATCACTCCTAAATCCTTACATCTTTCAAAGCTCTACTTTGACTTCAAAACTGTGCTAGAACATCACTCTATTCATAAAACCCAGAAAAATATCCATGTCGTTCAAAATTCCAGAACATCATATGTATGTTGACGCTTACATCCTGCGTTCAACACTCAAATTCAAAATTCTTGAAAACATCCTTTGTATCTTGATGATCACAATCAGCGTTTAAAAACGAAATTTCTTGAAACCATCTTGGATTGATAACCGATAATTCAAATATGGCTGCATTAAATGCAGAGAAAACAGCAAAATTATAGATGGCCTAAATAGTCAAGAGTTTGATGACAAAGAATGGTATAAGCTCGGATTTGGAACTGAAAAACGGATTGAGCAAACTATGAAGGAGGCTGTGTACAAATCACAAGGACTAAACCTATACTCAAGGAATCCAGATGATTCGATTTCTGATAGAAATAACAGAAGACATATAATCTCCTTACGCATTCTAAATCCTTACAGAAGAATTTTTCTCATTATCATTCGATCTTAAAAATTCTAAGATATCATCATATCTTTCAGTATAACTATCCTCGATATTTCTGAAGATATCTTCATAACTATTCTTGTCCGCAATTAATTATCTATTTGCGATATCATAAAGGAAACTGCTTAGATTCTATATTCTGTAACATACAAGTTTAAATTATAAATGTTTTGAAGAAGTGTGGGAATTGAAGCATGAGTTAGTATAATATAATGACGTCATGCCAACGTGATTATATTACAGTAAGTCATGCTAAATTTTTTATGGAAGATGATGATTCATAGACTTTATAAATCATATGTTACACGACTCTTATATTCTATTTAATCTCTGAACATATCAAGAAAATATATTCTTGATAGTTCTATCCTCGGTGATTCTTGTAATTTAACAAATCAAATCATGATATTATGTTCCTTTCTACTTAGAACATTATGGTCATTCTAAACTTCATACTTACGAATTCTGGACCATTACTTGCTTTACAAAAGTATGAAGCTCCGACATATAAGGGAAAATATAAAGGCCGATAACAACACATAAATTACAAACCGTGTATATCAATACGTATTGCAACGTAAAGACACGGGAGAATTAAAAACATTATAACCCCAAGGTAATAAAAGAATAAAATAAATTCCTCTGGTGGTAAATGAAAAAGAATAATGACTGTATATATGGTCAATGTAATAACAAGGATCAACACGGGATTGAGCATATTGACACATCTTTTGGAAGTACGAATCGAGAAAGAAAGTATAAAAGTGGTGAAGATAATAAAACGGAAGAAGCTAATTTATAGCAAAATTCCAGACACATCAATCCAGGCAATTCACCGCATTTAATTAAAAAAAATCTCAAATTCCTTAATCGAATCTTATAAAGATTACGAAGATTTCTTTAAATCCCTTGAATTCCGAAAATCAACTTTAACCATATCGAAAGTTAAGGCGAATATTTAATTTTCTCATTTTAATCTTTTACGATAGCTTCGTTTATATTCTTCCTGTAATTGAATCGTTTCATCCATATTACCCAATGTTGATAAAACTCTATTTTTCAACTCATATTCATCATTCTTGTTGTAAACAATGACGATCTCTATCAAATTTCATGACTATGATTTTCATGAACTCCTCTCTGTTTTGTCCGCCCCAATATTGTGGCATAAACGCTCAAAGTTTTAAATGAGCTCAATACTATTCATGACACATTTCATGTCTATTTAAATGCTTGTATAGCGTCATTATCTCTTTCTGAGGATAACCTAGTCAAATAACACTCTTGTTAATCTTTAGATAACCTCTGCATTAATGATAAAATGCACTTCATAGAAGAACCTGTAGAAATTATGGTTCGTATGATTTAAACGCTTGAAACAAAACAATATACTATTCGTTGGAATTCACGCAAGGCCCTGAGTATACATGGGAACGTGAAGACCAAATAAAATGAAAATATCCTCACCTGTTTACAAACAACGCCGACTGATGGCAACAACTAAATTTCGGGACAAAATTTCTATTAACAGGGGGATACTGTGACAACTCGGGAATTTCTGACTAAATTTAAACTTAATCTTTAATATCTTCAATACGATAAGCAACGTCTGTTTCAATTATCTTTGACCAATTCCGACGATTCACGAACAATTATTATAAATAAATATGTAATATATATATATATATATATATATATATATATATATATATATATATATATATATACCTATTATATAAATAATAACTTGCAATATTAATATATCAAACTACAAGTTAAATCATAGTTGTTATACTCATATTATTATTACCTTCATAAATATTAACATTTATATCAATATTATTATTTTCAATAATAATATATTGATATGAAATTTGATACACATAATTAATTTTATTATATTACTATCAATATTAATATTATTAATATTAACACTTTTACAAAAATTATTGAAATTATTATAAATATCATATTAAAACAACTTATCATTTTTATTAATAATATTATATAGTTGTTATTATCATTATTATTAATTATAATTAAAATTATCATTTTTATTATTAATATTGTCATATTAATATTATTATCATTATTATTAATATTATTATTATTATTAATATTATTCGTATTATTATTAATTATTAATATTAAATAAATAAATAAAAAATTACAGATAATGAAATTAGGTATTAGGTAATCCACTTTTTTTTTATTATTTTCTTTTAATCATGATCTATTTTTTTTTAAATTTTATATATATATCGTGATTTTCTAAACTAATCTGCTTTTGATTTTTTCTAAGATCGTGATCTGGTTTCCATACCTGCTTTAATATATATATTTCTGGATCTAAATCTGCTTTTAATTTTAAAAACTAATCGTGATCATGCTTTATATATTTTTATATATCTCCTGATCTTTTTTTATAAACCATTACATATAACAATCAATCACCTATTGATAAAAGCATTCGAATTCCTCTCATCAATTATAAATTTTAAACAGATATATTATTTATTTATATTTTTTTTCCGCTGGTACCCTGTTCTTCACTTTTTTGCCATAATTCGAATTCGATTACCAATTAAAAATCTGTAAGTTCAGTATTATTAGGAATCCCATACTCAAACTATGTACAAAGTTTCAAATCCCAATTCTTTATATCGAATTCTAATTTTTAAGTCAAAGTTTAAAAATTAAAAAGTCAACCAAAGTGTTCATCATCAAATTCGAGTTCTTGTTTCTGTTTCTGGATCAATTGATGGTTTCAAAAGTTTCTAGGACGTTTTACTATCTAATTCATGTTAGAATTTTTATCTAAAACAATCAAAAATTTGAAAATTGATTTGGAGTTCATTTTTTTACGAAGTCACAGCAGCAGCAGTGCAGCACCCTTAAAAATTTTTTTATTTATTTAATCTCAAATAAATGGTTTCTATGTTGAATGTTAAATACAAAAAAATCGATTGTTATTAATTTGGGTTCTGTAAATTTAATTCTACGAAAGGGAAAAACGGAAGTTTGATTGAGTTAAATATAAAAGACTATATAGTAAAACAGAAAAACGAAGACAGTCCGTTGGTTAAGGGGTGTTTGGTTTAAGCGAGAGGTCTCGAGTTCGAGTCCCGTCTTGGGCATTTATTTTTTGAAGAGCTCCAAAGGTAGTTTTCATTATTATTATTATTATTATTATTATTATTATTATTATTATTATTATTATTATTATTATTATTATTATTATTATTATTATTATTATTATTATTATTATTATTATTATTATTATTATTATTATTATGATTATTATTATTATTATTATCATCATCAATATTATTATTATTATTACTATTATGATAATTATTATTATCACTAATCTAATTAGTATTATTATTATTGTTGTTACTAGTATTAAAAGTATTATTAGTATTACTAGTATTATTATTATAATTATTGGTATTATTATTAAAACTATCATTATTATTATCATTTTAAATATTATTATCATTATTATGATTAGAATTATTATTATTATTATTATTTATTGTAAAACAAGATAAATGATTATTATTATTGTTATTAGTGCTAGTATCATTTTATATTTATAAGTATTATTAATATTATCATTATTATTATTACTAATTTGATTATCTTTCTTAGTATTATTATTATTAAAAATTACTATCGTTATTATCATTTTTACAAAAATTATCATTTTTACTATTATTAAAACTATCATCTTTACCTTATAATTATTAGTAAAGCTATCATTTGTATTAAAATTACTATTATTACCATTATTATTATAATTATTAGTAAATCATTATTATCGAAACTATTATTTTTACAAATAAATATTTTGTACATTGAATACACTTATTTCATATACTACAATTATATTTCATATAATTATATAACAAACATATTAACATTTTTATATAAATGTTTATATATAATAAATTAGGTATTTTTAATATAATACCAATCAAACATATATATATATATATATATATATATATATATATATATATATATATATATATATATATATATATATATATATATATATATATAACCACAGAAATATATAACAATTGAAATAACATATATTAACTTTTTCGATTACGAGTATATGTGTTAATATATATACTTGATATAGGTTCGTGAATCCGAGGTCAACTCTACAATTGTTCAATGCCATCATACACATATTTACTACAAACTACCGTATCGTATTGTGAGTTTTCATAGCTCCCTTTTTATATATATTTTTGGGCTGAGAATACATGCACAACTTTTATAACTGTTTTACGTTTAGACACACGTACTCAATTATTATTTATTCTATATACGTGCTTTATCATGCTAAATCCCTGCCGTAATATCGTTAATTGCTGAGGTATAAGATGCAAGCTTAGTTATTGTGAGTAGCGCTACTGAGAGTGACGTCTCTAGTCAGTTGACCGTTGGTCTTTGGCTACATAATAATGATTCAACGACATGAATAACAAGTGTCACTGGGTAACTTTTGTTTAGTCACGATATTACAAACAGCAACTCTTTCGATTGATATATTTGGTATTAATCAACTTAAAACTAAAATCTTGTAGTTTAATGCTATACTGAACTATTGATTTATGATAAATCTACGAACTCACTCAACCTCGTGTTGACTTTTTAAGCATGTTTATTCTCAGGTACTTAAATATTACTTCCGCTGTATATCTGCTGCTTTGATGATGATTTCTTGCCATGCTTGGAGTCTTCATTACATATCATATCAATTAAAGACATTTAATGCTCTAAATAATATGTAATCTATTTATCTTTCGCTGCAAAACTCAATAAAATGTCTCATATAGAGTCGTTCTCGTTTATACAACTATGATTTGATATAATTAGTCACAAATACCCCAGGACCTATTTGGGGGTGTGATAAATTGTGAGCTAAATTTCACGGTGCCACACCAAATATCTTTCCAAAATTGAATGCTTTCTCTGTTGCCAATGCTTTTTGTGATGGAGGTGGAGAAACTTGCGCCAAGGTTATCCGCTCTTTTCCCTACTTTAATGATCTCGTTCCGAATGGTGCGACCTGAAATAATTCTACATGAAAAGTTAACGTCCAACCCCCATCCCGTAAATGCTTGTGATAATTTTTATCCATAATGCATTGTTTTCTTTTTTAAAATGCCACCACCATTTGCAAAGGAGTAATATATTTTTTCTAAAAAAGAGCCAATGTTTAAACCACCTTTGTACATACCGAGTCCCTCCGTCAACCATCCGTTAGAAATATCCGTTAAGTCATGACATGTGCATTTCACGTGAGAGGGTAATCGTCTTTTTATCGACCCACTTTACTTACTCTGATAACCATCATCTTCATCCCAAAATTACTTCCCAACTCCTAGCTAGTTTGTTCAATCTCAAACTCTATTTATCAATCTTAGAACTGTAACTGCAAAATCGGGCAAATAGTGTGATCTGAACGAAATCAAATTGCATTCCGGTCACCATTACCACGTTATCGAGTACTGAAATCCGTACGTTTATATCACAGTTGAAATCTGTCCAAAATTGTTCATCATAAACAACACTTACTGGTATCTTCATCTTCATCATCATGATTTTCTAAAATCTGAATTCAAAGAAATTGATGCTTGAAACCGATATAAACTCTTTTCAGATGCATCATCTAAGAATTTTCGTGAAGGAACTTTGATTAAAACATCACTAAACTTTGAATTCGAATCGGAAACAGTAGCAGCAACGAGTTCTTCATATGAACTTGTAAAAAAAATGAATTTTCGATCTAGAGATTTGATGCATTTTAGACTTTAATTTGCACAAGAAAAATGTTCCATAGGTGAATCCTAATGCTTAAAAATTATTTGCATAACCTGAATCAAATCATCATGTCCGAATTTGATGATTGAAGATTCGGTTGACTTTTTCTCCGAAACTTTAACTTCAATATTCGGATTCGATTTAGAGAATGTGGATATTTACATACACATCCACGAACATATAATGAACAATTTTGTATAATTGATTTTTGCAATATGATTCTGAATCATTTCGTGCAACAACGCAGTTCACCTTTCGTTTAGTGATAAACTCGATATGAAAATCGATGGATCTGAACATGTAAATTGATTCTGATGATTGACGAAGATCTAGTAGGTGTTGAGGATCATGAATCTGAACTGTGATGGCCCCGTCAACTACCCTTAACGGCTCCGTCACTTGGTCCCACATCTTGATCGAACTTTAAATGAATTTATTAAACAACATTGCATTCTTTATTCAAAAAGTTTCTCAAAAAGGAAATTTACCAAAATAAGTAGTTCTAAACAAACTCAACCAAAACAATGTCAACCAACACCCACAGTTTAATAAACCAAAAGGAGAATGCAAGTTTAATGTTTCATAAAATCTGCCCAAATACATGCAGACACTCCAACACAGCGGAAGCCCAAATAATCAAGTACCTGTGAAAACATGCGAGTAAACTGTCAACAAAAATGTTGAGTGAATTATAGTTTTAAATAAACGAATAAACTTTAGACCACAAGATTTAAAATGTTAGAAAACATAAAATATTATTCCATTAATCCATGAGTCACCTAGTAACCACTTAACCATTTTCATACCCTTACCAAACACAATATACACTGAACAGGTGAATCTTCAAATAATAACGAAGTACTAATACATTCCGATTATAAATTGCTAGCGCGACTAGCTCGAAATGGGGCTGTCAAGCCCGATAGATCTATCCATAGGATTCGCGTTCACTAGTAGAAACCAGTGATTACAGTTACCAGACTTGGGAATATTTTCGTTCAACTCATAATAAATAATTTAAATTTAATTGCCACTTGTGTCCAAACGTAAAACAAAATGCATGTAATCACATCCCAAAAACACTTTAAATAGTATGAAAAGCGGGACTATAACTCACCTTAACGAAATCGAAGTAATAACACAGAAACGTGAACCGCAAATGAAATAGTGATCAAGAATGATCACAACGCCGACCTATAAATAAAGCAGGTCGATATAAATAACTAACTTAGGTCAAGTCTTAGTATGATAGCTATAGTACTTGTTGCAAGTAAACATAGAACAACACTTAATATGTTTTGGTATGATCAGGACAGCGTATAACACGTACTTTCTATTTTTAGAAAGTTTTTATTTTTAGCATGTTTCCATTTTTGGAAAGTTTCTATTTTTGAAAAGTTTCTATTTTTGGAAAGTTTCCATATTTAGAAAGTTACTATATTAGGAAAGTTTCTATAATTAAAAGGTTTCTATTTTTAGAAAGTTTTTAACTTAGGAAAGTTTCCTTAATTAGAAAGTCAACAAAAGTCAACTGAAAGTCAAAGTCAACCGAAAGTCAACTCAAAAGTCAACCTTGGTCAAACATAGTCAACATTGAATTTTAAAGTGTATATTATATTTATAATATAACTCATAATGTTATTTAAAGTCATATATGTGTAATCATGTCATATCATAAGTTTAATTAAATTAAATTGAATTAATAAGTTAACATAAGTTTAAATGATATAATTAATATAACATAAGTATTTAATTAATTAATTAAATATTAATCATAACATAAGTATTATTAATTAATAATGAATTATTAATCATATCATAAGTATTTAATTATAATTATTAAACCATAAGTATTTAATAATTAAATTATAATTAAATAATAACTAAGCCTTATAATAATTAAATAATTAATTAATTTTTATTATAAGTCTTATTATAATAATCTCATAACATAAGTTTAATACTTATCATAAGTATTTTTTATTAATAATAAAAGTATTATTAATCATAAGTTTAATTAAATCTTTAATTAAATCATAATGTAAGTAATAAATGATATAATAAATATATATATCATAAGTCTTAAATTTAGAATAATTACTTTTATATCATAAGTAATTTAATAATAATGAAAATCATTATTTATATCATAAGTTCAAATTTTATAACCATAAGTTTAATTAAACATTCGTCGGGTCATAACTTGAGCCTCGGGTGTCTGTTTTCGACGAATTTTATATATATCTTTGTCTAACCAAACTACCCGATACATTAGTGCACTCAAGAACACCCTAAGCTCAGTTCATGAGTCATGAAAAACAGCCATGAATCAACCTAAACCATTAATCCGTTCAAAAATTTGTTTTAGCCATTCCGGGTGATCTGTGGCTAAGATTTCGATGACCCGAACATGAATGTTAATCCAATCACCAATCCTAACCCACTAGTACACCCTAGAGCCTTCAAAAATAGTCACAAAGTCGGACCCCAACTGATTACATTCGTTTTTAAATTTTAATCTCATGAAAACACCAATTTAAGCATAACTTTTGATCCGGGACTCGAATTAACATGAATCCAAAGTCCAAAATTATTGTCTTGATGAGAAGAACTCATCTAAATACTTTATTTTATCAATAACATCAGTTAAATGTACAGAAATGATCAAATAGTCCGCTGTCCCAATTCAAGCAAACCGAAAACATACAATAACGAGTATTTCTATGCATACAATCATCAATCCAACAATACACAAGTACTATATAATCATAATAACATTAAAATGGAAAAATTAAATAAAAATCAAAAAGTTAGGGTTAGGGTTTATACCCTAATCAAGAATCAAGTGATGTAGTCGCGTAGAGAACGAAGAGTAGAATCCGGAAATGATGAAAGCCCTTTGAAATGCTTGGTTGATTGAAAAAGATGATGATGATTATGTAGTGACCTGAACTTTTCCATGTTTATATATATATATATATATATATATATATATATATATATATATATATATATATATATTAAATGAAACTGTTATTTACATGATTAAGTGTTTTCAACATGTTAAGCAATCAAACTTGTTAAGACTTGATTAATTGAAATAGGTTTCATATAGACAATTGACCACCCAAGTTCACCGGTGATTCACGAACGTTAAAACTTGTAAAAACTATATGATGACATATATATGGATATATATATATATAGTTAACATGATATTATGATAAGTAAACATATCATTAAGTATATTAACAATGAACTACATATGTAAAAGCAAGACTACTAACTTAATGATTTTGAAACGAGACATATATGTAACGATTATCGTTGTAACGACATTTAATGTATATATATCATATTAAGATATATTCATACATCATATTATCATGATAATATAATAATTTAAAATCTTATTTGATATTATAAACATTGGGTTAACAACATTTAACAAGATCGTTAACCTAAAGGTTTCAAAACAACACTTACATGTAACGACTAACGATGACTTAACGACTCAGTTAAAATGTATATACATGTAGTGTTTTAATATGTATTCATACACTTTTGAAAGACTTCAAGACACTTATCAAAATACTTCTACTTAACAAAAATGCTTACAATTACATCCTCGTTCAGTTTCATCAACAATTCTACTCGTATGCACCCGTATTCGTACTCGTACAATACACAGCTTTTAGATGTACGTACTATTGGTATATACACTCCAATGATCAGCTTTTAACAGCCCATGTGAGTCACCTAACACATGTGGGAACCATAATTTGGCAACTAGCATGAAATATCTCATAAAATTACAAAAATATGAGTAATCATTCATGACTTATTTACATGAAAACAAAATTACATATCCTTTATATCTAATCCATACACCAACGACCAAAAACACCTACAAACACTTTCATTCTTCAATTTTCTTCATCTAATTGATCTCCCTCAAGTTCTATCTTCAAGTTCTAAGTGTTCTTCATAAATTCTACAAGTTCTAGTTTCATAGAATCAAGAATACTTCCAAGTTTGCTAGCTTACTTCCAATCTTGTAGAGTGATCATCCAACCTCAAGAAATCTTTCTTATTTACAGTAAGATATCTTTCTAATATAAGGTAATACTCATATTCAAACTTTGATTTAATTTCTATAACTATAACAATCTTATTTCGAATGGAAATCTTACTTGAACTTGTTTTCGTGTCATGATTCTACTTCAAGAACTTTCAAGCCATCCAAGATCCTTTGAAGCTAGATCCATTTGTCTCTTTTCCAGTAGGTTTATCCACAAAAATTTAGCTATTAATAATGTTCATAACATCATTCGATTCATACATATAAAGCTATCTTATTCGAAGGTTTAAACTTGAAATCACTAGAACATAGTTTAGTTAATTCTAAACTTGTTCGCAAACAAAAGTTAATCCTTCTAATTTGACTTTTAAAATCAACTAAACACATGTTATATATCTATATGATATGCTAACTTAATGATTTAAAACCTGGAAACACGAAAAACACCGTAAAACTGGACATACGCCGTCGTAGTAACACCGCGGGCTGTTTTGGGTTTGATAATTAAAAACTATGATAAACTTTGATTTAAAAGTTGTTCTTCTGGGAAAATGATTTTTCTTATGAACATGAAACTATATCCAAAAATCATGGTTAAATTCAAAGTGGAAGTATGTTTTTCAAAATGGTCATCAAGACGTCGTTCTTTCGACTGAAATGACTACCTCTTACAAAAATGACTTGTAACTTATATTTCCGACTATAAACCTATACTTTTTCTGTTTATATTCATAAAATAGAGTTCAATATGAAACCATAGTAATTTGATTCACTCAAAACAGATTTAAAATGAAGAAGTTATGGGTAAAACAAGATTGGATATTTTTTGATTTTTGTAGCTACGGGAAATATTAACAATTCTATACAAATCATATCCTAGCTAACTTATATTGTATTATACATGTATTTTAATATATTATGTAATCTTGGGATACCATAGACACGTATGTAAATGTTTTGACATATCATATCGACCCATGTATATATATTATTTGGAACAACCATAGACACTCTATATGCAGTAATGTTGGAGTTAGCTATACAGTGAAAGGACCCGTTCATATACATTATAAACGATTCACAATAGTTGATTACATCGCGAGGTATTTGACCTCTATATGATACATTTTACAAACATTGCATTTGTTTTTAAAAGACAAACTTTCTTTACATCGAAAATTGACAGGCATGTATACCATTTCATAATATCCACTATTCAACTATAAATTGACTTAATAATAATAATCTTTAATGAACTCAATGACTTGAATGCAACGTTCTTCGAAATATGCCATGAAAGACTCCAATTAATATCTTTAAAATGAGCAAATGCACAGCGAAAGATTTCTTTAATACCTGAGAATAAACATGCTTTAAAGTGTCAACCAAAAATGTTGGTGAGTTCATTAGTTTATCATAATCATTCATTTTCATCATTTTAATAGACCACAAGAATTTCATTTCCAGTTCTCATAAATATACGTCCCATGCATAGAGATAAAAATCATTCATATGGATTGAACACCTGGTAACCGACATTCACAATATGCATATAAGAATATCCCCATCATTCCGGGATCCTCCTTTGGACATGATATAAATTTTGAAGTACTAAAGCATCCAGTACTTTGGATGGGGCTTGTTGGGCCCAATAGATCTATCTTTAGGATTCGTGTCAATTAGGGTGTCTGTTCCCTAATTCTTAGATTACCAGACTTAATAAAAAGGGGCATATTCGATTTCGATAATTCAACCATATAATGTAGTTTCGATTACTTGTGTCTATTTCGTAAAACATTTATAAAAATTGCGCATGTATTCTCAGCCCAAAAATATAAAGGGTAAAAAGGCAAATGAAACTCACCATACTGTATTTCGTAGTGAAAATACATATAACGTCATTGAACTAGTGCAAGGTTGGCCTCGGATTCACGAACCTAAATTAATTATATATAATTATATGTTGGTCAATATTTGTCTAACAATTAGGTCAGGTCATAGTGTACCACAATCCTAATGCTCGAGACTAATATGCAAAAGTCAACAAAAGTCAATTTGACTCAAAATGATTTCCAAAATTTATACATGATTATAATATATTTTAAATATCGTCGTTTTATATTTTTAAAAGATTTATTAGAGTAAATAATATAATTCATTTATTAATAAATAAAATTTTATATTAAAATTTATATAATAAAATATACTTTTATATATATTAAGTAATAAAATTTATAGGGTTCATTTAATATCATAAAGATAATATGATAGGTATTATTAAAGTAATTTATTACACGTAGTAAAATATGTTTGTATTACATATTTATTTGATAAAATAATATCTATAATGTTAGTAAGTAAAAGTTGTATTATTTTGTAATAATAATTATTATTATAAAAATATCAATATTTATAATTACTAAGATGATATTATGATAAAACGATAATTCTAATTATGATAAGTTTAATATTTACGATAATTTTTAATATTATCTTTAAAATAATAATTCTATTTAAAATGATAATAAAAATGATATTTTATAGTAACAATGACATTTCTATTAAAATGATAATTTTTGTTAAAATGATAATTTTTGTTAAAATGATAGTTTTGATACTAACGATACTTTTAATAATAATAGTAATGATAAAAATAATAAAAACGATAATTTTATCTAAATCAATATCTTATAATATTTTAATTTCATCATGATACTCTTACTCATTACTTCCTAATCGTTTTGTTTAATAGCTTTTAATCGTCTTTTATATCGTGTTCATAATAATGATAATAATAGTAATCAAAATAATTAGGTGTTACTAATATTAGTTTTAATTACAATAATACTAATAATGATAATTACTATGACATTATTAACGATAATGATAATATAATAATAATAATAACAATAACCATTTTTAAATAATGATATATATATATATATATATATTAATAATGATAATAATAATAATGATAATAATAATAATAATAATAATGATAATAATAATAATAATAATAATAATAATAATAATAATAATAATTAGATAATAATAATAATAATAATTAGATAATAATAATAATAATACTAATTATAACTTTAATGATAATAACGATAGTAATAATAATAAAAAAACAATTTTTAATGATAAATCCTTTTATTGATAAAGATAATAATAATAATAATAATAATAATAATAATAATAATAATAATAATAATAATAATAATAATAATAATAATAATAAGATAAAACTAGAACGACGATAATAACGACGATAATAACGACGATAATAATAATCATTTTTAATAATAATACAAAAATTCGATGGACTATAACTTCAAATCCGTTCATCGAAATCATTCGATATCTAAATAAAAAGTTCTTAATTTTTCGCTAGCTTTCCAACGACATGCATATCTTATACCTTATCTCAGTCGCATATATAACTAATTCAGGATTCAACATAACCTAACTAAAGGCAATATCAAAAGTACAAACATGCATAATCCTATATACTCGAGCACTAGTCAGGGATACACTATTAGCATGTAAAAGTTAAATTATGAGTACTCACGTATCAATATTGAGATTCAATATTGCAGGAAAGGTACGTAGATGCAACGGAGATGATAAACACTATATTGACCTCATGAGCATACCCATGAACCATACCCAATCACCTCCATAGCTATAACCCATAATTTCCTTAATCCAATCCCACTCGAAAAACAATTTCGAAATCACTCGGACCGCACTCCGACGTAATACTTTATGTATACTAATAATATCTTGAAATAATACGGAGTAAATATATATATGTAATGAAACCTATTGAATTCTATTTATAATAGATTTTTGAATTATTAAAGTGAATTATTAAAGTATGAATTATTAAAGTGAATTATTAAAGTATGAATTATTAAAGTGAATTATTAAAGTATGAATTATTAAAGTGAATTATTAAAGTTAAAGTAAAGTAAAAATAAAGTAAAGGTAAAGTTTAAGTATAGTAAAAGTATAAAACTATGTACGTATAATACGCGTATAAATATATATAATATTAATTTAAATCATTATATATATTTAATAAAATAAAATATAAATATCGTTATCTTTATCATACTGGTTAAGTAATGAGTTGTCAAAAGTGGTTCTAGATATTTATAAAAGTTATATACATTTTAATAATAAAGTTCTTTTTAAACTGAAAACGTTTTTGTACGTTTGAAACTAAATCAAATAAATATAATAATTTTGTTTTCCAAAACCAAATATATTTTTAAGAATCATTTTGTTTAAAGGTTAAAATAATGGAAATCGTTATATCATAAAACGTTTTAGAAAAGTAGAATCATATATATTCATAATAGGTTTCAAGTTTTTAAATTACAGTCTGTTGGTGAAGCATGGGATAAAGTTCAAAGGTTAAATAAATGTATGAAATCATCTTAATGAAAAATGTCGAGTTACTTACTTGTCGATATCCAACATCTAAGTTAGTTACACTTCATGTTCTTACTTATAAATCACTTTACCATTTTCCGAATGTTGTAAAAAAGAATAGATTTCTTAAATCACAGTGCACCTCATAACATAGACCCGTAATCATATCACAATGTATCTGATAAATTAATCATTTGATATTATCTTCTAATTCCATTGATAAACATATTGAAACAAATACGTTCATGTAAAGTATTATACGTTTAATACTTTATTAATATTCTCAAGTTATAATATATATACATATATATATATATACATATTTATTTATATATAACGGTTCGTGAATCGTTGGAATTTGGTCGAGGTTATAATGAATGTATGAACACAATTTAAAATTCTTGAGATTTAACTTAACAAACTTTGCTTATCGTGCTGGAATAATATAAAGATAAAGTTTAAATTTGGTTGGAAATTTCCGGGTTGTTACAGTACCTACCCGTTAAAGAAATTTCGTCCCGAAATTTGAGTGGAAAGGTCGTGAATGATAATAAGTATGTTTTCATGATGCATACAGGCTGAAAATTAGAGTTTTATCATCAGCGAATAATTTGCATAAACAATCCATTTATATGAAGAGTACGAATGAAGCTAACATAGAAGAGTGAAATGAGTAAGTGTAGATTCATCTTATCATTTGACGTAGATATGATTGATTTCCAGATTTCAAGGGATTTGAAGAAAATCTTTGTAATAAGATTTGATTCTCCGGTAAAAAAGGGAATTAGGATCCGCTTTAAATGCGATTGTCCATTTTAATTGTTCTGTAGGAGATTTTCTTATAAATTCACCTCCTTCATTTTCTTACAACTCACACCTTCTGTTGATGCATTTTATGCAAGTCCCTAGACATCTACCCACGTCCATTGCAGGTACAACAGTTTACAGGCCACCATGATCGTTCGTTATTATCCTATCCGTGTTTGTATGTGGTTACAGGAACTGCAGGAACGAGATTTGGATGTTTGAATATGTTAGACTTAGTCAGACATCCGAGTGAAGCCTCACTCGTACGGATGACAGGCTCATACGCACGGTTGATGCTGAGTTAAGTCACAATTACAACCTAAATGAGAAGACACGAGTGAGTGATCACCCGTACGGCTGATGAAGCCAACTCATATGTGTGATGGATGAATCGTACGGGTGAGTCAATAGCAGGGGTATATAAAGTCTTATGTTCTTCATTTTAGGTTAAGCCTCTCATTTGTTACACACACTCAGATCTGGTGAGCTCCTCCGATTCTCTCTCAACCCAAATCACCCAGGTGGTGAATAATAGCTCTAAGTGTTGATCTAATCACAATTGATTTAGTTGTGGTATGACTAAATTAATCCCAAAAAGCTTAACCTATTCACTAGAGGGTTTGATTCACTTATTCCGTCATTGTGTGAGTTAAATCTGTTGATTTCTAAGTTCCTAGTCATGTTTCATCACCTTCTATTCTTTCCCCCTCAACTCATATTTTAAAGTATTCATCAATATGCTCCATCCAGTTCTGATTCTCGATATACTTCTAACTTTCATATCGGTCATTCTTCTTTTTCATCTACTGCCGGAAGAATCTATTTACTTCTACTATACTTTTGGGTTTATAGTGTTTCTAGTTCTCCCGTGTCTTTATATTGCTATATGCATCGATATATATGGTTTATAACTTTTGGTTTATCGTTGGGCTTTATATCTTCCCTTATATTTCAAAGTCTCTGTTTCTATCTTCTATAATCATTGTCATCCACAGTTAATGCTCTCTTTTATTTGCTGCAATTTATACCCCAATTTCTATTTCGTAGTTTTGTCCTTTCGTTTCTTCTTCTTGCGATTAAGCACCGCTTGTAATGGTCCAGAATTTGCAGATATGAATTTTGAAATGAACATTGTTAATGTTCTAGGAAAAAAATTGTAATGGCACGATCTTGACTTGTCAAATTACAAGAATACCTCAGAAAAAGCCGAATCATCAAGAAATATTTTCTTGATATTTTAGAGGTTAAATAGAATACAAGAGTCGTATAACATGGCACATGATGATGTTATGATCTGTGAATTATCACGTTCCATTTAGAAACTCAGCATGAATTACTGTAATATAATCACGTTGATCAAGTGTCATTATATTATACTAACTCATGCTTCAGTTTCCAACACTACTTCAAAAATATTCATATTTTAAACTCAAAGGTTTACAGAGTATAGGAACTAAACAGTTTCCTTTTTGATGTAATACAGATAGCATAAAGAGATAAATGATTCCAGATAAGAATAGTTATGGAAATATCTTTAGAAATATGGAGGATATTTATAATGAAAGATACGATGATATCTTAGAATTTCTAATATCAGAGGATGATGAAGTATGTTGTCTGTAAGGGTTTAGTGTCAGGAGCAAGGTATTCGTTAATGACTTCAGCAGACACTGAATCATTTGGATTCTTTGAAGGCAGGTTCAGTCTTTGTGATTTGTCCACAACCTCCTTCATACTTTGCTCAATCCGTTTTCCAGTTCCAAAACTTCTCTATTTCTGAGCTTTGCTAATACACTAATCTTTATCATCAAACTTTTTACTGCTAAGGTCGTTTACAGTTTTTGTTACTTCATCAGCATTTCGAGAACTAGTTCACGGTTCAGAGTGTTTTTCAGAAACTTCACATTCGAAGTATGTAAGCCTTGGAAATAGATGTTATGTATAACTGTTGGCGTCAACATGCTGTGAGATTTCAAAATACTGATTTCTAATTCCCAATGATTCATATGGCAATTCTCGTTACAAGAGGCAGATGAGTTTTCGATAAATATAATGATTCTTCGGAATGCCCAAGATCAGTGAAGTTGTTGATAAGTTTATTGCTAATGTGGTAGAATATTAAAGGTTCTCCGGTAACAAAAGGGTAATCACATATATCAAAATTATGATAAGGCTACTCCGAATGAAAAAATCGAAGTTTTCTTGCTGGAGCTGTGATATAATTTGCTACTTTGCAAAGGAATTGCAAGGTTATTTTTGCTAATAAATGCCAAAAGATCTGACACAGATATGTGTTGAATTATGACTTTGGTTTCGAGAGCTTTTTAAGTACATAACTGTGGGTAATATGTGGTTGGATCATCATCTCGATTGCTCATTATTTGAAGTGTCTTCAGAGATTTTCGAAGGGTTTGAACACAGATTGTAATCGTTTGTATACATTTGATGTTCTAACACACTTTTGAAGTCAAAGTATAGCTTTGAAAGATGTAGAAATCTAAAAGTGATGGTACCGGTTATATCTCAAATTGAATTCTGAGATTTTAAAATCAGAATATGTAATTGGGTTTGAATGAGTATGGTTGTTTTGATTTCTATGAAAGAATGTATATTATTGTGAAAGTAGGAAGTATAATTGATAATTTGCTTAATCTGATTCGAAGAATGTAACATATTAATTGTGAATTTATATATATCTCTCGGGTATTACCTACCCATTAAAAAAATTTTCACAATTAATATTTTGTACATAAGAATTTTATTACAGTCTTTATGAAAATATATATGTATATATTCTTCTCAGATGTAACATAGATTTTAATGAGTTAATACTAAATTAAACTCATTCGATTTACGGTTGGAACTAGAATTGAATAATTCCTTGAAGGCTTTAGAGGTTACATAAGTATTTCTTCAATAATATTGAAATTATGAATCAATACTTCGTTATTTGTTGAGATGTGATGTTGGTTTTTGTTAAATTCTTGTGAACTTCGCAAAGTACGAATGATGTTATCTGAAAAGTTTCGGTTACATCAATGATGAAGTGTAAAATCAAATATATACTTGATTTATTAGGAATTGGAATTTGTTGAATTGAGACAGAGATTGTAGTTAACGATGGTTAAGTCGCGGGTGAGGGACGTACATTATTGCATATTTGTAATATGAATTAACCGAGTAGTTAAGATTCACACACAATAGCTTAGCACGGAAAGATTTATTTTTTATTTCAAAATATATATATATAAAATATATATATAATTTCTTCAGAGGGAATGAGTTAATTCTTCATAACTTGTTGATACAATATACACGTTATTGATTCATAATGATGTAAACAGTGATTCTTGAACTGACAGAGTTTGTGATGTTATAGGTGTTGTTGATTCTGATGTTGACTGTACTGACGATGCTGGTGACGCTGACGGTACTGTTGATGCTATTGGTAAAACAAGTTTAACTTGTTAATCACACACCATTTTTGTCAGGGTTTCTACTCTTTCTTCTATCATTTTGGTTCGCTTAACTGATTTATGGTTAGGGCTAGATTAGATAATCTCTAAGACTTTAGAGATTATATAATCGTCGCGGAATGTTTCTCCAATGAAGTTATGAATTAATACTTCGTCAGTTATTGTTGTTGGTACTCCTTGGTATCTATGGTGCGTATGACGTTGATGCTCGTGGGACAGATTGTGAAGTTGAGGTTTACAACGCGGTTGTGGTTGGAGGTGGTAATGGTACTGTTGGCGTTGATGATGGTGGTACTGGTTATGTTGCTGATGCTGCTGCTGGTGTTTGTAATCTCTGCACCATATTCTCCAAAGCCACTACCCGAGCGCGAAGTTCGTTGACTTCTTCTATTATTCCAGGATGATTGTCGGTCGGAACGAGCGGATAAATAAAATCTAGAATTTGATGTAGTATATAATCGTGACGAGATACCCTGGAAATGAGAGAGAAAATGGTGTCTCGAACAGGTTCACCGGTAAGTGCTTCAGGTTCTTCGCCAAGAGGGCAATGTGGTGGATGGAAATGATCGCCTTCTTCTTGTTTCCAATGATTGAGGAGGCTACGAACCCATCCCCCAATTCATCCAGAATAGGTGATGACTGATTGGTTGATCCATTCCAGTCACACTGCTTTCGGAGCTTGAGTGAGATTCTACTTCGGAATCCGAGTGACTTGAACTGATGACAAATTCCATTTCAAACGATTGGATAAAGGATTTTTTGATATAAAATGATTTTTCGGCTATCGGGTGGTATTCTATTTACATAGGATATCTATATATAGAGATTAAAATATTTCATAGATTACGGAGGAATTTGCGGGATATGTCAGGCAAAGTTTAAAGTAACAGATACGATAAGATATGATTTAGCAGATACGCTAAGATATGAATTTTGTCTATACACTACTCATGAAATTAATGTAGCAAGACGTGTCTAGACTAATAATGATAAGCAGGTAATTTCCTATGGATGATAAGCAGATCATTTCCGACTAGAAATGATAAGCAAAACTTTTGACATGCAGACACGGTCGAAGTCCAGACTCACTAATGCATCCTAACGACTTATCAGTTAGACACACTAATGCAGACCTGGTTCGCTAAGACCACTGCTCTGATACCAACTGAAAGGACCCGTTCATATACATTATAAACGATTCACAATATTTGATTACATCGCGAGGTATTTGACCTCTATATGATACATTTTACAAACATTGCATTTGTTTTTATAAGACAAACTTTCTTTACATCGAAAATTGACAGACATGTATACTATTTCATAATATCCACTATTCAACTATAAATTGACTTAATAATAATAATCTTTAATGAACTCAATGACTTGAATGCAACGTTCTTCGAAATATGCCATGAAAGACTCCAATTAATATCTTTAAAATGAGCAAATGCACAGCGGAAGATTTCTTTAATACCTGAAAATAAACTTGCTTTAAAGTGTCAACCAAAAGGTTGGTGAGTTCATTAGTTTATCATAATCATTCATTTTCATCATTTAAATAGACCACAAGAATTTCATTTCCAGTTCTCATAAATATACGTCCCATGCATAGAGACAAAAATCATTCATATGGATTGAACACCTGGTAACCGACATTCACAATATGCATATAAGAATATCCCCATCATTCCGGGATCCTCCTTCGGACATGATATAAATTTCGAAGTACTAAAGCATCCGGTACTTTGGATGGGGCTTGTTGGGCCCAATAGATCTTTCTTTAGGATTCGCGTCAATTAGGGTGTCTGTTCCTTAATTCTTAGATTACCAGACTTAATAAAAAGGGGCATATTGGATTTCGATAATTCAACCATATAATGTAGTTTCGATTACTTGTGTCTATTTCGTAAAACATTTATAAAAATTGCGCATGTATTCTCAGCCCAAAAATATAAAGGGTAAAAAGGCAAATGAAACTCACCATACTGTATTTCGTAGTGAAAATACATATAACGTCATTGAACTAGTGCAAGGTTGGCCTCGGATTCACGAACCTAAATTAATTATATATAATTATATGTTGGTCAATATTTGTCTAACAATTAGGTCAGGTCATAGTGTACCACAATCCTAATGCTCGAGACTAATATGCAAAAGTCAACAAAAGTCAATTTGACTCAAAATGATTTCCAAAATTTATACATGATTATAATATATTTTAAATATCGTCGTTTTATATTTTTAAATATTTTTAAAAGATTTATTAGAGTAAATAATATAATTCATTTATTAATAAATAAAATTTTATATTAAAATTTATATAATAAAATATACTTTTATATATATTAAGTAATAAAATTTATAAGGTTCATTTAATATTATAAAGATAATATGATAGGTATTATTAAAGTAATTTATTACACGTAGTAAAATATGTTTGTATTACATATTTATTTGATAAAATAATATCTATAATGTTAGTAAGTAAAAGTTGTATTATTTTGTAATAATAATTATTATTATAAAAATATCAATCTTTATAATTACTAAGATGATATTATGATAAAACGATAATTCTAATTATGATAACTTTAATATTTACGATAATTTTTAATATTATCTTTAAAATAATAATTCTATTTAAAATGATAATAAAAATGATATTTTATAGTAACAATGACATTTCTATTAAAATGATAATTTTTGTTAAAATGATAATTTTTGTTAAAATGATAGTTTTGATACTAACGATACTTTTAATAATAATAGTAATGATAAAAATAATAAGAATGATAATTTTATCTAAATCAATATCTCATAATATTTTAATTTCATCATGATACTCTTACTCATTATTTCCTAATCGTTTCGTTTAATAGCTTTTAATCATCTTTTATATCGTGTTCATAATAATGATAATAATAGTAATCAAAATAATTAGGTGTTACTAATATTAGTTTTAATTACAATAATACAAATAATGATAATTACTATGACATTATTAACGATAATGATAATATAATAATAATAATAACAATAACCATTTTTAAATAATGATATATATATATATATATATATATATATATATATATATATATATATATATATATATATATATATATATATATATATATATATATATATTAATAATGATAATAATAATAATGATAATAATAATAATAATAATAATAATAATAATAATAATAATATTAATAATATTAATAATAATAATAATAATAATTAGATAATAATAATAATAATTAGATAATAATAATAATACTAATTATAACTTTAATGATAATAACGATAGTAATAATAATAAAAAAACAATTTTTAATGATAAATCCTTTTATTGATAAAGATAATAATAATAATAATAATAATAATAATAATAATAATAATAAGATAAAACTAGAACGACGATAATAACGACGATAATAATAATCATTTTTAATAATAATACAAAAATTCGATGGACTATAACTTCAAATCCGTTCATCGAAATCATTCGATATCTAAATAAAAAGTTCTTAATTTTTCGCTAGCTTTCCAACGACATGCATATCTTATACCTTATCTCAGTCGCATATATAACTAATTCAGGATTCAACATAACCTAACTAAAGGCAATATCAAAAGTACAAACATGCATAATCCTATATACTCGAGCACTAGTCAGGGATACACTATTAGTATGTAAAAGTTAAATTATGAGTACTCACGTATCAATATTGAGATTCAATATTGCAGGAAAGGTACGTAGACGCAACGGAGATGATAAACACTATATTGACCTCATGAGCATACCCATGAACCATACCCAATCACCTCCATAGCTATAACCCATAATTTCCTTAATCCAATCCCACTCGAAAAACAATTTCGAAATCACTCGGACCGCACTCCGATGTAATATTTTATGTATACTAATAATATCTTGAAATAATACGGAGTAAATATATATATGTAAATTGATTGAGAGAGTTTAGAGAAAAATATTTTCAAGTTTCTATGAAATAATGAAACCTATTGAATTCTATTTATAATAGATTTTTGAATTATTAAAGTGAATTATTAAAGTGAATTATTAAAGTATGAATGATTAAAGTATGAATTATTAAAGTGAATTATTAAAGTATGAATTATTAAAGTGAATTATTAAAGTTAAAGTAAAGTAAAAATAAAGTAAAGGTAAAGTTTAAGTATAGTAAAAGTATAAAACTATGTACGTATAATACGCGTATAAATATATATAATATTAATTTAAATCGTTATATATATTTAATAAAATAAAATATAAATATCGTTATCTTTATCATACTGGTTAAGTAATGAGTTATCAAAAGTGGTTCTAGATATTTATAAAAGTTATATACGTTTTAATAATAAAGTTCTTTTTAAACTGAAAACGTTTTTGTACGTTTGAAACTAAATCAAATAAATATAATAATTTTGTTTTCCAAAACCAAATATATTTTTAAGAATCATTTTGTTTAAAGGTTAAAATAATGGAAATCGTTATATCATAAAACGTTTTAGAAAAGTAGAATCATATATATTCATAATAGGTTTCAAGTTTTTAAATTACAGTCTGTTGGTGAAGCATGGGATAAAGTTCAAAGGTTAAATAAACGTATGAAATCATCTTAATGAAAAATGTCGAGTTACTTACTTGTCGATATCCAACATCTAAGTTAGTTACACTTCACGTTCTTACTTATAAATCACTTTACCATTTTCCGAATGTTGTAAAAAAGAATAGATTTCTTAAATCACAGTGCACCTCATAACATAGACCCGTAATCATATCACAATGTAGCTAATAAATTAATCATTTGATATTATCTTCTAATTCCATCGATAAACATATTGAAACAAATACGTTCATGTAAAGTATTATACGTTTAATACTTAATATTCTCAAGTTATAACATATATACATATATATATACATATTTATTTATATATAACGGTTCGTGAATCGTTGGAATTTGGTCGAGGTTATAATGAATGTTTGAACACAATTTAAAATTCTTGAGATTTAACTTAACAAACTTTGCTTATCGTGTTGGAATAATATAAAGATAAAGTTTAAATTTGGTTGGAAATTTTCGGGTTGTCACATACAGGGTTGAGGTTGATTCCAAAAATATATATACTTTGAGTTGTGATCTAGCCTGAGACGTGTATACACTGGGTCGTGGATTGAATCAAGATAATATATATCGATTTATTTCTGTACATCTAACTGTGGACAACTAGTTGTAGGTTACTAACGAGGACAGCTGACTTAATAAACTTAAAACATCAAAATTTATTAAAAGTGTTGTAAATATATTTTGAACATACTTTGATATATATGTACATATTTGTTATAGGTTCGTGAATCGACCAGTGGCCAAGTCTTACTTCCTGATGAAGTAAAAATCTGTGAAAGTGAGTTATAGTCCCACTTTTAAAATCTAATATTTTGGGATGAGAATACATGCAGTTTTATAAATGTTTTACGAAATAGACACAAGTAATTGAAACTACATTATATGGGTGAATGATCGAAGCCGAATATGCCCCTTTTGCTTGGTAGCCTAAGAATTAGTAAACCGATCTACTAATTGACGCGAATCCTAAAGATAGATCTATTGGGCCTAACGAACCCCATCCAAAGTACCGGATGCTTTAGTACTTCGAATTCGTTTTTATCATGTCCGAAGGATTTCCCGGAATGATAGGGGATATTCTTATATGCATCTTGTTAATGTCGGTTACCAGGTGTTCACTATATGAATGAATTTTATCTCTATGTATGGGATGTATATTGAAATATGAAATCTTGTGGTCTATTATTATGATTTGATAATATATATGTTAAACCTATAACTCACCAACATTTTTGTTGACGTTTTAAGCATGTTTATTCTCAGGTGAATATTAAGAGCTTCCGCTGTCGCATACTTAAATAAGGACGAGATTTGGAGTCCATGCTTGTATGATATTGTGTAAAAACTGCATTCAAGAAACTTATTTCGTTGTAGCATATTTGTATTGTAAACCATTATGTAATGGTCGTATGTAAACAGGATATTTTAGATTATCATTATTTGATAATCTACGTAAAGCTTTTTAAACCTTTATTGATGAAATAAAGGTTATGCTTTGTTTTAAAATGAATGCAGTCTTTGAAAAACGTCTCATATAGAGGTCAAAACCTCGCAACGAAATCAATTAATATGGAACGTTTTTAATCAATAAGAACGGGACATTTCAGTTGGTATCAGAGCGTTGGTCTTAGAGAACCAGAATTTTGCATTATTGTGTCTTATCGAGTTTGTTAGGATGCATTAGTGAGTCTGGACTTCGACCGTGTTTACTTGAAAAATGATTGCTTAACAAATTTTGTTGGAAACTATATATTTTTAACATGTGAATATTATGTGATATATTAATCTCTTAACGTGTTTGATATTATGTGATAGGTGTCTACCTCTAGAACAAGTCCCATTGACTCACCTAATAATAATGAAGAGTCAAATGTAAATTGGAATGATTCGTGGACTGATTCACAAGTTCCCGAAAAGGAACCGGAAGAAGAGTCGAAACCGGAAGAAGAATCGAAACCGGAAGAAGAATCGGAACCGGAAGAAGAAATAGAACCAGTGGGGGAAATAATAAAATGGTTAAGTAGAAGAAAATCCTCAACCAACCGACCAAAGTTAATTATGGTCAATGGTGTTTCCGCCAAGGAAGCAAAGTATTGGGAGGATTACCAATTCTCCGATGAATCGGATCCCGACAAGGATTCCGATGATGTTATAGAAATTACCCCAACACAATTTAATAAGGCAAAATAGAACAATAAGGGAAAGGGCATAAAAATAGAGAAATTTGATTCCAAACCCGATGAACTTTATATGTATCGTCAACACCCGTATTTCTTAAGTTGTGACAATAACCCGGGAACCTCTAAACCACCAGGTTTTTCTAAACCAATGTGGAAAATGACGGCTCGTATTAGGGGAACATCATATATCCCTAGAAACTTGGCAAAACGAACCAAAACCGAAGAAGAAGAAACGAGCGAGTCGGAATAAGATAGTTGTATTCGTGTGGTGTAATATATGTAATATAGTGTGCTTATGCTTTATGATATATGTAAAAATTGCTTGTATTAATATGTATTTTTTTTTATGAATCTAACTCTTGTCTATTTTACAGTATAAAAACACAAAATGGATAGACAACCCAATATTTTAAGAGACCTACCCGGAGACATGATTGATAAAATCTTGTCTAGAGTCGGTCAGAATTCCTCGGCACAACTATTTAAGGTGAGATCAGTTTGTAAGACATTCGAAGAACGTTCCAAGAATGCCTTGATTTATAAAAGGCTTTCGTTCGAAAGATGGGGGATATCACATTGGGAAATCCATAAGTTACGATGTGTTTACTTTGACGCATATATTGCAGGGAACCCAAATGCTATTTTACGCAACGGGTTAAGAAATTATTTTGACTCAATATATCCGAATATAGGACTTCGTGATTTAGAAAAAGCGGCTAACATGCAACATAAAGAAGCATGTTATGCTTACGGGTTAGTAATGTTCACTTCTCACCAAAGTGAGAACAAGAACATCGGGCTACAACTATTAAACAAAACGTTCCCACAAGTGACGGAGTCAGTAATTGGGGTAAGAAATGAGGTTTTTAGGTTATTACGAGACTGTTGGTCATTACGTAACCTTCATCCTTTTGACGACGTTACAACACATTGTCTTACTATCGGTCACAACGGTTATGTTCCACAAAACCAAGGATGGGAAGTGGTATTAGTAAAACCAGAATGCATGACTTGTTTCTGGACGTATGAATTACGTGTCTTTATTGCCTTTGCTGAACGCCTTATTTATTAACTAGAATTATCTTCGCAACTACTTTGTATCAAAGTTTTATGTGCTATATTTCATGCTATATGTAAAATTGCGGTATTGTAAGTTTGCAAGTTATTGTATAAATGTTTGAATATGATATATTTTTTTTGTGATTAGTTTTTCATATAGAATTGTAGTAGTTGAAATGGTATGTTAGCTACTAAGTATGAACTTAACGGGTAGGTACTACCCGAATTAAAGAGTATAAAACGCTAATATGAAGAAAGAGCTTTTATAAATAAGTTCATATTACGCTACGAAATACTATTGACTACTCTTGATATTCTATATGATTAACTCATTTCTTTTGGCTATTTTTGAAGGAAATGGCACCAACTACTCGACATACCGTGAGTATGAACAAAGAGGAGTTTCGTACCTTTCTTGCTGCAAACATAGTCGCAGTACAGGCTGCGCTACATACCAACAATAACGCTGAATCTAGCAATGCAGCTAACGGCGCAAGAAATCGTGTAGGATGCACCTACAAAGAATTCACTGCCTGCAAACCTTTGGAATTTGATGGAACCGAAGGACCAATTGGATTGAAACGGTGGACCGAGAAAGTCGAATCGGTGTTTGCCATAAGTAAGTGTACTGAAGGGGACAAAGTTAAGTACGATACGCATACCTTCACAGGTACTGCGTTAACGTGGTGGAACACCTATCTTGAACAGGTAGAAAAAAATGCTGCTTACGCACTACCGTGGTCGGCATTCAAGCAATTGATGAACGAGCAGTACCGTCCTAGAAACAAAGTCAATAAACTCAAGGCAGAACTTAGAGAGTTACGAACACAAGGGTTCGACGTTACCACATATGAACGATGATTCACAGAGTTGTGCCTATTGTGCCCGGGAGCATTCAAAGATGAAGAAGAGACGATCGACGTGTTTGTAAAAGGGTTACCAGTAAGGGTTCAAGAAGATGTAAGTTCACACGAGCCCGCTTCTATACAGAAGGCAAGTCTCATAAACTCATAAATTAGATTGAGGGAAGAATTAAAGAGCAGGCGGCCGAAGAAACCAACAAGAAACAACTCAAGAGGAAGTGGGAGGAAAACGGTGACAAGAGTCACCAGTACAACAACAATAACAATTACAACCACAATCGCAACAACTATCCCAACAACCGCAACAACAATCGCAACAATAACCTCAATCCTAACAATAACTACAACAAACATCCCATTAAAAACAACAACTACAACAACCGTTTCAACAACAATAACAATCCCAACAACAACCTCAATAACAACAACGGCAACAAAAACCAAAAACAGCCATGTCATAGGTGTGAAGAAAATCACCAGGGGTTTGGCACGACATTTGCAACAGGTGTAAAAGAAATGGTCATAGCGCGATAAAGTGTGAGGCCTACGGACCAAAGTTTAACAGAACTAAGGGAGCAAATAATGCCGGAACAAGTAATGCCGAAACGAATAGTGTCGGAGCAAGTAATACCAACGCTGTTTGTTATAAATGTGGAAAACCAGGCCACATTATTAGAAATTGCCCGAATAAGGGGAATACTAATGGGCAGGGCCGTGGAAGAGTTTTCAATATTAATGCGGCAGAAGCACAGGAAGACCCGGAGCTTGTTACGGGTACGTTTCTTATTGACGATAAATCTGCTTATGTTTTATTTGATTCGGGTGCGGATAGAAGCTATATGAGTAGAGAATTTTGTGCTAAATTAAGTTGCCCATTGACGCCTTTGGATAGTAAATTTTTACTCGAATTAGCAAATGGTAAATTAATTTCAGCAGATAATATATGTCGGAATCGAGAAATTAAACTGGTTAGCGAAACATTTAAGATTGACTTGATACCAGTAGAGTTAGGGAGTTTTGATGTGATAATCGGTATGGACTGGTTGAAAGAAGTGAAAGCAGAGATCATTTGTTACAAAAATGCAATTCGCATTATACGAGAAAAAGGAAAACCCTTAATGGTGTACGGAGAAAAGAGCAACGCAAAGTTAAATCTTATTAGTAACCTGAAGGCACAAAAACTAATAAGAAAAGGTTGCTATGCTGTGCTAGCACACGTCGAGAAAGTCAATTCTGAAGAAAAGAACATCAATGATATTCCCATCGCAAAAGAATTTCCCGATGTATTTCCGAAAGAATTACCGGGACTACCTTCACACCGATCCGTTGAATTTCAAATAGACCTTGTACCGGGAGCTGCACCAATAGCTCGTGCTCCATACAGACTCGCACCTAGCGAAATGAAGGAACTTCAGAGCCAATTACAAGAACTTTTAAAGAGTGGTTTCATTCGACCAAGCACATCACCGTGGGGAGCTCCTGTTTTGTTTGTCAAGAAGAAAGATGGTACATTCAGGTTGTGTATCGACTACCGAGAGTTGAACAAACTTACCATCAAGAACCGCTACCCACTACCGAGAATCGATGACTTATTTGATCAACTACAAGGCTCGTCTGTTTATTCAAAGATTGACTTACGTTCCGGGTATCATCAAATGCGGGTGAAAGAAGATGATATTCCAAAGACTGCTTTCAGAACACGTTACGGTCATTACGAGTTTATGGTCATGCCGTTTGGTTTAACTAATGCACCAACTGTGTTCATGGACCTTATGAACCGAGTGTGTGGACCATACCTTGACAAGTTTGTCATTGTTTTCATTGATGACATACTTATTTACTCAAAGAATGACCTAGAACACGGTGAACATTTGAGAAAGGTGTTAGAAGTATTGAGGAAGGAAGAATTGTACGCTAAGTTTTCAAAGTGTGCATTTTGGTTGGAAGAAGTTCAATTCCTCGGTCACATAGTGAACAAAGAAGGTATTAAGGTGGATCCGGCAAAGATAGAAACTGTTGAAAAGTGGGAAACCCCGAAAACTCCGAAACACATACGCCAGTTTTTAGGACTAGCTGGTTACTACAGAAGGTTCATCCAAGACTTTTCCAGAATAGCAAAACCCTTGAATGCATTAACGCATAAAGGGAAGAAATTTGAATGGAAGGATGAACAAGAGAAAGCGTTTCAGTTATTGAAAAAAAAGTTAACTACGGCACCTATACTGTCATTACCTGAAGGGAATGATAATTTTGTGATATATTGTGATGCCTCAAAGCAAGGTCTCGGTTGTGTATTAATGCAACGAACGAAAGTAATTGCTTATGCGTCTAGATAATTGAAGATTCATGAACAAAATTATACGACGCATGATTTGGAATTAGGCGCGGTTGTTTTTGCATTAAAGACTTGGAGGCACTACTTATATGGGGTCAAAAATATTATATATACTGACCACAAAAGTCTTCAACACATATTTAATCAGAAACAACTGAATATGAGACAGCGTAGGTGGATTGAATTGTTGAATGATTACGACTTTGAGATTCGTTACCACCCGGGGAAGGCAAATGTGGTAGCCGACGCCTTGAGCAGGAAGGACAGAGAACCCATTCGAGTAAAATCTATGAATATAATGATTCACAATAACCTTACTACTCAAATAAAGGAGGTGCAACAAGGAGTTTTAAAATAGGGAAATTTAAAGGATGAAATACCCAAAGGATCGGAGAAGAATCTTAATATTCGGGAAGACGAAACCCGGTATAGGGCTGAAAGGATTTGGGTACCAAAATTTAGAGATATGAGAGAAATGGTACTTAGAGAAGCTCATAAAACCAGATACTCAATACATCCTGGAACGGGGAAGATGTACAAGGATCTCAAGAAATATTTTTGGTGGCCGGGTATGAAAGCCGATGTTGCTAAATACGTAGGAGAATGTTTGACGTGTTCTAAGGTCAAAGCTGAGCATCAGAAACCATCAGGTCTACTTCAACAACCCGAAATCCCGGAATGGAAATGGGAAAACATTACCATGGATTTTATCACTAAATTTCCAAGGACTGCAAGTAGTTTTGATACTATTTGGGTAATAGTTGATCGTCTCACCAAATCAGCACACTTCCTGCCAATAAGAGGAGATGACAAGATGGAGAAGTTAGCACGACTGTATTTGAAGGAAGTCGTCTCTAGACATGGAATACCAATCTCTATTATCTCTGATAGGGGTGGCAGATTTATTTCAAGATTCTGGCAGACATTACAGCAAGCATTAGGAACTCGTCTAGATATGAGTACTGCCTATCATCCACAAACTGACGGGCAGAGTGAAAGGACGATACAAACGCTTGAGGACATGCTACGAGCATGTGTTATTGATTTCGGAAACAGTTGGGATCGACATCTACCGTTAGCAGAATTTTCCTACAACAACAACAACTACCATTCAAGCATTGAGATGGCGCCGTTTAAAGCACTTTATGGTAGAAAGTGCAGGTCTCCGATTTATTGGAGTGAAGTGGGGGATAGACAGATTACGGGTCCGGAGATAATACAAGAAACTACCGAGAAGATCATCCAAATTCAACAACGGTTGAAAACCGCCCAAAGTCGACAAAAGAGCTACGCTGACATTAAAAGAAAAGATATAGAATTTGAAATTGGAGAGATGGTCATGCTTAAAGTTGCACCTTGGAAAGGCGTTGTTCCATTTGGTAAATGAGGGAAATTAAATCCAAGGTATATTGGACCATTCAAGATTATTGATCGTGTCGGACCAGTAGCTTACCGACTTGAGTTACCTCAACAACTCGCAGCTGTACATAACACTTTCCACGTCTCGAATTTGAAGAAATGTTTTACTAGAGAAGATCTCACTATTCCATTAGATGAAATCCAAATCAACAAAAAACTTCAATTCATCGAAGAACCTGTCGAAATAATGGATCGTGAGGTTAAAAGACTTAAGCAAAACAAGATACCAATTGTTAAGGTTCGATGGAATGCTCGTAGAGGACCCGAGTTCACCTGGGAACGATAAGATCAGATGAAGAAGAAATACCCGCATTTATTTCCAGAAGATACGTCAACACCTCCAACTGCTTAAAATTTCGGGACGAAATTTATTTAACGGGTAGGTACTGTAGTGACCCGAACTTTTCCATGTTTATATATATATATATATATATATATATATATATATATATATATATATATATATATATATATATATATATATATATATTAAATGAAACTATTATTTACATGATTAAGTGTTTCCAACATGTTAAGCAATCAAACTTGTTAAGACTTGATTAATTGAAATAGGTTTCATATAGACAATTGACCACCCAAGTTGACCGGTGATTCACGAACGTTAAAACTTGTAAAAACTATCTGATGACATATATATGGATATATATATAGTTAACATGATATTATGATAAGTAAACATATCATTAAGTATATTAACAATGAACTACATATGTAAAAGCAAGACTACTAACTTAATGATTTTGAAACGAGACATATATGTAACGATTATCGTTGTAACGACATTTAATGTATATATATCATATTAAGAGATATTCATACATCATATTATCATGATAATATAATAATTTAAAATCTCATTTGATATTATAAACATTGGGTTAACAACATTTAACAAGATCGTTAACCTAAAGGTTTCAAAACAACACTTACATGTAACGACTAACGATGACTTAACGACTCAGTTAAAATTTATATACATGTAGTGTTTTAATATGTATTCATACACTTTTGAAAGACTTCAAGACACTTATAAAAATACTTCTACTTAACAAAAATGCTTACAATTACATCCTCGTTCAGTTTCATCAACAATTCTACTCGTATGCACCCGTATTCGTACTCGTACAATACACAGCTTTTAGATGTATGTACTATTGGTATATACACTCCAATGATCAGCTCTTAGCAGCCCATGTGAGTCACCTAACACATGTGGAAACCATCATTTGGCAACTAGCATGAAATATCTCATAAAATTACAAAAATATGAGTAATCATTCATGACTTATTTACATGAAAACAAAATTACATATCCTTTATATCTAATCCATACACCAACGACCAAAAATACCTACAAACACTTTCATTCTTCAATTTTCTTCATATAATTGATCTCTCTCAAGTTCTATCTTCAAGTTCTAAGTGTTCTTCATAAATTCTACAAGTTCTAGTTTCATAAAATCAAGAATACTTCCAAGTTTGCTAGCTTACTTCCAATCTTGTAGAGTGATCATCCAACCTCAAGAAATCTTTCTTATTTACAGTAAGATATCTTTCTAATATAAGGTAATACTCATATTCAAACTTTGATTCAATTTCTATAACTATAACAATCTTATTTCGAATGGAAATCTTAGTTGAACTTGTTTTCGTGTCATGATTCTACTTCAAGAACTTTCAAGCCATCCAAGATCCTTTGAAGCTAGATCCATTTGTCTCTTTTCCAGTAGGTTTATCCACAAAACTTGAGGTATTAATGATGTTCATAACATCATTCGATTCATACATATAAAGCTATCTTATTCGAAGGTTTAAACTTGAAATCACTAGAACATAGTTTAGTTAATTCTAAACTTGTTCGCAAACAAAAGTTAATCCTTCTAACTTGACTTTTAAAATCAACTAAACACATGTTCTATATCTATATGATATGCTAACTTAATGATTTAAAACCTCGAAACACGAAAAACACCGTAAAACTGGACATACGCCGTCGTAGTAACACCGCGGGCTGTTTTGGGTTTGATAATTAAAAACTATGATAAACTTTGATTTAAAAGTTATTCTTCTGGGAAAATGATTTTTCTTATGAACATGAAACTATATCCAAAAATCATGGTTAAACTCAAAGTGGAAGTATGTTTTTCAAAATGGTCATCAAGACGTCGTTCTTTCGACTGAAATGACTACCTCTTACAAAAATGACTTGTAACTTATATTTCTGACTATAAACCTATACTTTTTATGTTTAGATTCATAAAATAGAGTTCAATATGAAACCATAGCAATTTGATTCACTTAAAACAGATTTAAAATGAAGAAGTTATGGGTAAAACAAGAATGGATATTTTTTAATTTTTGTAGCTACGGGAAATATTAACAATTCTATACAAATCATATCCTAGCTAACTTATATTGTATTATACATGTATTTTAATATATTATATAATCTTGGGATACCATAGACATGTATGCAAATGTTTTGACATATCATATCGACCCATGTATATATATTATTCGGAACAACCATAGACACTCTATATGCAGTAATGTTGGAGTTAGCTATACAGGGTTGAGGTTGATTCCAAAAATAAATATACTTTAAGTTGTGATCTAGCCTGAGACGTGTATACACTAGGTCGTGGATTGAATCAAGATAATATATATCGATTTATTTCTGTACATCTAACTGTGGACAACTAGTCGTAGGTTACTAACGAGGACAACTGACTTAATAAACTTAAAACATCAAAATGTATTAAAAGTATTGTAAATATATTTTGAACATACTTTGATATATATGTACATATTTGTTATAGTTTCGTGAATCGACCAGTGGTTAAGTCTTACTTCTCGACGAAGTAAAAATCTTTGAAAGTGAGTTATAGTCCCACTTTTAAAATATAATATTTTGGGATGAGAATACATGCAGTTTTATAAATGTTTTATGAAATAGACACAAGTAATTGAAACTACATTATATGGGTGAATGATCGAAGCCGAATATGCCCCTTTTGCTTGGTAGCCTAAGAATTAGTAAACCGATCTACTAATTGACGCAAATCCTAAAGATAGATCTATTGGGCCTAACGAACTCCATTCAAAGTACCGAATGCTTTAGTACTTCGAATTCATTTTTATCATGTCCGAAGGATTTCCCGGAATGATAGGGGATATTCTTATATGCATCTTGTTAATGTCGGTTACCAGGTGTTCACCATATGAATGAATTTTATCTCTATGTATGGGATGTATATTGAAATATGAAATCTTGTGGTCTATTATTATGATTTGATAATATATAGGTTAAACTATAACTCACCAACATTTTTGTTGACGCTTTAAGCATTTTATTCTCAGGTGATTATTAAGAGCTTCCGCTGTCGCATACTTAAATAAGGACGAGATTTGGAGTCCATGCTTGTATGATATTGTGTAAAAACTGCATTCAAGAAACTTATTTCGTTGTAACATATTTGTATTGTAAACCATTATGTAATGGTCGTATGTAAACAGAATATTTTAGATTATCATTATTTGATAATCTACGTAAAGCTTTTTAAACCTTTATTGATGAAATAAAGGTTATGGTTTGTTTTAAAATGAATGCAGTCTTTGAAAAACGTCTCATATAGAGGTCAAAACCTCGTAACGAAATCAATTAATATGGAACGTTTTTAATCAATAAGAATGGGACATTTCAGATTATGTTGATGGTTGGCAACGGCTAGAAAGAAGGAAGAGGATAGGAGAAAGTTTAGGTTTAGGGAAAATGGAAAATGAAGTAGTGAAAGTTGAATTAAAATGGAAAAGGCTTAAGTGAAAAAAAATAAAAATCAAACTCTCCCCCCTTAAGGGGTGTTCAGCCGAATGGGGTAAGGTAGGCCCTATTTTTGGGCCATTTTCATATCTTGTGAATTTGCTTTTAGCCCGAACGCCCAATCGAAGCCCGAAACGCGAAAACGCTACTACACGATTAATCTTCGGAGAGATACCGTATACGCGGTAAATAAAATATATAAAAACTATATATAAACATATGACATAAAAATATCATATTTAAAATAATTGGGATTCGAAAATCTCAAAAGTCTGACCGTTGGTTTGAAAATCGAAAAGATTCGCCGGATAGAAATCCACGACACGTAAAAAACGTACAATTTAAAATATGAATACAAATATTCACATAACACATAATAATTAATATATTATTACAAAAATAATAATAAAGGTCATAGAAATGACGTGGCACGAATAACAATTAACGGGCGTTAAATAATAAACGGTAAAAGATAACGGAAACAGTAGGGTCGTGACATGAACTCTGTTTGAATTGATAAACTCTAATTGATGTTTGTACAAATCAGTTATTGAAGGCCGTTATGAAGATAAAAATGAACTATGAAGATGAAACTACGATATGTTGATATACAAATTTATTAAAGTGGGTCTATAAAAAGACTATTTTACCCTCACATGCAACGCACATGTCATTACTTAAAGGACATTTCTAACAAATGGTTGACGGAGGGACTCGGTATGTTTAAATGGGATAACGGAAGGATGTTGTTAGACAAAATAAAATGGAGGAACGCTGTTAGCTTTTTTGTGTATAATGGAGGGACCAACGACACAAAAAAATCCTCGCGGATACCAAGTTATGTTTTAAATAAAATGTAAATAAAAGGAAATTTAAAACCGGTTTTTACAAGAAAACATGTTTCTATTCTACATAATAGAAACATGTTTTCTAATAAAAAACCGGCTCCTAAGGTTAGTTTTCAGAACCGGTCTCCAGCATAGACACCCCTGCACATAGGAACCAATTGTAAAACCGGTTTTAAGCCCCCCAAAAATTGATTTTGATTTCCTTTTCTGTAGTAGTGTCTATTATGTACTTACTGTTGTGATTAAGAGGGGATCGACTGGACGTTGGTACACACAAATTTGAGAGAAAATAACTCTATTACTCACAAGAATAGATTACACAAGTATTACAAAACTCAAAAACAAAAACTCTCAAACTAACACACTAGGAATTCTCACCACTCTCTAGGATGTATTCACTCTTGGTTAGGATTACACGTATCTCACACACACTAACTAGGTTGTGATTACACTTTTTCTGAATGAATTACAAATGAGGCTTATACCCCTATTTATAGGAAAAGTTTGAGGAGGTAGAATGGTGTGAACGAAGATAGTGTGAACACAAAAAAAGGTGGCTAGCCGTAACTGTTTCCAATTTTGCTACTTCCTTATGGTGTGAACGGAAGAACAAGTAGCTAGCCGTCATTGAATTCAATTTTGCTACTTCCGTATCCATAGTCAAAATTGGCAACTTTGAATATCTAGTATCTTCTAGATTGCGGCTAGAATGGAGACATCTAGCGGCATCTAGAAGATACAAGATTACGGCTGGAACTTATCAATTCTCCCCTCCAGCCGTATACAGGGAAAACACATCCCGGTTATGTATCTGCATTACATTAGCTTCTCTCGAGTCACCACCTTTGTCAACATATCCGCAGGTTTCTCCTTTGTATGGATCTTCACTAGTCTCAACAGTTGTCGATCAATTACCTCGCGTATCCAATGATAGCGAATATCAATATGTTTTGTACGGGAATGGTACATGGAGTTCTTGCTCAAATCTAGAGCACTCTGACTATCACAATGTACCTTGTACTCCTTTTGCCAGTTTCCAAATTCTTGGAGATAACGCTTTAACTACAACATTTCTTTTCCAGCTTCCGCGGCAGCAATATATTCTGCTTTGGTTGTGGATAATGCAACACACTTCTGTAGTCTTGACTGCCATGAAACAGCTCCTCCTGCAAAAGTGTAAATGAATCCTGAAGTAGATTTCCTACTATCAAGATCTCCAGCCATATCAGCATCCGTATAGCCTTCCAAGATTTGATTAGCTCCCCCGTAATAAAGACATATCTTTGTTATACCTTTAAGATATCTGAGAATCCATTTTACCGCATTCCAATGCTCTTTCCTGGGGTTAGAGAGAAAATGACTCACTGTTCCCACTGCGTGAGCAATATCGGGCCTCGTACACACCATTGCATACATCAAACTTCCAACTGCTGAAGAATATGGTACTGACGACATCTCCCCGATCTCTTCCATGGATGAGGGACATGATCTCTTACTTAACTTGAAATGGTTGGCTAATGGAATGCTAACAGGTTTGGCATTGTTCATATTGAACCGTTCAAGCACTCGTTCAATATACTTCTCCTGAGATAGCCATAACCTTCTATTCTTCCTATCTCGGGTAATCTGCATTCCCAAAATTTGTTGAGCCTGTCCTAAGTCTTTCATGTCAAAAGACTTAGAGAGTTCCTTCTTCAGCTGGTTGATCTTCGTTGCATCTTTTCCTACGATCAAAATATCGTCTACATATAGTAGAAGAGCAACGAAATCTCCTTCAGAAAACTTCTGAATGTAGACACACTCATCTGCTGCAGTTTTCTTGTACCCTTAACTCACCATGCATGAGTCAAACTTCTTATACCACTGCCTAGGTGCCTGCTTTAAACTGTACAAACTTTTCTTCAGCTTGCATACGAGATTATCTCCTGAAACCTCAAAACCTTCTGGCTGCTCCATGTAAATTTCTTCATGTAAATCTCCATGAAGAAAAGCTGTCTTTACATCCATCTGTTCAAGATCCAAGTTCATACTTGCGACCAATCCAAGTATGACTCTAATTGAAGTCATCTTGACTACTGGTGAAAATATTTCATCAAAATCAATCCCTTTCTTCTGTTGGAATCCTTTGACTACAAGCTGTGCTTTGGATTTCACCACTTTTTCGCTGCCATCCTTTTTCAGCTTGAACACCCATTTATTTTTCAGTGCCTTCTTCCCTTGTGGAAGTTCTACGATCTCATAAGTCTAATTTTTCTGCAGAGAATCCATCTCATCCTGCATTGTGAGCAACCATTTTTCTTTGCCCTTATGAGATACTGCTTCATGAAAACTCTCTGGTTCTCCATCTTCAGTAAGTAGAAGGTACTTGGATTCCGGATATCTATTCGATGGAATCCGACCTCATTCAGATCTACGAACTTCTGGAATATACTGAGGAGATCCACCATCATCTTCGCCTTGTGATGGTCCTGGAATGTTTGGCAGATGGGGTTATGGCTCCCCCTGCTCAGCACCGTCATTTTCCTCATTATCTTCTACTTCCGGTATTTCATCTTGCACTGCATGTTCATTTCTCATAAATGATTCTGTTGTTACCTCTGGCACCTGAGTGACAACATTTGATTTCTGAGATATTGTAGGATTTTTAATATCTTCTATTGTCTGGCTTTCATTGAACACCACGTCCCTACTTCTGATTACCTTGTTCTCCTTTGGATCTCATAAGCTGTATCCAAATTCTTCATCTCCATAGCCTATGAATATGCATGGAGTAGTCTTTACATCCAGCTTCTGTCTGAGCCCCTTGGATACATGTGCGTACGCCAAACATCCAAATACTCTTAAGTGAGAGTATGATGGATCCTTTCCAGACCAAAGTTTCTCCGGAACTTCAAAATTCAGTGGTACTGATGGAGATCGATTGATCAAGTAACATGCGGCTCTGACTGCTTCTCCCCAGAATGGCTTTGGCAGCTTAGCCATACTTAGCATGCTCCGAACACGTTCCATGATTGTTCGGTTCATTCTTTCTGCTATACCACTGTGTTGAAGGGTACGTTGAACTGTCTTCTCATGTCGGATACCATATTATCTGCAATAGGCATCGAACTACCTGGAAGAGTATTCACCGCCGTTGTCGGATCGAAGACACTTTAACTTCTTTCCTGTCTCACATTCTGCCATGACATGGAACTGTTCGAAGTAATCGAAACTTGGTCCTTCATCCGCAAGAAATATACCCACACCTTTCGAGAAGCATCATCGATAAATGTTAGAAAGTATCGGTTGTCGTCAATTGATTCAACCTCCAAGGGACCGCAAACATCAGAGTGCACCAGACTGAGTAACTCTGATCTTCTCGTTGAAGAGGAATTAAACGAGACTCTATGCTGCTTACCAAACAGACAATGATTGCAAGGATTTAGTGCAGCGTCCTTGTCTACATTGATAAGTTCTTTCTTTATTAGGGTAGACAACCCTTTTTCACTCATGTGACCGAGTCTCTGGTGCCATAAATTTTGTGACGCCTCTTTTTCTGCAACATTAAGGCCGTATGTACAGATCTTCACATGAGTTTTGTATAGTGTGCCACAAATGTGTCCTCGAGTGACTATCATAGCGCCTCTTGACAATTTCCATGTGCCTCTACTGAAATGACTATCATAGCTCTGTTTGTCTAGAGCTACTCCAGAAAGTAGATTCAGGCGAAGATCTGGCACATGGCGGACATCCTTCAGAGTGATTGTGCTCCCAGAACTTGTCTTTATTGTGACATCTCCAATTCCGACAATCTCAGCGGAACTGGAATTTCCCATTTTCACAGCTCCAAAGTCATCAGCTTTGTATGTTGTGAAGTATTCCTTGTATGGAGTCACGTGGTAGGATGCTGCAGTATCTACCACCCATTTCGTGTCTTCTCGTGAGACGTGAAGGCATGTCTCATCATGGGTTGAACAATAAGCTACATCACCAGTGATAGTAACTAATATTTCTCCACCCTTATTCTTCGATTGTGAACTGCTCTGACCTTGTTCTTCTTTCAATCTATAGCAGTTCTTCTTTATATGTCCCTCTAATCCACAATGATAGTATTTATATATTGATTTTCTGCTATCAGAGGACCTGCCCCTGCTCTTGCTTCTGCCACTCCATTTATTTTTGCTACTTATTTGTTGTCTCCCCCGATTCTCTGTGACAAAGGCATGGGTCTGATCTGTGCCCATGTCCTTTCTCCTTGCCTCTTCACTGAAAAGGGCATCCTTGACCAATGACATGGTAAGTTTGCCATTCGGGGCTGAGTTGCTGAGTGTTACTACCAGCGTCTCCCAACTATTAGGAAGAGAACTAAGTAGCAGTAACGCCTGAACTTCATCGCCAAGAGGCATCTCTACAGGCGATAACTGGTTGACCAAGCTCTGGAACTCACTGGTATGCTCGGAAACTGAAGTTCCACTTTTAAGCTTCATGTTGACTAAACGCCTCATCAACAGGGCTTTATTTCGAGCAGTCTTGGCCTGGTACATGTCCTCCAACTTTTTCCACAGGACATATACGTCTGTCTCTTGTGCAACATAGCAAAAGATACTATGATCAATCCATTGATGGATCTGACCAATAGTTTTTCGGTTTAACTTCTTCCACTCGTTTTCTTTGGCGGAATCAGGATTTGTACCCTTTAATTCAATTGGGTAAAATAAATCCTTACAGCTGAGGAGATCTTCCATCCGAGGTTTCCACAGTGTGTAGTTGGTGGCAGTGAGCATAATCATGGCTTCGGAAGATAATCCCGACTCTTCCGTGGACATTATCACCTTACAAATAATTTTTCAACACAAACGGGGTTGAAAACTTCAGAAAACCCAAAAACTCGACCAACGCCTCTAACCTAGCTCTGATAGCACTTGTTGTTATTAAGAGGGGATCGACTGGACGTTGGTACACACAAATTTGAGAGAAAATAACTCTATTACTCACAAGAATAGATTACACGAGTATTACAAAACTCAAAAACAGAAACTCTCAAACTAACACACTAGGAATTCTCACCACTCTCTAGGATGTATTCACTCTTGGTTAGGATTAGACATATCTCACACACACTAACTAGGTTGTGATTACACTTTTTCTGAATGAATTAAAAATGAGGCTTATACCCCTATTTATAGGAAAAGTTTGAGGAGGTGGAATGGTGTGAACGGAGATAGTGTGAACATAAAAAATAGTGGCTAGCCGTAACTGTTTCCAATTTTGCTACTTCCTTATAGTGTGAACGGAAGAACAAGTAGCTAGCCGTCATTGAATTCAATTTTGCTACTTTCATATCCATAGTCAAAATTGGCAACTTTGAATATCTAGTATCTTCTAGATTGCGGCTAGAATGGAGACATCTAGCGGCATCTAGAAGATACTAGATTACGGCTGGAACTTATCACTTACAAAAGTAAAACTATACTGTAATATCTAAAATCCATATATTCTATAAGTACATCGATATACACGGAGTAGGATGCATAACTGTGACGACCCAAAAATTTCCGATCAAATTTAAACTTAATCTTTGTATGATTTCGACATGATAAGAAAAGTATGTAATGTTGAGTCTCAAAAACTTTGGAACTATATTCATGTAATCAATTACCCTTTTTACTGTGCTCGACGGTTCACGAACATTTATGTGTATGTAGATATGTATATATAATATATAGTTACATTAATTGAAAACGTTAACAAAGTATTAAAGGTATAATACTTTACATGAACATAATTGTTTCAATATATGTTTAATATATTTATCGAAGAAATTAAATGATAATATCAAACTATTGAATTATCAGATAAATCGTGATATGATTACGGGTCTCTGTTGTGAGGTCCACTGTGAGTTAAGAAATCTGTCTTTTTAACAATATTCTGAAAATGGTAAAGTGATTTACAAGTAAGAACAAATGTGTCAATTAACGGGAACTAGACAAAAGTTAGTGGAGATTTCTGTTAAATTTTCAATACATGCTTTACAATAAATTCCTCATGACTCTTGATAAGTTAATTATTTAACTTTCATAAAATTAATAGTAAGAACATGAAATGTAAATGGATGTAGAACAAGATAAGCAAATGGATATGTTGATTTAAAATGATTTCATACGTTTAATTGTCCATTGGACTTAACCCTACGATTCACGAATAAACTGTAAGTAAAAACTAGAAACCATTATGACTTATATATTATATGATTTTACTTTATTAAATGAAAAGGTTTTATGATATAACAATTTCTATTATTTAAACCTTTTAAATAATGATTTTGAATATAACTAATTCTGGAAAACTAAATTATATTTATTCGATTTAGTACGAACAAGTTTTTCGATATAATAGAATTTTATTATAAAATGTTTTTATGGATTTTCAATGATATGAAAATAAAAATAAATATAAAATAAAGATTTCTAATGAGCACCAAAAGACTACAACATTTCATCTCAAGATTGAAAGTTAAAATGATGGCAATCACTAAACCTGCGCACTTGCACGAGAAAAATCATAACTAAATCATACTGACTCGAAAAAGGGTGATTCCGGTGTCCAGACGTCCGTAACTCAAAAATCTACAACTTTCATTAAGACACCATGCGCGGATCGCATACCCATCTACGCGAAATGCGTAATGTTTGTCGACATAAAAAGTAATGGCAACTTTTAATTTAACACGTTTATTATTATTATATTATTATATTATCTTATCATAATTATTATATTATTATAATATATTATTATATTATTATTATTGATCTATATAAGGTAAATACTCCGTGTAGTTAAGTTCATGATATATTACTCCGTATCATTTTATCTATACTCCGCATCAATTTATTTTTATTTTTAAAAACGGGTTTTCGAGCGGGATGAACCTAAGGAAATTATGGGTTATAGCTATGGAGGTTATGGGTAATATTCGTAGGTATTATTCGTAAGTCAAACCTAGTATTTATCATCTCCGTTGCGTCTACGGACTCTCCTGCAATATTGAATCACAATATTGATACGTGAGCATTCATATCTTGTCTTTTAAAATATTAATAGTGTATCCATGTCTAGTGCTCGAGTATATATATTTATGCATGCTTGTATATTTTAATTTTGTCGTTAGATAGTTTATGATGAGACACGAGTTTGATACATATGCTACTGATATAAAGTATATGATATGCATGTTTTTGGAAAGCTGGCGAAAAATTATTAACTTTTCGTTTAGAAATCGCGTGATTTCGATGAACGGATTAAAAGATATGGTCAACTGAATTATGGTTAACGTTAATTGAAATTGTGTTTGAAACTGTAAATTAATATTTAAACAACTTATCTATGAGATTGATAAATTGAATTTTTAGATATTACTAATCGAGTAAATGAATTTCTATATAAGGTATGTTTTGTCTTGTTGAACAATTGTCAAAGTTGACTGTCTTATCATGTTTTAAAGCTTTATAAACACCATAATCTGATTTTACAAGTATTGGAAAACTATATGAAATGTTAAAATATATTCAATTGCCATGATCATTCAAATACAATATAACTCTTGAAATAAATAATGTTTTGAGTTTGATAAACTATAAATTCGTTCAACTATCAAGACTTATACTATGTTAATATAATAAACATGTATAGATTTAAAGATCATATTGGGTCAGGTTGACTTTTGAAATGACTTTTGTTAACTTTCACATGTCGGTCTCGAGCATTAGGATTGTGATACACTATGACCCAACCTAGCTTATTAGACATGTATTGACCAACATATGTTCTCTAGGTTGAGATCTACGGTTAATTTTACATTCCGAGTTTTGGTCACTTTTTGGTGAATGACCTTATGTGCTGCTAAGGTGAGTTTCATATGCTCCCTTTTTAATTGCTTTTGCAATCTATATTTTTGGGCTGAGAATACATGCACTTTATTTTAAATGCAATGGATACAAGTACATACTAAATTCTACACCGAGTTTGAAGCAAAAATCCCTTAGCTTTGGTAACTAGTAAATGCCGGTTATAAGAACTGGTGGGCGCGAGTAGTTATATATGGAACCGCTTGACATCCCCGTCTGTTCCAGGTATAGAAACCCTATCATGAACTATAAAATAGACGTATGCTATTTGAGTTTAGTACACGTTGGTTTGCGTGTATTGTACATGTTGGTTGTATGTATGTTAAAACAGGGGTACTTATTATATATACATTAAAGTTTAGTTACCAGGGTGCTCAATCTTGTAGAATATTTTGATAAACGTTTCTGGATGAAACAACTGAAATCTTGTGATCCACCTTTATATACGAATTATGCGCAACATTAAAACTATGAACTCACCAACCATTGTGTTGACACTTTTAAGCATGTTTATTCTCATGTTCCTAAAAGTCTCTCGCTGTTTGCTTATACGTTATACAAGCTATGTGCATGGAGTCATACATGCTTTATTCAAGAAAACTTTGCATTCACAAAATAATCACCATGTATCTTATTTTGACTGCATTGTCAACGGATGTAGTATTGTAAACTATTATATACGGTGATTGTCTATACGTAGAAATCATCAGACGTCGAAAACCTTGGATTTATATAATAATTTATGATGTGCCTTTTCAAAAGACTGCAATGTTTACAAAACGTATCATATAAAGGTAAAAACCTCACTATGAAATCAATGAATGATGTATTCGTCCAAATGGATTTGGAAGGGTCATCACAGCTTCTAAATATATTCTTAATAAACCTAAAATTTATATAGCTCATTTTCGGATCACCGTTTATTTTAAAATCACATAAGTTCGTTTATAACTTGTTTATTATCAATCGAATGATAATTGAGTGTTACAATCATTTTCCAAAAAATTCGAAACTATATATATATATATATATATATATATATATATATATATATATATATATATATATATATATATATATATATATATATATATATATATATATATATATTCAGTACACTTTATTTATATATATACACATATTAAGTTACAATTAATTGTTCGTAAATCGTCGTAACTGGTCGAAGGTCAAATAATTTCATGAAACAGTTCAAAAACTTTGAGACTCGGTTTAATAGACTTTGCTTATCGTGTCAGAAACATATAAAGATTAAGTTTAAATTTGGTCGGAAATTTTCGGGTCGTCACAGTACCTACCCGTTAAAGAAATTTCATCCCGAAATTTGATTGGAATCGTCATGGTTAACAATAAGTATGTTTTCATGACACATACGGGCTGTAAATTAGAGTTTTATCATCAGTGAATAATATGGATAAACAGTTCGATTTTTGTGAAGAGTACGAGTGAAGCTATCACAAAAGAATAAAATGAATAAATGGAGGTTCATTTTAACCGATGACGTAGTCACGGTTAATTTCCGGAATTCAAGGGAATTAAAGAAAATCTTTGTAATAAGATTTGGTTCTTCGGTGATTAAGGAAATTAGAATCTTCTTTGGTTAAATGCAATAATCTGTTTCGATTGCCCTGTCGGATATTTCACTATAAATCTACTCCTTTCGTTTCCTTCATATTTTGGAGTTCCATCCTTTTGTTTTCTTTTCCCGACATTAAGTCAAGCGGATAATGATCCAGAATTTGTAGGTATGAAGTCTCGAATGAACATGACTAATGTTTTAAGATAGAAATTGTAATAGTACGATCTTGATTGGTTAAATTACCAGAATTCAAGAGAAAGATATAACTATCAGGAAGATATGTTCTCGATATGTTTGGAGATTAGGTATAATGTAAGAGTCGTGTAACATGGCACATGATGACGTTATGGTCTGTGAATCATCACGTTCCATTAGAAACTCAGCATGACTTACTGTAATATAATTACGTTGATCAAGTGTCATTATATTATACTAACTCATGCTTCAGTTCCCAACACTACTTCAAAAACATTCATATTTTAAATTTGAATTTTTCAGAGTTTAGAAGCTAAAGCAGTTTCCTTTCTGATGTTACACTGATATCGCAAAGAGATAAATGATTTCAGATAAAAATAGTTATGAAAATATCTTCAGAAATATCGAGGATATTTATAATGAAAGATACGATGATATCTTAGAATTTCTAATATAGATGGATGATGATGAAGATTTTTCCGTAAAAGTGAAGAGTCAGGAGCAAGGCATTCGTTAATGACTTCAGCAGGTACTGAATCATTTGGATTCTTTGAAGGCAGGTTTAGTCTTTGTGATTTATCCACAGCCTCCTTCATAGTTTGCTCAATCCGTTTTCCAGTTCCAACATTTCTGAGCTTTTCCAACATACTATTCTTTATCATCAAACTTTTGACTGTTAATGTCGTTTACGTTTTTGCTGTTTCATCAGCATTTTCAAAAATTCAGAGTATTGATTCGTAGACTGAGTGCTTTTCAGAATTTTAGGATGGAAGATCATAATTCTAAGAGATAAATGTTATATGTATACATATAACTGTTGATGTAGAAATACTGCGAGATTTGAAATACTGATTGCTAATTCTCGGTAATTGGTATGGCAATCATCATTACAAAACGCGGATGAGTATATGATAGGGTTTCAATGAATATAATGATTTTTCGGAAAGTCCAAGATCAATGAAGTTACTGGTAAGTTTGCTGCTAATGTGATGGGGTATAAAAGGTTCCCGGTAACGATGACGAAAGGCAAACTTATATATCGAGGTTATAATAGGGCAAATTCGAATGAAAGTCGAAGTTGATTTGCTGGAGCTGTGACAAAATTGGCTATCTCGAACAGGAGTTGCAAAGTTATTTTCGGTAATAATAACGCTAAAGGAATTAGCACAGTTATACTTTGACTTCAAAACTGTGCTAGAACATCACTTCTATTCATAAAATCCAGAAAAATATTTGTATCATTCAAAATTCTAGAACATCATATGTATCTTGACAATTACAATCTTCATTCAAACCCTTCGAACTCTTGAAAACACCTCGGATTGATAACCGATGATTCGGTTATGATAACTTTAAATGCTGATGAAGCAGCAAAACTGTAAATGGTCTTAATGGCCAAAAGTTTGATAATAAAGAGTGGTGTGTTGAAAAAGCTCAGATTTAGAACTGGAAAATAGATTGAGCAAACCATGAAGGAAGCTGTGGACAAATCACAAAGACTAAACCTGCCTTCAAAGAATCCAAATGATTCAGTATCTGCTGAAGTCATTAACGAATACCTTGCTCCTGACTCTAAACCTTTACGGAAAAATCTTCTTTATCGTCTTTCGATATTAGAAATTCTAAGATATCATCGTATCTTTCATTATAAATATCCTCGATATTTCTGAAGATATTTTCATAACTATTCTTATCTGAAATCATTTATCTCTTCGCGATATCAGTGTTACATCAGAAAGGAAACTGTTTTAGTTTCTAAAATCTGAAAAGTTTGAACTTAAATTATGAATGTTATTGAAGTAGTGTTGTGACGATCGCTCCAAATCCATATGGATGAATACGTTATTCATTGATTTCATTGCGAGGTATTTGACCTCTATATGATACGTTTTATAAACATTGCATTCTTTTGAAAAGGGTATACCATAAATGAATATTTAAATCCAAGGTTTTCGACATCTGATGATTTCTTCATATAGACAATCACAGTAAATAATGGTTTTCAATAATACTTTCGTTGACAATATAGTCAAAATATGATACATGGTGATGATATTGTGAATGCAACGTTTCCTTGAAAAATATGCCCTGTATGACTCCATGCATATAGCTTGTCTAACATATAAGCAAACAGCGGAAGACTTCTAGGAACCTTAGAATAAACATGCTAACAAGTGTCAACACAAAGGTTGGTAAGTTCATAGTTTTAATGTTGCGCATAATCTGTATATAAAGGTGGATCACAAGATTTCAATTGTTTCATCCGAAACGTTTATCAAAAGATTCTACGTAATTGAGCACCCTGGTAACTAAACTTAACGTATATATAATTTGTACCCTTTGTATAATCATCTTAATAATACACGCAAACCAACGTGTACGCTTCTCAAATAGCATACGTTCGTTAAAAGCCTAGTGCTATAGCTCGGACGGGGATAACAAGCCCTATGGATCCATATACAACTACTCGCGCCCACCAGTTCTTATAACCGGCAGTTACTAGTTACCAAAGCTAAGGGATTTTCGGTTTAAACTCAGTGTAGAATTAAGTATATACTTGTATCCATTGCGTTTAAAATAAAGTGCATGTATTTTCAGCTCAAAAATATAGATTGCAAAAGCAATTAAAAAGGGAGCATATGAAACTCACCTTAGCAGCACATAAAGTCGTTCACCGAAATGTGATCAAAACTCGGAATACCAAATAACCGTAGATCTCAACCTAGAGAACATATGTTGGTCAATAAATGTCTATCAAGTTAGATCAGGTCATAGTGTATCACAATCCTAATGCTCGAGATCGACATACATAAGTTATCAAAAGTCATTTCAAAAAGTCAATCTGACTCAATAGTGACTTTTAAAATCTATACTATAGTTTGAATGATCATGGCAATTGAAAATAGTTTAACATTTCACATGGTTTCCCAATACTTGTATAATTAGACTATAGTTTTATAAAGCTTTAAAATATGATAAAACAATCAATTTTGACAATTGTTCAACAAATCGAGACGTGCCTTATATAAGGATTCATTTACTCGGCTAGTAGTATTCAAAATCTACTTTATCAATCTCATAAACATGTTGTTTAATTATTAATTGCAGATTCAAAAGCAATTTCAATTACTGTCAATCATAATTCAGTTGATCATATCTTTTAATTCGTTCATCGAAATTACGCGATTTCTAAATGAAAAGTTATTGATTTTTCGCCAGTTTTCCAAAAACATGCATATCATATACCTCTTATCAGTAATATATGTATTTAATTCATGATTCATCATAAACTGTTTAACGACAAAATTTAACATACAAGCATGCATAAATATATATACTCGAGCATTAGACATGGATACACAATTAATATATAAAAGATAAGATATGAATGCTCACGTATCAATATTGTGATTCAATATTGCAGGAAAGTACGTAGACGCAACGGAGATGATAAACACTAGTTTGAATTGCGAACAAAACACATGAACATTACCCATAACCTCCATAGCTATAACCCATAGTTTCCTTAGCTCTATCCCGCTCAAAAAGCTTGTTTTAAAATCGTTCGAGCATACTCCCATCATAATATTTTATGTATAATACTACTAATAATAATAATACCCCTAACTATACGATTAACAATAATATTAATCTTAATAATAATAATAATAATAATAATAATAATATAAATAATAATATAAATATAAATATCAGAGAGAGGGAGATGTATCGTATATGTGTGTGTAAATTGAACCAAACTCGACGCGTTTTATAGACTTTTGCTAAATCCATGTGCCATGCGATCGCATGGCTTGGTAAAGGGATTCCCATGCGATCGCATGAGGTCCTTTTCCAGCTCACATGATTTTTTTTATTTTCCTCGTCGACATAATATTAAATTAATATAATATATATAATTTAAATTAATTAATTATATATTATATTATATTCTCGTTGATGTGTGCAGAGGTGTATAAGAAATAGTTATATTTTTATTGCGAAATATTATTAAATAAGATACAATTTTACACAAGTTATTTATTTATTTATAGAGTGGATATACCTAAACCTTGCTACAACACTTATAGGCAGTGTACCTAATCGTACAGTAGTGTAGATTTTAGTAAGTTCGGTTCTTCCACAGGAAACTAGCCAAGTTTAACGCTATATTTTTAAAACTAAATTTGTATATATATATATATATATATATATATATATATATATATATATATATATATATATATATATATATAAGTAGTATTATTATTATAAAAGGGGGTTTTCACCGTTTAATGACCTGTTTGTCGATTTTAAAACTTTAGTCGCAGTTAAAACCTAATGTAAAATATTAAAAATAAATATAACTTAATTTAAAGTGTAAAGTAAATGACAAAAATTAAAATGCGATAAATAAAATTGCGATAATTAAAAAGTACGATAATTAAAAGTGCAATAAATAAAATGACAGTAAATAAAAGTGCGATAAAATATGAAATAAAGGAATTATGCTTATTTAAACTTCCGTAATCATGATGTTTGACGTGTTGATTTTAATTTATTACCATGGGTTAATTGTCCTTTGTCCTGGATTATTCGATATGTCCATTTGGTTTTTGTCCATAACAGTCCATCAGTCATAAATATAATGTGCGAGTGTCCTCGTCAAATTATCCTTATACCCGAAGTCAAATATTCCAACTAATTGGGGACTTAAACTGTAATAAGGTTTCAATACTTTATTATCAATTACACCAAGTGTCCTTGCATGTAATCCACCCATGTTTTAATGAGTCCATTGACTATTAATCTATTCTCGTGTCCGGTCAAATGAACGATTATTAGTACTTATAAATATCCCGCCCATCGTGTCCGATCGAGTGTATGTGGTTATTTATAATTACGTCCAATTGTAAATCTTTATATTAAATTAACGAACTATCATTCAATTAAACAAATATAAAGCCCATTAATAGCCCATAGTCTAATTTCCACAAGTGTCGTTCTTTTATCCAAACCCCAATTATGGTACAAAGTCCAATTACCCCGTCTTTAATATTTAGCCCAACATCACGATTACTTCGATTTAAATAAGCATAATAATAACTTAGCTACGAGACATTAATTTAAAAAGGTTGAACATAACTTACAATGATTAATAATAGCGTAGCGTTACACGGACAGAATTTCGACTTACACACTTACAACATTTGCTAACATAACCTTATTATTATTAATCTTAAATTAAAATTAAAATTATAAATTATATATATATATATATATATATATATATATATATATATATATATATATATATATATATATATATATATATATATATATATATATATATATATATATATATATATATATATATATATATATATATATATATATATATATCGTGAGAGAGAGATTGATATATTCTGTCTAAAATTAGGCCAGAACTCGTGCATCTTATAGGACCTGACACGCTACAGTGCACCATGCCATCGCTTGGTTTTTGGTCTTCCTGGTCATGCGATCGCATGGCCTTCTTTTACAGCTCAAGTACTTTTGTTTTTTATTTGCCTACGGTTTTTAATATAAATATAATATATAAATAATTTATAGAATTATTTAAATATTATATTATATTTGTGTGCATAGTTGACTTATAATTTTAGCTCCGTTGCGTCGCGCGTTGAGAGTTGACTCTGGTCCCGGTTCCGGATTTTCGAACGTCCTTTCGTACTATTTAATATCTTGTACTTTGCGTTTTGCGGCTCGTAATCTTGTAACTTTTAGACGTTTCTCATCAATAATTTGAACCACTTTGATTGTACTTTGTACTTTTTAGCTTTTTGGTCGTTTGTGTCTTTAAATCGTCGAATCTGTCTTTTGTCTTCACCTTTTATTATTTAAACGAATATCATTTGTAAATAGAACAATTGCAACCAAAAGCTTGTCTTTCTTGAGGGATAATGCTATGAAATATATGTTCATTTTTAGCATTATCAAATATTTCCACACTTGAGTATTGCTTGTCCTCAAGCAATATAGTCTTGAAATAAAAATACTAGAATTACTTCTTTATTCTTCACACTTTGTACATCAGTGATTTTAATACGGCGGTATGAACAATGATAGTAACGTTGTGGTTTACAGTCCCACATGACTATGAAAATTTAGATCCTTTAGGAAATTGGATCTTTATGAAAACATTTGACCTTTTGAAAATTCAATCTAGCTTTTACCCTAGATAAGTTTTCCGGAATAACCCTTCACCGGTGTTTGCGAAATTGTTTTTGTGGGTTTTGTGGGTTTCAGTTTTGAAAATTTTAGCTTAAAACTTGCGGTTTTGTATCACCCACTTGCTAACCTTGTATTGGGAAAGCAACACGTCCAGTATATTTGCTTCGTATATTACCTTTTGGTAAACTACCGTCCAGTTGTAAAGGAAAGCGTTGAACAAGCAACTGTTGAGGCAATGTCCCGTGACATGCTTTTGATTATGGTCTATAATGTGTCGGATGCAATTACTATCCTTTGTAGGAGCAATAGTAAAGATCATCCTATAATTTTTCGGTCTGGCACAAGGTCCTGTCTTTGACCATGCTATGCAACCACCGTTCTTACGGTTGACACCCGATTTGGTTCAGGTGACCTAATAAATTCCAGGTGAATTCCTAGGATTTTACGTTCAATGGTAATGAACGCATTGAAAATGGGTTTTCAGAAAACAAATCGGTTTGTAATTTGATCAAAATATTTTCTCGTTCAAGCTCGAGTTTAGATATCATTGAATTCCATGAGTTTGAATTCTCAATCTTTAAGGTCAATCTCAAGGATTGAGTAATATTAGTCTTAAAAGCTAATTTTTGATCTTTAAGGAGATTATCCTTTCTGGGGATCTGATTCATTAGTCTTATAAGCTAATTTGCACGGTGCCCCCCCATTGTACGAGACAGATCCTCTCATGGTTAGGATAAGTCTGACCACTTGGCAACCCTGTTTGATGCTGAGGTCCGTGGATTTCCAGTTGATTTTCGAGAAAACTTTTCAAGGTTTTTCGTTGACTCTACAACTGGTCTGGACGACAACTTCCTGACCTAAATCAAGAAGCGCGTGTCTTTTTTGGAAGACTTTACTTCCTTTTAATGATGGAATTGATTCATCGTGTAGATCCATCTTTCTTTCAAATATATTACAATTTTCCGGGTAAAACAGTTAATTTTGTCCAAAACAAAAGTATCTTCAATTATTTGTATAAAAATATGTGACATATGTTCTAAATAACTTGGTAAATTTTTCCCACACTTGGCTTTTATTTTCCTTTCTTTGCCTTTTTATTTTCCTCTATTCCATTTTAAATGAATTCTAACATTTTAGGTTGTTTCTTAATTTATGTCCTTTCCGAGGTAACAATAATTTCGGTGTTAACACCTAGTTTTATCGTTCATAAATTTGTATAAACATGATTTTGAGTTCATTTAATTGAAAATTTTGAAAAATTTTACTAGAATTGGGTAGTCAGTATATAAGACTAGGGCTATTTTTATTATCAGAGGGCACTAGATTCTAATACAACTACTGCGTTACTAGTATTTTTAATGGTAACCAAGTGTATAAGTAAAAAATTTTAAAAATCCGAAAGAATTTAACCCCTTCCCACACTTAAGATCTTGCAATGCCCTCATTTGCAAGAAATCAGTAACAATTTAAATTATTGAGGGTGATTAGCGTAGAAAAATGATTAAATTTTACCAAAGTTTTCAAACATATTGGCGTTTGTTTGTTGAATGATAAATGGTGCACATCATTTGTTCATTCCGTATTGTTGTTACATCACATTTGTTTTTCGTTTTATCGTCAAAATTAGTAGCTTTTGCTGAACTTAATGTCAGTCTTTGAAAATGCGTTGTTTTACCCTGTTGTGTACAATTGACAATATACATACATACAAATAATAACATGCATGGTAATTTGAAATGGGACTTAACATCCCACTTTCAAATCAAATATGAAATATTAGTACAACGTAATAAAAAAAATTAAAACTTACATTAAAGTATCACAATATTATATGTTTTAAACATAAGTAAATAAAAATAATAAAAGATAAAAATCACCAACGGGAACTATATCAATCTGGATAGGGGTTCCAGTTCATGTCGTCGGTCGGGTTCCACGATTGGTTATAGGTGTACTAATAGGCCTGGTTTAGATCGTAGAGAGTAAATGGTGGTCGCATGTCGGGCTGGTGTGGAGGATAGTAAGCAGGTCGGGTCGGTACGTAGTTATTTGGTACCTGAGGTGATAGCTGGCTCATGATCTGATGTTGATGATAGTGTCATCTATCATGTTGTCGTTGCCTGGAATGCTCATACACATTCTCGGCGTGTTACTGCTCGAACTGACTATGTCTAGCCTCATTTGTCATTTCTACCTCATCTATACGCTGGTAAACGTCAGTAATAGCCTCCCTAATGACATCCCTAATGTCATCTGGTTCCTCTATTTCCTCATCTGAACCTCTCTCTACCTGTGGATGACGACCATCATATGGTACTGCCTGATTGCATCTGCTCTTTAATACCTTTGCACCCTGATAGACCCGCAATCCTAAAGTCTCAACCTGTTCCCTACACACCATCAGTGGACCCCCTTGATCCCTATCTACTCCCAAATACTCTCCAATGAGAGTAACAAAAATACCTCCTCCTATTATTCCCCCGTCCTGTATTCCTGTCACCATTTTGGACAGATAAAAACCAACACAGTAGGGAATATTAACAAAGCTTCTAGTGTTTCGAATACACTTAAGGTAAAATAAATCGTGTAGAGTCATTTTTTCCTTGTTGTTACCTCTTTGTGTAATCGAATTAGCTAAAAATCTATGTATAACATGAAGCCCTGCTTTGTTAATATCTAAATAGGAGTGTCTTCCTCCCAGCGTAAAAACATTATAATTTGACATACGCCTCCAGACGGCGTCCGCGTCAAAATTCCTATCTACCCTTTCACCATGATAAATCAAATTTATACAATCAGGTAGTAGTAAGTCACCAGGAGTGTAAATCTGTAAAGCCCTGGCCATGTCTAGCAAGGACATCCTATACATCCTACGGCCAAGTAAAAATCTAAGAAAATTCCTATCGTCTAACCTAACTACATCCGTATCTAACGCTATAGTACTCATAAGCTCAACACACCATTCCTTATATACAGGCCTACGAATGGTGAATAAACGTTCCCAATCGGGAAAAGAAGAGTTACCATACCTTTGAATTAGATGCTGCCTAACTGAGTTAGCTAGTTGGACCCTTTCCAAAGGCACCCAATCGATTACCCTCGGTACTTCTACATTTTTCGTTACCAGTTTAAATTTGTTACTTTGGTACGTCGGGTAATCTCTCCAGCTTCGATCAAATCTCAAATTAGGATGCAACTGTTCTTCATGAATCGTTGGGTGTTCTATTATTGGATGAATCAGAAATTGTACGTAGGCATTAACATATTCTTGTTGCGGATCATAATACGGTATGTGTTGATCATTATGATATTGTTGTTCCTGTTGTTGTTCCTGTTCAGGTCCTGGTTCATACTGCATTTCTGGTTCAGGTTCGTTTTCAGGTTGTCTGGATGATGATCCACCGCTAGATTCGGTATATTTCTGCAAAACACATTAAACACAAAATTTGTGCATCCAAATATGCATTAGTGTTAGCAAAATAACAACTTGAAACAATTACAATGACATGTTAATCCATATTAAACTCATGCTCATTTTCATATTTTTACCAATTCTACACTTTTTCAAATAAGCATATATGAAAATGTTACAAAGTTCATAAGCATTCTACTCAAATAACATGTCAAAATAACCATTACTAGCAATTAAAGAAGTTTCAAATGGCATTTACATCAATTTAATCAAGTTCATGAATTTTAGACTTAAAAAGTCCACTTTAATTCTCAAAAATCATGTTTAGGATCAAAGTTTGGATCATTTAGCTACCTAAATATGTTACACTACTTAATTTAGCAATAATTCATGACAAAAATCGGCCATAACCTATTTATATCAAAAAGCCCCAATTTGCTCAAGAACACAAACCCTAGATTTCTAAAATTTTTGAAGTTTTTGGCTTCAAATCATGTTAAATAGAATCAATCTAGGTTATACATGCATAATATACTAACAATTTAACTCTAATTACACTAGAAATTAACAAAATCAAATTAGGTAAAAGTTAGCTCAAGAACACTAAAATTCAAATTTAAAGAGTTTTAGGGATGTAATTGTTACCTTTCTTGAAAAACTTCTGAACAATTTCATGATTAAAGTGGATTATAGCAAGAGATTTGGTTGATTTTGATGAAAAATTGATGATTATAGGTGATGTTTGGGAGTATTTTACGTATGTGTGTGTGTTGTTTGTGAAGACAGAGAACTCGACCGACTTTATGATCCTGGCCAGCATTTTGCCTCCATGCGACCGCATGGATTTGAAGAGGAAACCCCATGTGATCGCATGGGGTCTGATTTTTTTTTTTTTATATAAAAACCTTTGACTTTTAAATCAAATAATTAATTAAAAATTAAAATTTTGTTTCTTTTTAGGATGAGGGCGTTTCGGATCGTTGTCCTAGTCCGTCTCTCGATAAAATTTTAAAATTTGTCACTTTTTAAGGTTGTTTTAAAAGCAAAGTTTTTTGGAATTTTTTTAATGTTTTTGGCATACTTTAATTCAATAAGATTAAAAATAATGATAATAAAAGTTCTCGTCCCGCCCTCGGGTAAAGCAATTTCGGTTCAACGACATAGTTTTCAACTCACGACGAATTTTAAATATCAAATTTTTAACTTAATGAAATAAAGTAAATTTTTGTTTTTAAATTCACACCAAACTTAAATTTAAAATGCATAAAATTAAAAATTCATATTAATATCATTAATATTTTTATACATTAATTTTACAAACTTATATTGAAAATATTAATTTTTAAAATATTTAAAAACTTAAATATATTAATTTAAAAAGATTTACAATATTAATTTAATATTTATATATTAATTTTAAAAAACAAGGTAAAAATAAAATTAAAAATCTTTTTGGTCTTTTATCCCACTTTAATCAATCAAATATTATCAAAAATATACGCCCCTCTTTTGGGTAAAGTAATTTCGGCTATTTTACCTAGTTTTACTCCTGACGAATTTCTGAAATATTTTGGATTGATTTATTAAAGATATTTATACCTTAAGAATAAACGGTAAATTTCGCAGTGATGTAATAAATTTTTGTATGATATCAATAATTTCGGTTTCGCATACCTAATTTTATTGAATACCAATTTAATACTTTATAGCGAACGATTCAGCGTTTATTATCAAAAGGTTAAAAGCAATAAAAATAAAAATAAAAACTGTACATACTTACCTGTGAGATAGAATTCTCAGAGACCTGCTTTAGCCGACTCATAGGAAAGTCGTGTGATTTGGTTTTCCATAGCTACATAAGCGTAACCTCAATTCTTCAATATCTTTTCTTCTAAACATATGAACGGTCCTTCTCTGCATAGAGTAACAAATTCAGTATTTGAATATGTTTGATTGTTCGAACATTTACCTTCGTGTGACCATTTTCCGCATTTATGACATCTTTCAAGGTGTCGTGCTCTTCTTTTTGTTGCAGATTTTGATTTTCCTTTACAAAAATGTATCTTATGATGATCTCTCCCGAGTTCTTTCCTTACTTCATCCATTTTTCCTCTTACGAATGATACCAGTTCACTCGGGAAGATGTTATTATTACGTTTAGTAATCATAGCGTGTAGTAGTAGACCATGGTTCAGATCAAATGAATTCTTCATCTCGTAAAACCTAAAAAAAATAAAAATTCAGAATGGAGGGAGAAGACTAGTTCTTTAGGGTCTGCTAGGGAAAGACCATTCGGATTCCATTCTCGGAAACTACACGAAAACAGAATATCTAACTCTAACAGAAATACATATTACCCTAAAAAGATTCGAATCTTCCCACACTTAGTTAGCTGTGGTATCGAAATTGTGATTAACTTCATCTTCAACTTCCATTGGATTATCTATGTAATGTTTAACTCTGTGACCATTAACCTTGAATTCAATTCCATTTGAATTTATTAATTCTACTGTTCCATATGGGAAAAATATTTTGACTATGAATGGTCCAGACCATCTTGATTTTAATTTTCCAGAAAATAGCTTGAATCGTGAATTGAAAAGAAGAACTCTGTCTCCTTCTTTAAATTCTTTTGAACTTCTGATTCTTTTATCATGCCATTTCTTCGTTCTTTCCTTATAGATTAACGAATTTTCGTATGCTTCATGTCTTAATTCTTCTAATTCGTTTAATTGACTTAACTGTAGACGTCCGGCTTCATGTAAATCAAGATTACATGTCTTCAAAGCCCAAAATGCTTTATGTTCAATTTCTACTGGAAGATGACATGCTTTTCTGTAAATGAATTTAAAAGGTGTGGTTCCAATTGGAGTTTTGTAGGCTGTTCTAAAAGCCCAGAGTGCATCTTCCAATTTTATGGACCATTCATTCGGATTTGATCCTACGGTTTTCTCTAGAATACGTTTTAAAGCTCGGTTGGTATTTTCAACTTGTCCACTTGTTTGTGGATGATAAGCGGTTGAGATTTTATGAGTTACTCCATATCTTTTGAGAACTTTCTCAAGTTGATTATTACAAAAATGAGTACCCCGATCACTTATTAAAGCTTTCGGTGTTCCAAACCTTGCAAAAAGACGTTTTAAGAAGTTGACTACAACTCGTGCATCATTAATTGGGAGAGCTTGTGCTTCCGCCCATTTAGATACATAATCAATGGCAACGAGAATGTAGAGATTGTTATGAGATTTTGGAAATGGACCCATAAAGTCAATACCCCAAATGTCAAATACTTCACATACTTGATTGAAATTTTGTGGCATTTCATCACGTTGACTTATTTTTCTGGCCCTTTGACAAGCATCGCAGGATTTACAAAGAAGGTGTGCGTCTTTGAAAATTGTAGGCCAATAGAATCCAGCATCGTAAACCTTTCTTGCTGTGAGTTGAGGCCCATAATGTCCTCCTGTTGGTCCTGTGTGACAATGGTTTAAGATTTGACTGGCTTCATCCCCGAATACACATCGGCGTATTATTCCATCGGGACAACTTTTAAACAAATGTGGATCTTCCCAGAAATAGTGTTTTATATCACTAAAGAATTTCTTTCATTTTTGGTACGACAACCCTTTTTCAAGGAATCCACATACTAAGTAGTTTGCATAGTCTACAAACCATGGAATTTCATTATAATCTATCTTTAATAGATATTCATCAGGAAAGTTATCTTGTATGGCCGATTCATTTAGAACTTCTAATTCAGGATTTTCAAGACGAGATAGATGATCAGCGGCGAGATTTTCTGCTCCCTTTTTGTCTCGGATTTCAATATCGAACTCTTGTAAGAGTAAGATCCAACGGATTAATCGTGGTTTGGCATCTTGTTTTGAAAATAGGTATCTAAGAGCAGAATGGTCGGTATAGACCACCATTTTAGCTAGAACGAGATATGAACGAAATTTGTCAAAAGCAAAGACAATGGCAAAGAGTTCTTTTTCAGTAGTTGTGTAATTTGTTTGTGCTCCTTGTAACGTCTTACTAGCGTAATAAATAGGTTGAAATCGTTTTTCAATCCTTTGTCCTAAAACGGCTCCCATTGCAAAATCACTTACATCGCACATAAGTTCAAACGGTAAATTCCAATTTGGAGTTATCATGATCGGCGTATTAGTGAGTTTTTCTTTAAGAATATTAAAAGATTTGATGCATTCATCTGAAAAGATGAATGGAGCATCCTTTTCTAGGAGTTTATTCATAGGAGTGGCAATTTTAGAAAAATATTTTATGACCAAGAACGATGCCGGCATGCCCTAGAAAACTCCTAACTCCTCTAACATTGGTGGGATGTGGAAGTTTAGCAATTACATCTACTTTAGCTCTATCCACTTCAATTCCTTCCTTTGAAATTTTATGACCAAGAACGATGTCTTCTCTAACCATGAAATGGCATTTCTTCCAATTAAGTACTAGATTTGATTGTTCGCATCTAATAAGCATTCGTTCAAGATTGACTAGACATGTTTCAAAAGTATCGCCGAAGACTGAAAAGTCATCCACGAAAACTTCCATGCATTCTTCTATCATGTCGTGAAAAATCGCCATCATACACCTTTGAAAGGTTGCAGGGGCGTTACAAAGTCCAAATGGCATACGTTTGTAAGCAAAAGTACCATAAGGGCACGTGAATGTGGTTTTCTCTTGGTCCTCCGGTGCTATTGGAATTTGAAAATATCCGGAGAAACCGTCAAGAAAACAATAGTAACTATTTCCGGCTAATCTTTCCAACATTTGATCAATGAAAGTTAAGGGAAAGTGATCTTTTCTGGTGGCGTCATTTAATTTTCTATAATCAATACAAACACGCCATCCTGTTACAGTCCTAGTAGGAACAAGTTCATTTTTTTCATTTGTGATGACAGTCATGCCACCCTTCTTAGGTACACATTGAACTGGGCTTACCCATGGACTATCAGAGATTGGATAAATTAAACCTGCATCAAGCAGTTTAATAATTTCTTTCTTAACAACATCTTGCATATTAAGGATTTAGTCTTCGTTGGCGTTGCACATACGTTTTATGACCTTCTTCCATAAGGATTTTATGTGTGCAATACGAAGGACTTATTCCTTTAATGTCATGAATTTTCCATGCAATAGCTGGTTTATGAGTTTTTAGTACAGAAATGAGTTGAGATTTTTCATTTTCTGTAAGAGAAGACGATATTATTACAGGTAATTTAGATTCACCATGTAAATAAGCATATTCCAAATGGTTTGAAAGTGGCTTTAACTCTAATGTCGGTGGTTCTTCTATCGATGATTTGTATCGATATCTGTCTTCCTCTTTTAGCATTTGAATTTCTTCTGTTGTTGGTTCATATTCATTAGCCATAAGTGTAGCTAACATTTCAGCTTCATCAATTGGTTCAGTTCCTTCTCCTAAAGAACATTCTCCTGTTTCTTGTAATTCTGTAAATTCTTGTAACAATTTTGCATGTGAATCTATAGTTTGAATGTAATAACATGTATCATTTGCAGATTGCGGTTGTTGCATGGCTCTATCAACAGAAAAGGTAACACTCTCGTCCTCTATACTTAGGGTCAGTTTCTTATCAAACACGTCTATTATTGCTTTAGCCGTGTTTAAGAATGGTCTTCCTAATATGAGAGGAACTCGAGAATCTTCTTCCATGTCCAGAATAACAAAATCTACTGAAAATACTAAAATACCAACTTTAACTAGCATGTTTTCCATTATCCCTCTAGGATATTTTACTGATCGATCGGCTAGTTGTATGCTTATTCGTGTTGGTTTCAATTCTCCAAGGTCTAGTTTAGCGTATAATGAATATGGCATTAAATTTATACTAGCACCTAAATCTGCCAATGCTTCTATTGAACTAAGACTACCCAGAAAACATGGAATTGTGAAACTTCCTGGATCTGATAATTTTTCTGGTATCTTATTCAACAGCACTGCAGAACAATTTGCATTCATAGTAACAGCCGAGAGTTCTTCCATTTTCTTTCTATTTGTGATTAGATCTTTTAGAAATTTAGCATATCTAGGCATTCCCGAAATCACATCAATGAAAGGAAGATTTCATCAATGAAAGGAAGATTTACATTTATTTTTTTAAACATATCCAAGAATTTAGATTGCTCGGCTTCAAATCTTTCTTTTCTCATTTTACTTGGGTAAGGAAGTGGTGGTTGGTATGGTTTAACATAAGGTTTAGCCTTAACTGTGTTATCTTCATTAACCTTTTCAACTACCTGTTCTATTTCCTTATCTTGCTCAGGCTGTGGTGCCTGTGGAGTGGGAATAGAGTCATCAGAAATTACAGGTATTTCAGGTGGTTTAAGTGTAATACCACTTCTCGTGGTAATGGCTTTAGCTGTTTCATTCCGGGGGTTAGCATTTGTATCGCTAGGTAGACTTCCCGGTTTTCTTTCACCTATTAACCTTGCTAGGTTACTCACTTCTTGTTCCTATTTTGGATAGAATCTTGTTGATTTCTAAATGCTTGAGCATTTTGTTCATTGGTTTGTTTCTGAGATGTGAAAAATTGAGTTTGAGATTCAACTAGCTTCGACATCATGTCTTCTAAATTTGGCTTTTTATCATCGGTTTGTGGTGGTTTATTTGGAAAAATAGGTCTTTGCTGATTATAAGTATTATTAGATACTTGTTGATTGCTAGGACCTTGTTAGTTGTTGTATAGAACATTTCGCTTATAATTCTGATTTTGATTGTAGATTGGCCTTGGCGGTTGATAATTATTCTGATAATTATTTCCAGGCCTTTGGTTTATATATGAAACATTCTCTCTTTGTTCCATTGTTTGTTCAATACTGAGACAATCTTTTGTCAAATGTGGTCCTCCACACTGCTCACAACTAATTCGTATTGAGTGAATATCTTTAGTCATCTTTTCCATTTGTCTCTCGACAGCATATATCTTTGCAGAAATGGAATCAAAATCATGGCTAGAATCGGCTCTAGCTGCTTTAGATGATCTAACGATATCTTTTTCTTGATGCCACTCATGTGAGTGGGAAACAGTGTTATCAATAATTTTGTAAGCTTCAGTTGTGGTTTTCTTCATAATGGAACCACCAGCTGCTATATCGATGTCTTTTCGTGTAGTGATGTCGCATCCTTGGTAGATTATTTGTACTATTTGATAAGTATCTAAACCATGTTGCGAACATCCTCTCAATAACTTTCCAAATCTTGTCCATGCCTCATATAGAGTTTCATTTGGCTTTTGTATGAACGTAACTATTTCTCCTTGAAGTCTCACGGCTTTAGATGCCGGAAAGAATTGTTTAAGAAATTTTTCAACTAAAACATCCCATGTATCAATCGCCCCTCCAGGTAACGATTCTAACCAATCTTTGGCTTCTCCCTTTAAAGTCCAGGGAAATAACATGAGATATAACTGTTTATCCTCTACTTCTCTAATTTTAAATAGAGTACAAATCCTGTTAAAGGTACGAAGATGTTCGTTTGGATCTTCCTTCGGCGCACCACTAAATTGGCATTGATTAGTTACCATTTGTAGGATTTGTCCTTTGATTTCATAATCTGGCGCATTAATGTCTGGTTGAGTAATTGCGTGACCTTGGCCAGTGCGTTTATCTCTCATTCGGTCTTCCATACTTAGAGGTTCCAGATTTTCCATTATTGAATTTGTTGAATCTGAATCACTAGGAGATTCTGATTTAATGGTTTCTTCCTCGACAATCTCTGGATGAGTGATTTGTGGTTCAGGAGGAATGATTAGTGGTTCAGGATCTCTGAATTGTCCCTGAATATCCTCCAGATTCTCAATTGTGAGGTCGGGTTTAAAAAATGGATTATCGGAATTTTGAATTGAAGTACTTGGTCGACTGGATGACGATTCTAAAGAAAAATCAACGGCGACAATATTGGCTAGATGTCTTGATCGAGTTATAGGTGGTGAACGTATAAAAGGTGGTGAACGTTTTGCTCGGTGCATTAACAGAATATCCTATTAGTTATAAAAAATAAAAATTATATAAGTTATCAAATTAATAGACTTTTCTGATTTTTCCCACGTTTCGAATAGCCAATAGATGCAGGAGGTAGCCAGGACCCTTTAAATCGGAAGCCCACAACTCGCCACTAACAAATTCAACTATTACTACGAACCAGAAAATTTTGGATGTCTATCAATTTAACCACTTATAATAATTTTTCTTCAAAATTTAAAGAAATTTTAGAGAAGAAATAGAAAATTCTATGTCCTAAAAACTAGAGCGTCGAGAAATAAGAAAAAAAAGAGCGCGTCGAAACTTAAAAGTCTAAAAACTAAGAATTAAAAGTTACGTCTAAAGGTATTAAAGCTTAAAAGGAATTCTATATCCAAAACGGCAATAACTTAAAAAGTACTAAAATCTTAAAACGGCGTCGCAAAATTCTAAAGCATCTAAATCTTAGTCTAAAGAAAAAGCACTTAAGGGATTTTACGGCAAAGTCTAAAAATCTAGAAATATAAAATAACTACGCCAATTGTTGGGCTGCTACAGTGTAGCCCGTTTACTTTTACTCTTTTTTTTTTTTCCTGTTTTTAATTTATTTATATAAAATGAATAAAAACTTAATTTTTAAAAACTAAAATAAAAATAGAAAAACTTTATATTTTAAACAAACTCTTAAAAATATATATATTTCGTTTTTCTTTTTATATTTTTGTATTTTTAATATTTAAAACGTATTTTCAAAAAAAATTAAAACTTAATAAAAATCTTTTTTTATATATATATAGCGTTTCGCTTCCGGTTTAAGAAGTCCCGGCAACGGCGCCAAAAATACTTGATGTGTGCAGAGCTGTATACAAAATAGTTATATTTTTATTGCAAAATATTATTAAATACGATACAATTTTACACAAGTTATTTATTTATTTATAGAATGGATATACCTAAACCTTGCTACAACACTTATAGGCAGTGTACCTAATCGTACAGTAGTGTAGTTTTTAGTAAGTCCGGTTCTTCCACAGGGAACTAGCCAAGTTTAACGCTATATTTTTAAAACTAAATATATATATATATATATATATATATATATATATATATATATATATATATATATATATATATATATATATATATATATATATATATGTATAAGTAGTATTATTATTATTATAAAAGGGGATTTTTAGCGTTTAATGACCGGTTTGTCGATTTTAAAACTTTAGTCGCAGTTAAAACCTAATGTAAAATATTAAAAATAAATATAACTTAATTTAAAGCGTAAAGTAAATGACAATAAATAAAATGCGATAAATAAAATTGCGATAATTAAAAAGTACGATAATTAAAAGTGCAATAAATAAAATGACAGTAAATAAAAGTGCGATAAAATATGAAATAAAGGAATTATGCTTATTTAAACTTCCGTAATCATGATGTTTGACGTGTTGATTTTAATTTATTACCATGGGTTAATTGTCCTTTGTCCTGGATTATTCGATATGTCCATCTGGTTTTTGTCCATAACAGTCCATCAGTCATAAATATAAAGTGCGAGTGTCCTCGTCAAATTATCCTTATACACGAAGTCAAATATTCCAACTAATTGGGGACTTAAACTGTAATAAGATTTTAATACTTTATTATCAATTACACCAAGTGTCCTTGCATGTAATCCACCCCTGTTTTAATGAGTCGATTGACTATTAATCCATTCCCGTGTCCGGTCAAATGAACGATTATTAGTACTTATAAATATCCCGCCCATCGTGTCCGATCGAGTGTATGTGGTTATTTATAATTACGTCCAATTGTAAATCTTTATATTAAATTAACGAACTATCATTCAATTAAACAAATATAAAGCCCATTAATAGCCCATAGTCTAATTTCCACAAGTGTCGTTCTTTTGTCCAAACCCCAATTATGGTACAAAGCCCAATTACCCCGTCTTTAATATTTAGCTCAACATCACGATTACTTCGATTTAAATAAGCATAATAATAACTTAGCTACGAGACATTAATTTAAACAGGTTGAACATAACTTACAATGATTAATAATAGCGTAGCGTTACACGGACAGAATTTTGACTTACACACTTACAACATTTGCTAACATAACCTTATTATTATTAATCTTAAATTAAAATTAAAATTATAAATTATATATATATATATATATATATATATATATATATATATATATATATATATATATATATATATATATATATATATATATATATATATATATATATATATATATATATATATATATATATATATATATATATATATATATATATATATCGTGAGAGAGAGATTGATATATTCTGTCTAAAATTCGGCCAGAACTCGTGCATCTTATAGGACCTGACACGCTACAGTGCACCATGCGATCGTATGGTTTTTGGTCTTCCTGGCCATACAATCGCATGGCTTTCTTTTACAGCTCAGGTACTTTTATTTTTTATTTGCCGACAGTTTTTAATATAAATATAATATATAAATAATTTATAGAATTATTTAAATATTATATTATATTTGTGTGCATAGTTGACTTATAATTTTAGCTCCGTTGCGTCGCGCGTTGAGACTTGACTCTGGTCCCGGTTCTGGATTTTCGAACGTCCTTTCGTACTATTTAATATCTTGTACTTTGCATTTTGCGGCTCGTACTCTTGTAACTTTTAGACGTTTCTCATCAATAAATTGAACCACTTTGATTGTACTTTGTACTTTTTAGCTTTTTGGTCATTTGCGTCTTCAAATCGTCGAATCTGTCTTTTATCTTTACCTTTTATTATTTAAACGAATATCACTTGTAAATAGAACAATTGCAACCAAAAGCTTGTCTTTCTTGAGGGATAATGCTATGAAATATATGTTCATTTTTAGCATTATCAGTCGTGCCTAGTTAACTTGTAATCTTGATTCCGATGTCTTGTACGTTTACGTTCAACTTATGTCCCGCTTCCGGTTTCTCGAACGCATTTTCGTACGCTTAGAAAACTAATACTTTTCGTTTCGCGAATCGTACATTTGTCAAAATATAGTCATAAATTATCCATAAACTATACCACTCGAGATATAACTTATACATTTGAGTGTTTTGGTCATTTACTTCTATAAATCATCGCCTTATTATCTACTAATGTAATAGTATTATCAAACGTATTATAACCAAGTTAATATCTATACTCAATATTTATAAACACGTTTTAAATACACATCGCAAGTTATTCATATAAATAATTCTTAACAATTAATATTCCAACTTCTCATATATATTCAAATAGATATATAAACCAATAAGTTTAATGTACGGTATCATGCAATTAAAAATTTGTTACGTTTTCAAGTTATAGTATATATGTATCTATTTACATATAATGGTTCGCGAATCGTTGAGAACAACCGAAGGGTACTTGAATAGTTCAAAAATTTTGAGATTCTGTTTTACAGACTTTGCTTATCATGTCGGAAACGTTAATCATTAAGTTTAAATTTGGTCAGAAATTTCCGGGTCATCACAGTACCTACCCGTTAAAGAAAATTCGTCCCGAAATTTGAGTGAGGTCGTCATGGCTAACAATAAAATGTTTTCATGACGAATATGAGTTGATAAATAGAATTTTATCACCGTTGAATAATATGGATAAAACAATCCGATTACTCGAAGCGTATGAGAGAAGTTATCGTAAAAGAGTGAAATGAGGGAATAGAGATTTGTTTTAACTCTTGACGTAGTAACGATTGATTTCTGGAATTTAAGGAATAGAGAATCTTTATAATCTAAATAATATTTGATTCTTCGGGATTTAAGGAAATTATGATTTCCTTTGATTAAATGTGTAATCTGCCTCGATTGCTATGTCTGATATTTCGCGATAAATTGACCTTTTCCATTTCATTTATTTTCACCACTCCTATAATCTTCTTCCTTATTTCATACTTCCTAATAGATTGTGAAAATGCTTAATCCAGTTCTGATTCTTGATATTTTCTTGGCTATCATATCCTTCATTCTTCTTTTTCATCTGCCACCAGAGGAAGTTATTTTCTTCTACTATTACCTTGGGGTTATAGTGTTTTTCATTCTCCCGTGTCTTTATATTGCTATACGCATTGATATACACGGTTTGTAATTTCGGGGTTTTTTTATCGGCATTTTATTCTCCATTATATTTCGGAGCTTTATGCTTTCGTTTTCTCTTCCCAACCTTTAGTCAAGCGGATAATGGTTCAGAATTCGTAGGTATGAAGTTTTGGATGAACATAAATAATGTTCTAAGAAAGAAATGGTAATAGCATGATCTGATTGGTTAAATTATCAGAAATTCACGCAAAAGACCGAATCATCAAGAAAAATATTTTCTTGATATGTTTAGAGGTTAAATAGAATAAAAGAGTTATGTAACATGGTTCATGATGAGGGTATAATCTATGAACCTTTATCAAGTTCCATTAGAAACTCAGCATGACTTACTGTAATATAATCACGTTGATCAAGTGTCATTATATTATACTAACTCATGCTTCAATTCCCAACACTACTTCAAAAACATCCATTTTTCGAAATTTTCAGAATTTAGAAACTAAAATAGTTTCTTTTATGATGTAACACAGATAGCGCGAAGAGATGAATGATTTCAGATAAGAATAGTTGTGAAAATATCTTCAGGAATATCTAAGATATTTATAATGAAAGATTCGATGATATCTTAGAATTTCTAATATTGAAGGATGATGAAGAAGATTTGTTCGTAAAGGTTTTGAGTCAGGAGCAAGGTATTCGTTAATGACTTTAGTAGACACTGAATCATTTGGATTCTTTGAAGGCAGGTTTAGTCTTTGTGATTTGTCCACAACCTCCTTCATGGTTTGCTCAATTTGTTTTCCAGTACCAAATTTTTCTCTTTTTCTGTGCTTTTCCAACACACTACTCTTTATCATCAAACTTTCGACTGTTTAAAGTCTTTTACAGTTTTTGCTGCTTCATCAGCATTTTTCCAGAATTCGGAGAACTAGTTTCGCAGTTTGGGGTGTTTTTCAGAAACTTCACATTCGAAGTAAATAAGTCTAGGAGATAGACATTATATGTATATATATAACTGTTGGCATAGAATTGCTGCGAAATTCGAAATACTGATTGCTAATTCCCGGTAGTTGGTATGAAAATTATTGTTACAAGATATGGATGAGTACATGATAGGGTTTTAATGAACAATTATAATGGTTTTTCGGAGAGACTTAAACCAATGAGTAATGAAGTTGCTGGTAAGTTTACTGCTAATGTGGTGGAACATGAAAGGTTCCCCGGTAACAAGAACGTATATGTCAATGTTACAATAAGGCTAATCTGAAAAGTCAAAGTTGACTGGTTGGAAGTGTGATAAAACTGGATACTTTGAAAAGGATTGCAAGATTATTTTCGGTAATAACAATGCTAAAGGATCTTTCATAGTTTTGAAGTCAAAGTATAGCTTTGAAAGATGTAGAGATCTAAGAATGATGTCACTTGTTAAATCTTGACTTGGATTCTGTTCTGTCAGAATATGTAATTGAATTTGAATAAGAATGGTTGTTCAGATTTCTATGAACGAATGTATAGCGTTGAGAAAGTAGTGGGTATAGTCAATAATTTTTGAATCAAAATTGAAGAATGTACAGTGTAACATATTAATTGTGAACTTATATATTTCTCCGGTATTACCTACCCGTTAAAAATTTCACAAGTAATATTTTGTACAGAAGAATTTTACTACAATCTTTATGAAAATATATGTATGAATATTTTCTTCAGATGTAATACAGATTTAATGAGTTAGTATCATATTAAGCTCATTTAATTTTCAGCTGGATTAGAAATGAATAATCTCTAAAACATTAAAGATTTCATAATCTTCATGGAGTATTTCACTAATGTAATCAATAATTCGTTATTCAGTTTTATTGATATTTCCTCAGTGAATCATGTTGGTGCTTATGGAACTTTGCTAACTTCGCAAGGTACGAATGATGTTTTCTGAAAATTTTCGAGTACATCGAAAATGAAAGTGTAAAATCAAACGTGTAATTGAATAATACACTTAGTTTATTATGAAAAGGAATTCATTGAATTTGAAACAGATATTGTAGTTAACGATGGTTATGTCGTTATTGAAGGATGTACATCATTGCATATTAGTAATATGAACTAACCGAGTAGTACCTACCAGTTAAGATTCACATGTAATAGCTTAGTATGAAAAGATTTATTTTGATTTCAAAATTCATATATATTAAATATACATATAATTTCTTCAAGGGAAATGAGTTAATACTTCATAACTCGTTGATACAATATATGCGTTGTTGATTTGTGATGATGTTGGTGATTATGGAACTGGTGGAAATCGTGATGTTATAGGTGCTACTAGTACTGACGATGCTGATAGTACTGACGTGATGATGATGCTGACGGTGTTGTTGATGCTGCTTGTATAACAAGTCTAGCTTGTAAATCGCGCACTATTCCTGTCAGGGTTTCACTTTATTATTTCTATCCGCCCACTTCTAATTTACAATATGCATTAGAATATATAATCTCTAAAACTATTAGAAACTACATATTCTCTGCAGAATATTTCTTCGATGAAGTTATGAATCAATACTTCATCGTTTGTTGTTGTTGATATTCCTTGGTATCTATAGGGCGTATGACGTTGATGCTCGTGGGACAGATTGTGAAGTTGAGGTTTGCGATGTGGTTGTTGTTGGTGGTGGTAATGGTACTGTTGGTGTTGTTGTCAGTGGTACTATTGATGCCGGTGATGCTGCTGGTGCTTGTAACCTTTGCACCATATTTTCCAAAGCCACTACCCGAGCGCGAAGCTCGTTGACTTCTTTTATTACACCGGGATGATTGTTAGTTCGGACGAGTGGATGAATAAGATTCAGAATTTGAGATAGTATATTATCGTGACGGGATACTCTGGAAATGAGAGAGAAAATGGTGTCTCGAACAGGTTCGCCGGTAAGTGCTTCAGGTTCTTCGCCAAGAGGGAAATGTGGTGGATGGAAGGGATCACCTTCTTCTTTTCTCCAATGACTAAGCAGGCTACGAACCCATCCCCAATTCATCTAGAATAGGTGATGGATGATTGGTTGATCCATTCCAGTTACACTGTCTTCGGAATTCAGGTGAATATCCATATCGGAATAGCTGTCGGAGTTTAAGGAATTTGAACTAGATATGGGATCCATCTTGTATAATTAGGGAGATGATTTTTGATATGAATTAGATTATAGAATTTAGTTTGGTATTCTTCAATACATAATTTATATATGTATATATAATACCAAATTCCATAAATCACGGAGAAATTTTCGAAAGATGTCAGGAAAAGTTTACATTAACAGATACGCTAAGATATGAATTTTTGTATATACACTATTTATGCAATAAATGCAGGAAAACGTGTCTAGACTTAAGAATGATAAGCATGTAATTTCCGACAAGAAATGATAAGCAAAACTTTTAACATGCAGACACGGTCAAAGTCCAGACTTACCAATGCATCTTAACAATTATCAGTTAGACACACTCATGCAAGACCTGGTTCGCTAGGACCAACGCTCTGATACCAACTGTGACGATCGCTCCAAATCCATATGGATGAATACGTCATTCATTGATGTCATTGCAAGGTATTTGACCTTTATATGATACGTTTTACAAACATTGCATTCTTTTGAAAAGGATATACCATAAATGAATATTTAAATCCAAGGTTTTCGACATCTGATGATTTCTTCATATAGAAAATCACAGTAAATAATGGTTTTCAATAATACTTTCGTTGACAATGCAGTCAAAATATAAAAATTTTTAAAATTTTCAAGCAGCCTTAAAAACGATTAAAAGCCCGAAAAACATTTTATACACATTATGGTCTTAAAATTTAAAAAAAAAAAACAAATGTTGTTTTGCATTTTAAATTATTAATAGTCTTTGAAGTTGCTCCATCATTCAATTATTTGAATGAAAATCCTACTAGTTTAGTAAGCTAACGAGTAGGTCACTTGTACCAAAACGAGTGTAAACCGTGAGAGAGCGGTGATTGTATAGCGTGGTCGGAAACCGGATCTCGCGCCAGATCGAAAACCTTAAGGACGATCCTCATTGTTTCTCCTAACAAGGACAATGTTGCGTCCGACCACCTCTTATGACCAATAGGATGTATCTATTCCATCCTAAAGGGAGTCAAGTCTCCCGAACGACACACTTGCTGATTTATTTCAGAAGTTGTAGTCCAGACCAGTTGTAGGGTGACAAAAAGTCTTGAAAAGTCATTGCTAAAATCGACTGGAAATCTACCAGGCCTCAACATCAAACAGGGAAACTGGTAGTCAAAGCTTATCTCAATGAGGAAGATTTGCTAGCCAAATGGGAAGCGCACCATGATACACAAATTGTCAGTGATTGATCAGATTCCCAGTGGATAACCTCCGGAAAGGTAATATATCAGCTTTTAAGCCTGATAAACTTCAATCTTTATGATTGACTTAACGGATTAGATGATTACCTCATAATTGTCAATGATATCCGGATGTGATGTGTATCCTCCTAAGCACATTATTTTCTACCGACATCTTGTAATGTTAGGTACCGTGGGAGGGATTGGCTTGACCAATAGCGGGAAACCCGCACTCATTTTTCAAAAATTTAAAAATCCGACAAAATCGGAAAACGTGTCTAGTATTTAAAAACTAGCATGATATTTTCAAAACCATAAAACGTTTTCATCAAGGTCCTGATTTCCCTAGGATCAAATTTTTCGGATACTTGGCTCTAATCTCCCAAAAATGTGTGTGTGTGTTTCCATTGTGTATAAAGCGTGCGTGTGATTTCAATAAATGTGTGATATACTTAAAGCGTGTGTTTCTATAAGTGTATATAGCGTGAGTGTGTTACTTAAAGCGTGCGTTTCATATAGTGTGAATTGTGTTTTCATATCAACGTGTGTGTTTCGTGTGTTTCGAGTAATTCATGTAATGTTTGTAATCTATATTGTGTGATTATGATTGATAGTGTTCTACTTTGTAACGAAAGAATTGCTTGAGGACAAGCAAGGTTTAAGTGTGGGGTGTTTTGATATTGCTCAATTACATCATATATATCTATCGCAATATCACTAAAAATACTCTATATTCGAAGATAATGAAGATGATCTACAAGGGATATGTCAAGATGCGCGAATTTGTATCGGAAGAGTAGTTTGCAAAGAATTTCGATGATTTATGACATCGGTTGATCCCGATACGAGTTAGTATCAAGATAGCGCTTTAAAATGATATAACAAAGCCTCCGATATGTGAGAGTTCGTTCAAATGAAGTAATATTGAAAAGAAAACGAAACAGTGCTTATAACCCACCTGGGACGCCGTCTTGGGCTGTGGGACGCCGTCCTGGATTGAGAAACGGGACGCCGTTTTGGTGGATTGGGACGCCGTCCTGGACAGTTAAATGGGACGCCGTCCTGCCTTTTGGGACGCCGTCCCAAAGTAGGTGTGACCGAACTTTCTGCTTTTTACCTAATTTCTCCACATTAAAATGTCAGTTTTTGGGACTGTTTCATTAGAGTTACGTACAGAGAAGTTTAGAGGCGATTTTCAGGAGTACTTTGGAGAATTCCAACCTCTTTGAAGAGGCCAAAGATCAAAGCATCATCCATCAACATCTTCTTCATCCAAGAACTCTTGTTCTTGTAGGTTATATACTTGTTCTCAGAAATGATTTCAGTTTATAATTTGAGTGAATTGTTGTCTGTTACAATGATTATTGGCTAGTTTCATTAATGTTTGTCTAGATTAATAACCAAGGTATTGGATGTAATCTTATTGATTGAATGTATTATGTGTGTTAGATTGAAGCTTGAATTGAGAACCATGCTTATTGTTGTTAGAACCATTGTATCTAGTTAATTGATATGTTGTTGATAAAGAGAACTCTTGTTAATGTATCATATTGATTTACAATCAACTTGTCTTAGATTGATTGTTTGCTAAACCGGACCAAGGGGGTAAACTAGTTTAAAACGGTTAGACAAAATAGGAATGAATTGTGTAGAGCGAACGCAAAGGCAATTGTTATTCAAGTCTTTAATCTTGTTGATCAACTAGTCACAAACGAAAAGGTCTAAGTTATAGGGAACCCTCGCTTAGTAATTCTAGTTTGAGTACTTGCTAAAGAGAACTCTTGGCGAGTCGATTTAGGTGATTAGCATGCTTATAGTTATTTGATTACAAATACAAGAACTATAGTGAAAAGGGAACCCTTGAGCTTGTTATTGTATTTGAGTGTTTATCCGAGAGAACTCTTAGTAAAACCTATTAGATAACTACACACATAATTATTCAATCAGGGCTTAATATCTAATTTACATCCAATACCGAGGGTAAAATATCTAGATGAACATTTCATCTCTTTGATTTAATTCAAAACTATCTTTATTGCTTTATTTGCATTTATTTGCATCTTATAAATTAAAAGACTAAAAATATTGTTTTTACATTTAACCTTCTTTGATTTGGCTAAATCGTTAAAACAGCCACAAAACATAAAACTTGTACTTTTTACTTTAATTAACTTAGTTAATCATAATATAGTTGCTACTTCTAGTTTGACTGATATACTGTCCTTGGAACGATACACGGATTTTACCATTATCTATACTACTACACGATCGGGTACACTGCCCGTTAATGTGTAGCAATCTTTAAAACCGGTATTTTCCATAAGATAAATTATAGACACGATTTCGCACATCAAGTTTTTGGCGCCGCTGCCGGGGACAGTTTTGTGTCAAAATAGGATTATTAACTAATTTGTGATTAAGTAGTTTCTTAATTATTTTAAATTATTAATAGTTTTTGATTTTTAATTTTGTAGAATCGGTATGTGTGATAGTTTTTGTTAGTTGTGTGATAGGCAGATTATAGGTTGCATATGCCACATACCCGAAGTTCAGAATCTCCATTATTTACACCATTGACGGAACCGGATAGAAAGCTTGGTAGAATCCCAAAAGAAGTACTTGATATTTTTGAATCTTCATCAAAACAGGAAACGTTTGATTCAGAATCAAGTACCACCAAGCCGAGATATTCAGACTTTGGTAAACCAGTTCAACCACCAAATTTTGAAATGGAAGGAGAAAGACCGTTGGTACCGCGCCAATCAATGGCAGAAAAGATGAAAGCAACGAGGACCGGACAAGGTAGTGCTATTACTCCGGGTGAGGTAAATTTTGAAATTAAAGGACCTATTTTGCAAATGATTAATAATAGATGTCAATTTAGTGGTGGTCCTAATGAAGACGCAAATGAACATATTCGAATCTTTGAAGATATATGTCTTCTTTTCAAATTAAAACCAGAAACTGACCAAGCTATATTTCTAAGACTTTTCCCGTGGACACTCCACGGGGAAGCAAGAAGTTGGTTAGACTCCTTAGCCGAGGCTACGATAAGAACATGGGATAGTATGATGGAAAAATTTCTTAAGAAATATTTTCCAGCATCTAAATCAGCGAGACTCCAACAGGAGATTACCCAGTTCTGTCAAAAGCCTATGGAAACCTTGTACGAAGCATGGAATAGATTTTCCAAAATGCTTAGAGGGTGTCCAAACCATGGTTTGGATACCTTTCAACAAGTCCAAATCTTTTACAAGGGTTGCGAAGTTGCAACCCGAATTTCCATTGATCAAGCTTCCGGAGGTTCTATTATGGACAAAACCGAGCAAGAGGCTTATGAGATAATCGAGAAATTAGCCGATTATTCTCATGAGTGGCATCAAGAACGCCCCATTTCTCGAAATGCTCAAGTCCAAAGCGCCGGTGCTTATGATGATTTCAGCTCCCTAGGTGTAAAAATTGACGGTGTTGTCCGAAACATGGACAAAATCACCAAAGAAATCCACAGTATGAAAGTAGGTTGTGAATACTGTGGTGGTCTACACTTAGGTAAAGATTGTGATGCCGGGTTAACCATGGCTCAAAAAGAAGAAGTGGCTTTTGTAAGCCAAAGAAATAATAACCAGTTTCAGGGTAGAGCCCAATTTAACCGTAACTTTAACAACCCCTACAACCCTCAAGGTCAAAATTCTAATTTTCAACAAGGGTCAAGTAGTGGGTTCCAACAACAAACTCCGGGTTATTATCAAAAACCCCAACAGGAAGAGAAAAAGTCAAATTTAGAGAGTATGTTGGAAAAGTTAATAGCATCACAAACTCAGCTGGTCACAAACATTAATCAAACCAACGAGAAAAACGAACATCAGTTTCGTAACCAACAAGCATCAATCCAAAACTTGGAAAAACAAATGAGTGGTTTAGCCAATTTACTGAGTGAGAGAAAACCCGGTAGTTTACCGGGCGATACCAGCAAGAACCCCAGAAATGAGCACGCCAATGTTATCACCACACGAAGTGGTTTGGCGTATGATGCTCCACAAATGCCCAAAAAATCTGATTTTAGCGTTCCGTTAAACCAAAACGATGAACCGGTTAAGGAGCCGGAAAAAGTGGTTGAAAAGGAAGTACTGGAAAAACCCGTAGAGAAACCATATCAACCACCGCTCCCATTCCCCAGAAAACAACAACAAGAAAGGTTGGAAGCCGAAAGGCTAAAATTTCTAGATATGTTTAAACAGATAAACATAAACATGCCTTTTATTGATGTTATCTCAGGAATGCCAAAGTATGCTAAGTTCCTAAAAGACTTACTTACTAACCGAAAGAAGATGGAAAGCGTTTCATCAGTAACCTTAAATGCTAGATGTTCCGCACTTGTGTCTAACACACTTCCTGAAAAGCTTCAAGATCCGGGTAGTTTTACTATTCCATGTCTAATGGGTGACCTTGATTGCATGAGGGCATTAGCCGATTTGGGGGCTAGTATCAATTTAATGCCCTATTCAATTTACCTTAAATTAAACCCTGGAGAACTCAAAACCACACGAATGGCTATTCAACTAGCCGATCGCTCTATAAAATTCCCTCGAGGAATAATAGAGAATTTGTTAGTTAAGACCGGGAATCTGATTTTCCCGGCTGACTTTGTGGTTTTAGACATGGAAGTTGATGAGAGAATACCAATTATTTTGGGTAGGCCATTTTTAAATACTGCTCGATGTGTCATTGATGTTTATGACCAGCAGTTGACCCTTAGAATTGGTGAAGCTAGTGCGACTTTTGCAATTGACAAGTCATTGAAATATCCCGAATCTTCGGATGATACTTGTTATTTTATGCAAGGCATAGATTCGCATTATGAGTTCTTGCAGGAATCTCCCGAATCGGATGAAACAGGTGTATACGATTTGGCAAATGGAGATGATGAATTCACCGAAGAAGAAATGGATGTGATGGCCACATTTTTGATGGCCAATGAGTGTGAACCAACTGAAGAGGAAATAGAAACCCTGAGTAAGGATAGCGAGTACCGGAGTCGATCCTCAATTGAGGAACCTCCCATTTTGGAGCTTAAACCGCTCCCTGATCATCTTGAGTACGCTTTCCTTCAGGAAGATTCAAAGCTTCCGGTAATTATTTCCTCACTTCTCTCTCAAAATGAGAAAGAACGTCTTGTTTCCTTGCTACAGGCCCACAAACCGGCCATTGCATGGAAAATCCATGATATAAAAGGAATTAGTCCTTCTTATTGCACGCACAAGATCTTAATGGAAGAGAATTCCAAACCAGTGGTGCAACGTCAAAGGAGACTAAATCCTCATATGCAAGACGTTGTAAAGAAGGAAATCATTAAATTGCTAGATGCGGGTCTAATCTACCCGATTTCAGACAGTCCGTGGATAAGCCCGATTCATTGTGTTCCTAAAAAGGGTGGTATAACTGTTACCACCAATGATAAGGACGAGCTTATCACAACACGAACTGTTACGGGGTGGCGGGTTTGTATAGATTATCGAAAGTTAAACGAAGCCACAAGAAAAGACCATTTTCCTCTACCATTTATTGATCAAATGTTAGAGAGACTTGCAGGAAATAGCTTTTATTGTTTCCTAGATGGTTTTTCGGGGTACTTTCAAATTCCCATCTCCCCAGAAGATCAAGAAAAGACTACCTTCACGTGTCCCTATGGCACCTTCTCATATCGCCGAATGCCCTTTGGTCTATGTAATGCTCCTGCAACATTCCAAAGGTGTATGATGGCCATTTTCCACGATATGATTGAGGATTGCATGGAAGTGTTCATGGACGACTTTTCAGTCTTCGGTGACACTTTTGATTCATGCCTTCTAAATTTGGAGAAAATGCTAAACAGGTGTGAGAAGTCGAACTTAGTGCTGAATTGGGAGAAATGCCACTTTATGGTTAAAGAGGGCATTGTCTTAGGGCACAAAATCTCAAGTGTTGGTATTCAGGTGGATCCAGCAAAGGTTGATGTCATTGCCAACCTTCCACCTCCTTCAAACGTAAAGGGTGTGAGAAGTTTTCTTGGGCATGCCGGGTTCTACCGGCGATTTGTTAAGGATTTTTCAAAAATTGCAACGCCATTAAATAAACTTCTTGAAAAAGATGCACCCTTTGTTTTCACAAGTGAATGCACTAAGGCATTCAAAATTTTAAAAGAGAAACTTGTCAACGCACCAATCATCATAGCTCCAAATTGGTCATTACCATTCGAGCTAATGTGTGATGCATCGGATTTTGCGGTTGGTTCAGTTTTGGGCCAACGGGTTGAGAAACGTTTTCAACCCATTTATTATGCAAGCAAGACTTTACAAGGAGCCCAATTAAATTACACAACAACAGAAAAAGAGCTCCTTGCGATAGTCTTTTCCTTTGACAAATTTCGATCTTATCTTGTCCTATCAAAGACAGTTGTCTTTACTGATCATTCGGCATTAAAATATCTTTTCTCTAAGCCGGATGCCAAACCTCGATTGTTAAGGTGGGTCTTGCTTTTGCAAGAATTTGATATCGAGATAAAGGACAAGAAAGGTGCAGAAAATCTTGCAGCGGACTATCTTTCTAGACTCGAAAATCCCAATCTGGAAATACTCCATGAATCGAGTATTACAGATGATTTTCCCGGAGAATTCCTAATGAGGGTAGAGAAGGTGGAGGATCCGTGGTTTGTTGATTTCGCCAATTACATTGTTGGAGGGTACCTAGAAACAGGTTGGTCACATCAGAAAAGGAAGAAATTCTTTAGTGACCTAAAGTATTATTTTTGGGAAGACCCTTATTTATTCAGGCGATGTGCGGATGGAATTATTCGCAGGTGTGTTTCAGGGAAGGAATGCACCGAAATTCTACTTGACTGTCACCGTGGTCCCACAGGTGGTCACTTTGGTCCCCAAATTACGGGGAGGAAAGTTTATGAGGCCGGTTTCTATTGGCCTACTATATTCAAAGATGCCTACGCTGTTTGCAAGGCTTGTGACGCGTGCCAACGGGCGGGTCAAATAACCAAACGGGATGAAATGCCTCAACAAAGCATCCAAGTATGCGAGGTGTTCGATGTTTGGGGAATTGACTTTATGGGCCCCTTTCCAAAATCTCACTCTTATCTCTACATACTTGTCGCCATCGATTATGTGTCTAAATGGGCGGAGGCAAAGCCTCTACCAACAAATGATGGCCGAGTAGTAGTAAATTTTTTGATGGAGCTTTTCCCTAGATTTGGCACGCCTAAAGCTCTAATAAGTGACCGAGGCACCCACTTTTGCAATAAGCAAATGGAAAAGGTGTTGAAAAGATATGGAGTAATCCATAAAATTTCGACATCCTATCATCCTCAGACGAGTGGGCAAGTAGAGAACACCAACAGGTCGTTAAAACGCATACTAGAAAAGACCGTTGGTGCTAATCCAAAAGAGTGGTCCAACAAGTTATATGATGCATTGTGGGCATTTCGCACGGCCTACAAAACACCGATTGGAACTACTCCTTTCCGTATGGTATACGGAAAAGCATGCCATCTCCCGTTGGAGATTGAACATAAAGCTCATTGGGCATTAAGGGCATGCAACTTGGATTACAAAGAAGCGGGTCGGTTACGTTTGACCCAATTGAATGAATTAGACGAGTTGAGGCTTGAAGCCTATGACAACTCTCTAATTTACAAGGAAAAGACGAAACAATGGCACGACAAACGGTTGAAACACCCGAAAGAATTCATGGAAGGAGACCGTGTCCTTGTTTATAACTCTCGTTTTAAGTTATCGCCAGGAAAGCTAAAGTCCCGATGGACGGGACCATATGTGGTTAAAAGAGTGTACCCTTATGGTACAATTGAAATAGTGAACTGGAAAGGCAATACTTTTAAAGTGAATGGCCACCGGGTCAAACACTACGTTGATGGTCCCCTGGAAATTGAGGATGAGGTTAGCCTCAACTTCAACAAAAACGCTTAAATCAAAACGGGGACGAGTTGGGTGAACGACTCGTAAAAACTGGTTCACCATTGTAATTAGGTTTGTTTTGTGTGTATTATAAATTTTTGTTTGGTACAAAACGATTACCGTATGACCTCGAAACGCGAACGACTCGAAAATTCAGATCAGTGGGTTTTAGTGTTACGGGACGCCGTCCCATTTGGCCTAGACGACGTCCCAATATGCAGACCGAGACGCCGTCCCAAATTCCCAAGACGCCGTCCCGGCTTTCAGATCAAGACGCCGTTTAGTTTGCTAGACGCCGTCCCGGATATCGTATCAAGACGCCGTCCCCGATTTAAAGACGCCGTCCCGGACCCCTGTTTCAGAAAAAAAAAATACGCGTTTTTATACCCTTACCACTTATTTCCTATCCCCAAAACACATTCTATCTATTTCTCTCTGCCCAAAAACCGAACCACTCTCAAGAACCCTAAATTTCTACATCAAATTCGTGATTTCCTCTTCAATTTCAAGCCTCTAATCATGAACTTCTGGGTATGGATTCTACATTTCTTCACTTTTCTTTATCAATTACTTACATTGTATGTTTATATATATCAATTGGTTAAAGATTAGTGTGGGGTGTTTGATTTGCTTGATTATTGTGAAGATTAACATGCCTTAGATTGTTTTAATTGCCCTAATGTGTTTATTTTGCAAAGATTACATGTTCTTTAGGGTTTGTTCATGATGCTAGGGTTTGTAAAATTTAAATCCGAATTTTGAGTGTCTAATTCATGATGTTGGGTTAATGTTTGATGATTATGATTCTTGTGAAGTAATTGATTGTGTTGATGATGTTGATGTCAATTTGGCCGGGTCGTTTTTGAAAGTTAGTGAATTACTAAGCATATTGTGAATTGTAATGAAATTTTGAAGTATGTATGCTTGTTTTTCACATGTATGGGCCTGTTGAATCAATTTAATAGAATGGAATGCCATAATGTATGTTGTTATAAGGTCATTTGAGCTAAAAATTGTGAAAAATTGTATTATGATTAGTGTTGAATATGTTTAGAATACAAAGTTAAATGCTATGACCTATGACACAACATACTTTAATCTTTTAAGTCCTATGTTTGTGTTACATTGTGATGTTATGATTTTCATTTTTGAAAGTGTGTTAATGAATTTAAGTTGACTTTGGTTGACTCTGGTATAAACTTGTGAACGTGCACTTTTGTGAAAATGAATCATACTACTTTTGAACTAGGAATTGAGTGATTGATCTCTCCTGCTATTCGGTTATATTTTGGCTAACATTAACACAACGGTTTCTATGTTCTTTTGGTTTTGTGTTTAATGTTTTGCAGGGACAAACAAGCAGGGGAGGACCGGCACCTAAAAGGGGAAGACCATCGGGTTTGGCTCCACCAAGACAACCACCACCACCACAGGAACAACATCATTCATCATCTTCTTCGGGAGAAGAAGAAGGGGAGGATCTCAATGATCCTCGGGTTTGGTTAAATCAGGTACAGAATGACGATGACTACACCGAAACCTTTGAAAGAATAAACCGCAGGCCCATTAATACTACTTGGTATTTCATTTGGGGGCCATTGGAGGAGGCGGGCATGCGCCGTCATGTTACTAATTTACTCGCCATTCCATACAATAGAGTAGTCACCCATGCTTGGGAACATCTTTTTAGCATCAATGAACCAATCTACCCGGTGCTTCTTAAAGAATTCTACTCTACAATGCGGTTTAGCAATGTAGCCGATTATTTATCCGCTGAGTTTCTACGGTTTCGTCTTGGAGGCCAAGACAGGGGTTTGAGCAGTTTTCAGGTGTGTAGAATTTTGGGTATTTTTGAAGAATTCACCGACACACAGTTAGGTGAGTACTTGAGGGCTTCGGATTACGTTGGCCGACATCAGTTTGACGATACCTCTTATTGGCGCCGAATCTGTAAGCCAAATATTGCGCCGGCCCATTTTCGATCGAGCAAACACCGGTACAATGAAATCGCAGCCCGAGATGATAAGCTGCTTCACCGACTCATTGCATGTACTTTTAATGCAAGGATAGAGGGTAATGAGAAGGTGAAAACCTTAGATTTGTGGATTATGGATCAGATCAAGCGGGGGGCCTATACCGATATTCCTGGGTTAATCGGTAACTATTTTCTTTCCATTGCTACCGAGACGCGGGTACGGAAGCCACTTTTGGGGGGGCACTACATAACCCGATTTGCCCGACACTTTAACATTGATTTCGACAGATTACAGGAATTACCGAGTATAATGAAACCTTTGAAAAAGGTTTTTTATATTAATGCCGAAATCCTTATGAAAGACGCAAATGGGCATTTGGTCCCCTTTGTGGCAGCCGGTGCAGGTGGCGCGAGTGGTAGTGGTGTTCAACAGGAGCAGGAAGAGGAGGCTGAAATGGAGGCCCAAACTAATGTTAATTTGCAGGTTCCGTGGCAACCGTCCCAAGCGAATTGGGATAGTTTAGTTGGTAGTGTCAACAACATGCGATTGAGCCCGAATGAACAAAGGACGCACAACCAACAAATGTGGGATAGTCAGGAAAGAATGGAGCGACGACAGATCGCTCAAGTGCACGATCAGGGATGGATGAGTTATGGTATTGATTGGAATAACCATAACTCTGAGCTATTTTATTCTAACCCTGAACAGTACTACGGTACCACACGTCTGACGCCACAGTATTACACGGATCCGGAACACCCACCTCCACCTCATCCGATTTATAACTCCTCAGCTGCGATGCAGGAAGCTCGGGAAAGATTTGAGAGTGAGTATCCACATGGGCACCCGTACCGCGATGGTTCGGGTAATTATTCATGGCCATACGGTAACTAGGCCTGCGTGCCTATTTGATCTTTTTGTACCTTGTTTGAGACTTTTTTATTTGTGTGATGTATTTGGATACATTTATGGTTTGTAATAATTATACTAATGTGTGGTTTGATTAAACGGATGTGGTTGAATAAACACCGTTATTTTTATATGCTTTGTGTGGTTTGTTTATTTTTTGCAGCATGATTGAACTTCCAAGACTGGCATTAAGTTCAGCGACATTTGATATTATGATGTGTGTATGATGATAATCGCGGACTAGACGATGTTCTTATGCTGGCAGTAAGTTCAGCGGCATCCGTCTACTTGTTCCACGATTTACAGGTTAAAAATTGGAAATTTCTACAATCACCCTATCACTTTGCCCTCTAAATTTAAACCTTTTTCTGATTTCATGCAATGAGGGCCTTGCATGATCTCAAATGTGGGGTGGGGAGTAGAAATTTATCGGGAACTCGTTTTACTAAAAATAAGGCGTTAAAGGCAAAATAACTTATAAAAGGTTAAATTTTATAAAATTTATTTTAAAATTTATAGACGGATTAAGATCAGGTTTAACAACCGAATTTCCATCATAAATATAAATTTTTAAAAGATATTTTATAAATTTAATTGATTATAAGCTTATATAAAAATTTTTAAAATTTTCAAGCAGCCTTAAAAACGATTAAAAGCCCGAAAAACATTTTATACACATTATGGTCTTAAAATTTAAAAAAAAAAAAAACAAATGTTGTTTTGCATTTTAAATTATTAATAGTCTTTGAAGTTGCTCCATCATTCAATTATTTGAATGAAAATCCTACTAGTTTAGTAAGCTAACGAGTAGGTCACTTGTACCAAAACGAGTGTAAACCGTGAGAGAGCGGTGATTGTATAGCGTGGTCGGAAACCGGATCTCGCGCCAGATCGAAAACCTTAAGGACGATCCTCATTGTTTCTCCTAACAAGGACAATGTTGCGTCCGACCACCTCTTATGACCAATAGGATGTATCTATTCCATCCTAAAGGGAGTCAAGTCTCCCGAACGACACACTTGCTGATTTATTTCAGAAGTTGTAGTCCAGACCAGTTGTAGGGTGACAAAAAGACTTGAAAAGTCATTGCTAAAATCGACTGGAAATCTACCAGGCCTCAACATCAAACAGGGAAACTGGTAGTCAAAGCTTATCTCAATGAGGAAGATTTGCTAGCCAAATGGGAAGCGCACCATGATACACAAATTGTCAGTGATTGATCAGATTCCCAGTGGATAACCTCCGGAAAGGTAATATATCAGCTTTTAAGCCTGATAAACTTCAATCTTTATGATTGACTTAACGGATTAGATGATTACCTCATAATTGTCAATGATATCCGGATGTGATGTGTATCCTCCTAAGCACATTATTTTCTACCGACATCTTGTAATGTTAGGTACCGTGGGAGGGATTGGCTTGACCAATAGCGGGAAACCCGCACTCATTTTTCAAAAATTTAAAAATCCGACAAAATCGGAAAACGTGTCTAGTATTTAAAAACTAGCATGATATTTTCAAAACCATAAAACGTTTTCATCAAGGTCCTGATTTCCCTAGGATCAAATTTTTCGGATACTTGGCTCTAATCTCCCAAAAATGTGTGTGTGTGTTTCCATTGTGTATAAAGCGTGCGTGTGATTTCAATAAATGTGTGATATACTTAAAGCGTGTGTTTCTATAAGTGTATATAGCGTGAGTGTGTTACTTAAAGCGTGCGTTTCATATAGTGTGAATTGTGTTTTCATATCAACGTGTGTGTTTCGTGTGTTTCGAGTAATTCATGTAATGTTTGTAATCTATATTGTGTGATTATGATTGATAGTGTTCTACTTTGTAACGAAAGAATTGCTTGAGGACAAGCAAGGTTTAAGTGTGGGGTGTTTTGATATTGCTCAATTACATCATATATATCTATCGCAATATCACTAAAAATACTCTATATTCGAAGATAATGAAGATGATCTACAAGGGATATGTCAAGATGCGCGAATTTGTATCGGAAGAGTAGTTTGCAAAGAATTTCGATGATTTATGACATCGGTTGATCCCGATACGAGTTAGTATCAAGATAGCGCTTTAAAATGATATAACAAAGCCTCCGATATGTGAGAGTTCGTTCAAATGAAGTAATATTGAAAAGAAAACGAAACAGTGCTTATAACCCACCTGGGACGCCGTCTTGGGCTGTGGGACGCCGTCCTGGATTGAGAAACGGGACGCCGTTTTGGTGGATTGGGACGCCGTCCTGGACAGTTAAATGGGACGCCGTCCTGCCTTTTGGGACGCCGTCCCAAAGTAGGTGTGACCGAACTTTCTGCTTTTTACCTAATTTCTCCACATTAAAATGTCAGTTTTTGGGACTGTTTCATTAGAGTTACGTACAGAGAAGTTTAGAGGCGATTTTCAGGAGTACTTTGGAGAATTCCAACCTCTTTGAAGAGGCCAAAGATCAAAGCATCATCCATCAACATCTTCTTCATCCAAGAACTCTTGTTCTTGTAGGTTATATACTTGTTCTCAGAAATGATTTCAGTTTATAATTTGAGTGAATTGTTGTCTGTTACAATGATTATTGGCTAGTTTCATTAATGTTTGTCTAGATTAATAACCAAGGTATTGGATGTAATCTTATTGATTGAATGTATTATGTGTGTTAGATTGAAGCTTGAATTGAGAACCATGCTTATTGTTGTTAGAACCATTGTATCTAGTTAATTGATATGTTGTTGATAAAGAGAACTCTTGTTAATGTATCATATTGATTTACAATCAACTTGTCTTAGATTGATTGTTTGCTAAACCGGACCAAGGGGGTAAACTAGTTTAAAACGGTTAGACAAAATAGGAATGAATTGTGTAGAGCGAACGCAAAGGCAATTGTTATTCAAGTCTTTAATCTTGTTGATCAACTAGTCACAAACGAAAAGGTCTAAGTTATAGGGAACCCTCGCTTAGTAATTCTAGTTTGAGTACTTGCTAAAGAGAACTCTTGGCGAGTCGATTTAGGTGATTAGCATGCTTATAGTTATTTGATTACAAATACAAGAACTATAGTGAAAAGGGAACCCTTGAGCTTGTTATTGTATTTGAGTGTTTATCCGAGAGAACTCTTAGTAAAACCTATTAGATAACTACACACATAATTATTCAATCAGGGCTTAATATCTAATTTACATCCAATACCGAGGGTAAAATATCTAGATGAACATTTCATCTCTTTGATTTAATTCAAAACTATCTTTATTGCTTTATTTGCATTTATTTGCATCTTATAAATTAAAAGACTAAAAATATTGTTTTTACATTTAACCTTCTTTGATTTGGCTAAATCGTTAAAACAGCCACAAAACATAAAACTTGTACTTTTTACTTTAATTAACTTAGTTAATCATAATATAGTTGCTACTTCTAGTTTGACTGATATACTGTCCTTGGAACGATACACGGATTTTACCATTATCTATACTACTACACGATCGGGTACACTGCCCGTTAATGTGTAGCAATCTTTAAAACCGGTATTTTCCATAAGATAAATTATAGACACGATTTCGCACATCAATAGTTCAAAAATTTTGAGATTCGGTTTTATAGATTTCGTTTATCGTGTCGGAAATGTTAATCATTAAGTTTAAATTTGGTCAGAAATTTCTGGGTCATCACAAGTGTTGGGAACTGAAGCATGAGTTAATATAATATAATGACACTTGATCAACGTGATTATATTACAGTAAGTCATGCTGAGTTTCTAAATGGAATGTGATGATTCACAGATCATAACGTCATCATGTGCCATGTTACACGACTCTTGTATTCTACTTAAACTCTAAACATATCAAGAAAATATTTTTCTTGATGATTCAGCCTTTTCCGAGGTATTCTGGTAATTTGACAAATCAAGACCGTGCCATTACAATTTCTTTCTTAGAACATTAACTATGTTTATTCCGAAATTAATATCTAGGAATTTTGAACCATTATTCGCTTGACTTGAAGTCGGGAATAAGAAAACAAAAGCATGAAGCTCCGAAATAGAAATGGAAGTATAAATCGTAGCAAATAAGAGAGAGCATTAACTGTGGATGTCAATGATTATAAAAAGACAGATGCAGGGACTCCGAAAAAATAAGGAAATATATAAAGCCGGACGACAATACACAAATTACAAACCATGTATATCAATAAGTATTGCAACGTAAAGACACGGGAGAACTAAAAACACTATAAAACCAAGAGTATATTAGAAGTGAATAGATTCTTCCGGCGGCAGATGAAAAAGACTAAAAACACTATTCCGGAAATCATCCGTGACTACGTCACCAGTTAAGGCGAACATGTATTTACTCATCTTCACTCTTTTGCGATATCTTCACTCTTACGTTTCACATAATCGAATCGTTTTATCTATATTAGTCAATAATGATGAAACTCTATTTATCAACTCATATTCGTCATGAAAACATTTTTATTGTTACCCCTGACAATCTATATCAAATTTCGGGACGAAATTTCTTTAACGGGTAGGTACTGTGACGACCCGAAAATTTCCGATCAAATTTAAACTTAATCTTTGTATGATTTCAACATGATAAGCAAAGTCCGTAATGTTGAGTCTCAAAAACTTTGGAACTATATTCATGTAACCAATTACCCTTTTTACTGTGCTCGACGGTTCACGAACATTTATGTGTATGTAGATATGTATATATAATATATAGTTACATTAATTGAAAACGTTAACAAAGTATTAGAGGTATAATACTTTACATGAACATAATTGTTTCAATATATGTTTAATATATTTATCGACAAAATTAAATGATAATATCAAACGATTGAATTATCAGATACATCGTGATATGATTGCGGGTCTCTGTTGTGAGGTCCACTGTGATTTAAGAAATCTGTTTTTTAACAATATTCTGAAAATGGTAAAGTGATTTACAAGTAAGAACAAATGTGTCAATTAACGGGAACTAGATAAAAGTTAGTGGAGATTTCTGTTAAATTTTCAATACATGCTTTACAATAAATTCCTCATGACTCTTGATAAGTTAATTATTTAACTTTCATAATTCAAACTTAATTAGACAAAACGCTTTTAACAACATATTCAAACATGTAAAACTAACACAATTCAAACATAAAATAAGTTTTACAAAGCGGGGCCTACTTCGGCCGTTTTACGAGTTTAATACATAACGTGAGTTTCGACCACCAAAAAGTTTAAGTACCAAACGACACGATGAGCATGGTGTTTGGGATTAAACTACCCAAGTCATGATCAAACTCCAAAAGCTAACACATCCAAAAAGCGTCCCCTAACAATAAGCGGGATCTCTAATCCAACCGTATGCCCTTACCCTTATCCATACCGGAACCTATAAAATGGTAAACAACGAGAGGGTAAGCTAACGCTTAGTGAGTAGAATAAATATATACATGCATATAAAACTTACCTACTCGCATCCACGATATCATATAATGCATACAAACGCATAACGTCTCAATAATCAAGCTAGTATCGTCAGTTCGTACAACTAGCAACATCAATAGGATAATATTCATAATAATAATTAAATGCTAACGTCAACAACTATAAACCATGGTTAACCAATATCTTCGCAAGGGAATGACTTCGCGAAACAAGTCATCGATGTTCATAACAACCGTTAGCTCCCAAAAACAGCTATGGTATGCTAAACCCCGAGGTGTTCCAAAAACGGCTATGGCATCACCCCCAAGTGTTCCCAAAAACGGCTATGGCATCACTTGATCAACATGTGAGTAAAACAAGGCTATTACTCACAATCATGTACACAAACACGGTATGTGCACAATAACTCGGATAATAACGTGGGAGTAAAACACGGCTATTACTCGCCACTATATGCACAAACACGGCTATGTGCATAAATATATAACATGGACAAAACGGCTATGTATCACAACTATGGTTACAAAACGGCTATGTGACACCATTAATATGGCACGTAAATCATATACATACATATATAGATTCTCCACTCACCTCAAAGTCTTGGTGAGAGATAGACAAGCTCGAAAATCTTCAATGTAACGTACCTATTACATTATACATAATATCAATCACAAACTCAAGTCGGTCAACCAACTCAAACTCCATTCTATAGTCATTTTGACCCATGGTGCAATCTCGACCCATTTGCACCCTTAACCCTAATATTTGGGTCAATCATAACCAAAACCCTAACATTTGCCAAATTAGGTCTTAAAAGACTTTTCAACACAAGGTCTATGCATCTTACACATACACTAACCATCTTAGGTCCATTATGACCCATTTGACCACTTAAAAGTCAATACACCCATTTCGGGTCATCCATTAACCCACTCGACACCCATTTACATTTATATAAGTGTGCTAGTAATTCAACTAACCAATTTAAGCTCATAAACATAATTTAATACTTTGAAAACCCTAGTTAGTCACCTTTGGGTCTACATGACCCAAATTCGCCCAAAACACCTAATTTATTAACAAAGTGGGTTTTTAAGTTCACCATTAACCCTAACACTAACCCTTTCCCAAAATTAAATTAGGAAATCAAGATTAGAGCATACCACTATGATCAAAACGTAGCTAGAGGATAGATGAACAACTTTAATGCTTGCACTTAGACCCGATTCAAGCTTCTTCTTCCTTATTTTGAGCTTTCTCACACTAGGATTCTTACTCTCTCTCTAAAATTGAATTGGATAAGAATTGGTGGTTGGAAATGGAGTAAATGACACTCCAAAAACTGATCTAAGGCCTTAAAGTCGGATCTCTTGTGATTTTACCAATTTGCCCTTTTAAATATCTAATAAAAAGGAAAAGATGAGTTGTCAGCCCGTATTGGCGCAGCGCGCCACTGGCCCGCGCGGCGCGCAGATAGCCCAGGCCAGATTCTTCCTTATTTTTATTATATGCAACGAAAACCCCACATCTTGAATAACTTAATTACACAAATGTACAAGGAAAATATTCGGGTCTTACAACTCTCCCCCACTTGAATCGGAACGTGTCCTCGCGATCCAAGCCGCATGACAAGCGGGAAGATAAACCAACACGAACTCTTCGGGCTCCCAAGTGAACTCGGAACCTTTACTCCGACGCCATTGAACTTTAAAAGTCCTTACCTCTTTATTTCTCAACATTTTCACCTTCTCATCAAGTATAGCAATCGGCTCTTCAACATAATCTAACTTATTGTTTAGCTTCTAATGGCATCCATGAAAAATCATCCGCAAGACACTTACGAAGATGGAAAACATGGAAAGTATTATGAATCCCCGCAAGCTCTTCGGGTAATTCCAAACGATACGTGACTTCACCAACACGAGCTAAAACCTTAAATGGTCCAATAAACCGAGGAGCTAACTTTCCCCGTTTTCGAAACCGAATAATCCCTTTCCATGGCGAAACCTTAAGCATCACCATGTCACCTTCTTGAAATTCGATCGTTCGTCTACGTTTGTCGGCATACGACTTTTGCCTATCTTGAGCCTTTTTCAAATGCTCTCGAATCATATCAATTTTGCTATTCGTCTCTAAGACCAAATCGGTACTCCCGATTTCCTTTTGTCCCACTTCACCCCCAACAAATCGGGGTTCGACGCCTACGCCCATAAAGCATCTCATATGGCGGCATCCTGATACTAGTATGATAACTATTATTGTACGAGAATTCCACCAAAGGTAAGTGCTCGTCCCAACTACCACCAAAATCAATAATACACGTCCATAACATATCCTCCAAAGTTTAATTCGTACGTTCAGTTTGACCGTCCGTTTGAGGGTGATACGCCGTGCTCAATTTCAATTGTGTACCCATATCTTCATGAAACTTTTCCCAAAACCGAGATGTAAAACGAGTATCTCGATCCGAAATAATCGATATAGGAACTCTGTGTCGAGAGATGACTTCCTTGATAAACAACTTAGCCATGGTCTCCAACGATATTGCTTCCTTAATGGGAAGAAACAAAGCACTTTTCGTCAATTGATCAACTATCACCCAAATTGAATCAAATTGGGTTCTCGCCGTTTTAGGTAACTTTGTAATTAAATCCATGGTAATGTGCTCCCATTTCCATTTCAGGATTTCTAACGGTTGTAACTTACCATACGGCTTTTGGTGCTCGACCTTAACTTGCAAACACGTGATGCATTGCTCAACATACTTTACAACATCACATTTCATGCCCGGCCACCAATAATCCTTCCTCAAATCAAGATACATCTTCATTGTGCCCAGATGAATGGAATACTTTGACTTATGTGCTTCATCAAGTAGCACTTGTCGATAATCACCCATCTTAGGCACCCACACTCTTCCTTGAAAAGACAACAAACCACGCGAGCCCATAGTAATGAACTCCGATTGCCCCATGATTCATTCTGCATGCTTGTTGTGAACGTAAGCCTCTATTTGAATCACACCAAGTTTTTCAAGAAAATCGTTAGTAATAATCATACGTAACAATCCCAATCGTAAAGCCGGGTGGTGACTCTTTCGACTTAACGCATCCGCGACCACATTCGCCTTGCCCAGATGATAAAGTATTTCGCAATCATAATCTTTCACCACATCCACCCACCTATGTTGGCGATAATTCAAATCTCGTTGATTGAAGAGGTGTTTCAAACTCTTATGATCCGAATAAATCGTACTCTTGACACCATACAAGTAATGGCGCCAAATTTTCAATGCATGCACAACCGCCGCCAACTCAAGATCATGAGTCGGATATCTCGTTTCGTGTTCCTTTAGTTGTCGAGAGGCATAAGCGATGACTTTACCTCTTTGCATTAGAACACACCCGAGCCCATTTAACGAAGCATCACAATAAACCGTCATGTCTTCCACTCCTTCCGGTAACACTAACACCGGAGCTTGACACAACTTCTCTTTTAGCAATTGAAAAGCAATTTCTTGCTCGTTCTCCCAAGTAAATCTCGCGTTCTTCCTTGTCAATTTCGTCAATGAAGAAGCGATATTAGAAAAGTCTTGGATAAACCGACGATAATAACCGGCCAATCCGAGAAAACTTCGGACTTCTGTAGGCGTAGTCGGTTGTCTCCAACTCTTCACCGTCTCTATCTTCCCCGGATCTACTTGAATACCGTCTTTGTTTACAATGTGGCCAAGGAATTGAACCTCCCTTAGCCAAAATTCACATTTGGAGAACTTAGCATACAACTTCTCCTTTCGTAACGTCTTCAATACTTCGCCTTTCGTAACGTCTTCAATACTTCGCGCAAATGACGTTCATGTTCGTTCATACCCTTTGAGTAGACTAGTATGTCGTCAATGAACACAATCACCGACTTGTCCAACATAGGTTGGCACACTCGGTTCATAAGATCCATGAATGCCGTCGGTGCATTCGTAAGACCAAAAGGCATAACTACAAACTTAAAATGCCCATAACGCGTTCGAAAAGCCGTTTTCTCGATATCTTCCTCACGGACCCTCATTTGGAGATAGCCGGACCGTAGGTCAATCTTTGAGAAATACGTCGCACCTTAGAGTTGGTCAAACAAATCGTCGATCCGAGGCAATGGATAACGATTTTTGATCGTCATTTTATTCAACTCCCGGTAATCGATGCACATCCGCATACTACCATCCTTCTTTTTCACGAATAAGCCAGAGCGCCCCATGGCGAAGCACTCGGTCGAATAAAACCATTCTCAAGTAACTCTTGGGTTTGATCTAACAACTCTTGCATTTCTGTCGGCGCTAAACGATAAGGAGTTTTAGCAATGGGAGTAGCTCCCGGGACCAACTCAATGCAAAATTCAACTTGTCTTTCCGCCGAAACACCCGGTAACTCGTCCGGAAAAACGTCTTCGAATTCACTAACCACCGGAATTTCACGAATGGGTGGTGGCTCATCACGAGTATCAACAACATGGGCAAGAAAAGCCATGCCACCACTACCGAGGAGACGACGTGCCCGTGCAAAAGTGCATATCGGCACAAGTCTTCTACGCTTATCACCGTGAATAATTAACTCTCCCCCACTTGGGGCCTTTACACAAATAAATTTTTCATGGCATGCAATATCGGCTCTATTATGATCGAGCCAATCCATACCAACAACGATATCGAAATCTCTCAAAGTCATCGGGATAAGATCAATCTTAAAGTTTTCGGCACCAAAAATGACATCACAATTTTTACACATATCAACAACTAGCACCGTCTTGCCGTTCGCTATTTCGACTTCTACTGGATGACCTAACTTAGGTAACGGTCTATTAAGTCTAGGCACAAATTTTGGAGATACAAACGACAAATTTGCACCGTTATCAAATAGGATCCTTGCCGGATTAGAGTTAACCATAAAAGTACCTGAAACAACTTCGTTGGATTGCTTGGCCTCCTCATTCGTCATCAAATAGTTGCGACCCCTAGCCGTGCCCGCCGCCTTTTCTAACTTCTTGACATGATCATTATTCAAATCGGGACATTCCGGCTTCTTGTGCCCCTCCTTTCCACAATTAAAACACGTGACAGACTTGGTCAAACAATCACGGGCGTAATGACCCAACTTCCCACAACTATAACAAGTAGGCGCAAAAGTATTTGAACCACCCTTCTTCACACTTCCGAAGCTTTCGGACCCCTTCTTGTTCTTGTTTTTCTTGTTTGAAAAGTTAGAATGACTAGAACCTTCAAACTTTCTTTTGGAAAAAGCGAAATCACTCTTTCTTGGAACCTCCAGCTCAAAACCCCTAGCCAATTCGTATAAATCTTCAAAAGACTTAGCCATACCCCGGCTAATCTTACCCTTCAACTCATCACTTAAAGTACGGTAGAAATCTAGCATCAACTTGTGATCATCGCCAACATACTCCGGACAAAAACGAGTCTTTGCTAAGATGGTAGACTTGAGAGTAACCAAGTCCATTGAGCCTTGTTGCAAATTGTGCAACTCGTCCCGAATTTTATCAAGATCGGAAGAAGTTCGGTATTCTTGGAAAAATTCTTTCTTAAACTCCTCCCATGTCAAGCACATGCATTGCTCTTCACCATATAATTTGATTTTATCGTCCCACCACAACTTGCCCTCTTCGTGCAACATGCTAGACCCATACCTCGTCTTCTTCTCGGGAGGACACTCCGCGGTACGGAACGCTCCCTCGATATCTGAAATCCAACAAGTGCTTTTCAATGGATCCCTCACCCCATTAAACATCGGAGGTTGAGTATCCTTGAAATTTTTGTAGTGGAAGTCCCGCCTTCCACCCCCACCATTACCTTCACCCCCTTCGCCTCGAGGATAAATGTTTCTAGCCTCTAAAGCCTCCTCTATTGCGGATTTCATTCGATCATTGATCATTTTGGTCACTTATTGATCGACCGACTCTTGGAAGACCTTTCGGACGTCGTCAATAAAATCCTTATTTAGCCTTTTAAAGATGGCCTCGACCTTGGCCGTGAGTTCAACGTCCTCACTCGTACTTCAGTCATTGGTGTCGTGTCCATTTCTCATCTTCATTCTATAAAACGAAGTAAATTAAGAAACAAAACGAAAGGACTTAACACATATGTATATACATATACACCACACTACCCCATCTTGCTCAACAATCGTCGTACATCGCTTGTTTGACACAATTTGAACCCGTAACGATGGTAGCTAATCATTGTTACGAGAACACGTCGCATTAACTCACTAGTACAACGTCCATCTCGCTTGATGTTTGCTAAACACAACACAAATCAATTAGCACAATGTTAGTTCACATAAATCAAAGCACTAACAATTCCCGATTAGACCCAAAGTTCTAAAAGTCCCGCATAAAGCGTACACGCAATAAAGTCTAAGTCTAGGCACCTATCTCAAGTCGCCTAAATCCTTTAGACCATGCTCTGATACCACTTGTAACAACCCAAACCAAATTGCAAACGAACCCGCTTAAATATAACAAATAATTTTTTTTTTGCTGGAACAGCACATGGCGCGGTGCGCCATATGGCCGTGCGGCGTGCCAAATTGGTCTGTCCAAAAAGTCATGATACGCGAAAAAGATCGGCCACTTCCTGACATAATTAGACAAAACGCTTTTAACAACATATTCAAACATGTAAAACTAACACAATTCAAACATAAAATAAGTTTTACAAAGCGGGGCCTACTTCGGCCGTTTTACGAGTTTAATACATAACGTGAGTTTCGACCACCAAAAAGTTTAATTACCAAACGACACGATGAGCATGGTGTTTGGGATTAAACTACCCAAGTCATGGTCAAACTCCAAAAGCTAACACATCCTAAAAGCGTCCCCTAACAATAAGCGGGATCTCTAATCCAACCGTATGCCCTTACCCTTATCCACGCTGGAACCTATAAAATGGTAAACAACGAGAGGGTAAGCTAACGTTTAGTGAGTAGAATAAATATATACATGCGTATAAAACTTACCTACTCGCATCCACGATATCATATAACGCATACAAACGCATAACGTCTCAATAATCAAGCTAGTATCGTCAGTTCGTACAACTAGCAACATCAATAGCATAATATTCATAATAATAATTAAATGCTAACGTGAACAACTATAAACCATTGTTAACCAATATCTTCGCAAGGGAATGACTTCGCGAAACAAGTCATCGATGTTCATAATAACCGTTAGCTCCCAAAAACAGCTATGGTATGCTAACCCCCAGGTGTTCCAAAAACGGCTATGGCATCACCCCCAAGTGTTCCCAAAAACGGCTATGGCATCACTTGATCAACGTGTGAGTAAAACACGGCTATTAGTCACAATCATGTACACAAACACGGCTATGTGCACAATAACTCGGATAATAACGTGGGAGTAAAACACGGCTATTACTCGCCACTATATGCACAAACACGGCTATGTGCATAAATATATAACGTGGACAAAACGGCTATGTCTCACAACTATGGTTACAAAACGGCTATGTGACACCATTAATATGGCACGTAAATCATATACATACATATATAGATTCTCCACTCACCTCAAAGTCTTGGTGAGAGATAGACAAGCTCGAAAATCTTCAATGTAACGTACCTATTACATTATACATAATATCAATCACAAACTCAAGTCGGTCAACCAACTCAAACTCCATTCTATAGTCATTTTGACCCATGGTGCAATCTCGACCCATTTGCACCCTTAACCCTAATATTTGGGTCAATCATAACCAAAACCCTAACATTTGCCAAATTAGGTCTTAAAAGACTTTTCAACACAAGGTCTATGCATCTTACACATACACTAACCATCTTAGGTCCATTATGACCCATTTGACCACTTAAAAGTCAATACACCCATTTCGGGTCATCCATTAACCCACTCGACACCCATTTACATTTATATAAGTGTGCTAGTAATTCAACTAACCAATTTAAGCTCATAAACATAATTTAATACTTTGAAAACCCTAGTTAGTCACCTTTGGGTCTACATGACCCAAATTCGCCCAAAACGCCCAATTTATTAATAAAGTGGGTTTTTAAGTTCACCATTAACCCTAACACTAACCCTTTCCCAAAATTAAATTAGGAAATCAAGATTAGAGCATACCACTATGATCAAAACGTAGCTAGAGGATAGATGAACAACTTTAATGCTTGCACTTAGACCCGATTCAAGCTTCTTCTTCCTTATTTTGAGCTTTCTCACACTAGGATTCTTACTCTCTCTCTAAAATTGAATTGGATAAGAATTGGTGGTTGGAAATGGAGTAAATGACACTCCAAAAACTGATCTAAGGCCTTAAAGTCGGATCTCTTGTGATTTTACCAATTTGCCCTTTTAAATATCTAATAAAAAGGAAAAGATGAGTTGTCAGCCCGTATTGGCGCGGCGCGCCACTGGCCCGCGCGGCGCGCAGATAGCCCATGCCAGATTCTTCCTTATTTTTATTATATGCAACGAAAACCCCACAACTTGAATAACTTAATTACACAAATGTACAAGGAAAATATTCGGGTCTTACAATGTGGAACAAGATAAGCAAATGGATATGTTGATTTAAAATGATTTCTTACGTTTAATTGTCCATTGGACTTAACCCTACGATTCACGAATAAACTGTAAGTAAAAACTAGAAACCATTATGACTTATATATTATATGATTTTACTTTATTAAATGAAAAGGTTTTATGATATAACAATTTCTATTATTTAAACCTTTTAAAGAATGATTTTGAATATAACTAATTCTGGAAAACTAAATTATATTTATTCGATTTAGTACGAATACATTTTTCGATATAATAGAATTTGATTATAAAATGTTTTTATGGATTTTCAATGATATGAAAATAAAAATAAAGATAAATTAAAGATTTCTAATGAGCACCAAAAGACTACAACATTTCATCTCAAGATTGCAAGTTAAAATGATGGAAATCACTAAACCTGCGCACTTGCACGAGAAAAATCATAACTAAATCATACTGACTCGAAAAAGGGTGATTCCGGTGTCCAGACGTCCGAACTCAAAAATCTACAACTTTCGTGAAGACACAATACGCGGATCGCGTACCCATCTACGAAAACGCGTAATGTTTATCGGCATAAAAAGTGATGGCGGCTTTTAATTTAACACGTTTATTATTATTATATTATTATATTATCTTATCATAATTATTATATTATTATAATATATTATTATATTATTATTATTGATCTATATAAGGTAAATACTCCGTGTAGTTAAGTTCATGATATATTACTCCGTATCATTTTATCTATACTCCGCATCAATTTATTTTTATTTTTCAAAACGGGTTTTCGATGAAGCTAAGGAAATTATAGGTTATATCTATGGAGGTTATGGGTAATGTTCGTAGGTATTATTCGCAAGTCAAACCTAGTGTTTATCATCGCCGTTGCGTCTACGTACTCTCCTGCAATATTGAATCACAATATTGATACGTGAGCATTCATATCTTGTCTTTTAAAATATTAATAGTGTATCCATGTCTAGTGCTCGAGTATATATATTTATGCATGCTTGTATGTGACGACCCAGAAATTTTCGACCAAATTTAAACATAATCTTTATATTTTTCCGACAAGATAAGCAAAGTCTGTAATGTAGAGTCTCGAAAATTTTGGAATTTTATCCATGTAATCAATTGCCCTTTGACTATTTCCGACGATTCACGAACAATTGGTTGTAAATAAAAGTGCATCTATATATATATATATATATACATAAATATAAATATATGTACATATGTAATAATGTGAAATAATAAAATATAAATTAATCAATAGAATTAAATATGTAAAATAAATATATATAAGTATGATATTAAAATGAATTTATATATATACATGTATATGATTTTTTATATATAATGAATATTATATATATATATATATATATACACTATAATATATATAAAATATATAAATAATAAATTTATGCTATTATACAAGTATCACATATTATATAATTCGTAATATGTAATATTAATATATTAATTTTAATTACAAGTAAAAGATAAATGTTATACTAATTACTTCTATTATTATTATTAATAATAATATTAACATCAATATTATTAATATGATAATCATATTTAGCATTATTATTAATAATACACTTTACTATTATTATCGATAATAATAATATTATTATCATTATTTTTATTATCCTTATTACTATTTTATTATTATTACTATTAATATTATTATTATTTTCATTAATATTATTATTAGCATATTTACAATTAATAATAATCAGTATATATTTTTTTTCTAACATATTTATAATCTGGTAATCAGATGAAAACAAATTCTTAAGATATCAAAATCTTATTCGTGCAAAAATCAGTATCAATCTCATTCTGTTTTCTTTTTGTTTTTTTCTTCTTATTCTTATTTAATTCTAATTGACTTCTTGCCAACCCAAATATCACAAGCAAACAACTCTCGAGTAAATCATGTTACTGTTTCAGATATTTGATTTTAATCCTCAATACAGACAACCAGCGATTACTGTTTCCACCTCACATAGAGACTTAAAACGAATTCTGTTCATATCCACATCAAACCTTATCAATATTCTTTGTTTCTTGTATGCTGAATCAAACATTGTCGATTTCATTATTATTACCAAACAAAAATCTGTTAGCAATCTTTATCTATCATAATCTACTCTATCTAATTACTAAATCTATATACTTACATACATACGCGATAGATAGAGGAAACAACCATGTCACTTACTTCTGTGGCCTTAACATAAACAACACACACTATTCTTTTCTATTTCTTATTCGAACACCCATGAATCACCAACTTCATGTGCTAAAATACCCGTCTTCTATTCTGTTTCGTTTCTATTGTTGATGAACGCAAAACACCACAAACCCATTTTAACCACCACCTTTCTATTTCTTTTTCCATATCGAATTTCTGCTGCACTCGAGATACCCACATCACCATCGCCACTCTCGCAATTTATCTCTCTCTCTCTCTCTCTCTCTCTCTCTCTCTCTCTTTCCACTTTATTTTTCTCCTTCTTCGTAATAACCATCTGCAACAAAGCTTCAATTGCTTGATGTACAGCTAACCTTCTGTTTGCAGTTAACCATCGAAATAATCAACCCAACTGCTAACCGTCGCTCTACTCTCTCTCTTTATATATATATATATATATATATTTTTTTTTTTGTGAAACCCAAGAAAGCCAATACTTACTCTCTCTCCTCTCACTTACTCTTATGTTTTGGCTGGAACTACCATCAACCGCAATAATAATCGTTTCTCTTCCTAATAGCAAACAATTGTATTACTATGAAACCATATGACCACTTTCACCACATATTTGACTGCTACCATGGATTGCTGTACGTTTGCATGTATGCAAGGGAGATTAGAAGTTCAAATGGCCTTTGCTATTCAATATAATATATAGATGTAATCAATTGAGTGGCAGACAAAGTGTGGGCAAGATTCGAATTATTTAAAGTAAAAGAAGATGACAAGCAGACAGCTATTTTCCTGCTCACTTTTCTTTTCTTCCTTTGCTATTTCCACCTGTTAATGCCTTTCCTTTTTGTTTGTTCGGTTCTAGTGGTGGGCCGATATACATACACCCATCAAATGGATTAGTTATACATGATTAAATAAACCTAGTTATAATGCAAGTGGGAGGAAAGATTACATGTTGTGGCCGATTACTAGTGTTACACGTTTAATTTTTTTTTTTTTTTTTTTTGACATCGAACTCAAGGAAAAGCACATAAACCACTTTGTTCCCTTCTTGATATTTCCATCCATAAATAGCCCACCATCAATCAATTGACGAATGTTTTATTAACCTGTTCCTGTTTTCTGCTCATCCCTTTCACGTTTAATACGTTGGGCTGCCATGAAAGAAACCGGTGGATACTCTCTTGGGGCCTATCAATATTGGGTATTTAGGTTGTAAAGACCCTAATCTTACGAATGCCAAAACATATAAATAAAGGTAACTTAAAAGATAAGTGAGCGTTATTCTTATTCGAATTCAAACCATTGTTCAAACCAAAGTTGACAAACTTATTCAAAAGTACTACTAAACCAAAATAAGCTACTAAATCTTGAAGGAAATCTCTAAGGCAAGGTGCTAAGTTCACTCCACTCTACACTCTTCCCTCGTTCCCAACGCCCCCTTGATTACCTGTCGTATAAGAAGGAAAACAAAGAATACGATTGAGCCAAAGCCCAGTGAATGGATATAACGAATAACGGAGTATAGTATGACATGCAAAAATTTAATTTCAAAACGAACTTATTTTCAAAATAACTTAGATGCAAAACAAAGTGCGAATATGTATAGATCCACAATACCATATGTCATGATGCAAATTTCATAAAATAATGCACTAAGAGTCAAAACAAATATGTACAAAGTATCAAAATGAAATCATAGGGTAGCTACTCCACTAATCATCCATATCGGTGACATTTCGTATGACACTACGATGAACGTACACCGTCAAAACAAAATCCTAGGATCGATCCATACGCCTCCTATCACAAATATATAATAACAAAGAGCTCGTACCAACACCGGGTAATCACAAAGAGACGCCGTAGATATAACAAAATACACCGCTACGGTCGATGCCACGTTACCGGTGTCACAATAACGCGCCCATGGGACCTCCATGGATAGGTTACTCTTAGGTATATTTTATGAAAACGTTTTACCAACTTATAACTACGCAATTCCAAATGCTTTTCAAGTGATTAAAAGACTCTAAATATATATTTAAAAAGAATTAATAAAATGACTTAAATATTTTATGCTTGACCAAATAATTAAAATGTTTATAATATTTTATGTCGTATTATTTTAAAATCACGTGTCACCCAACCGATCGGTCCAACCTTTGTCACGAGTCATGGTACATAATATCTTAGCCCTTTACAAATTAATAGCTTAAACAGGACTTAATGGGACATGTAAAGCCACACGGAATGAGGGACACCCGATACGTATCACCGTACCACTCGCCACACTCACACATGTTCTTTACCGAAATGTTTTCGACATTTTTCGGGGCTGTTTCGAGGCAAATACGGGCTGTTTTTGGGGCTAAAAATAGCTGCTGTTCGGGGACAGTTTCACAGCCATTTTGGGCTGTTTTCGGGACTGATTTGGTGGGGTTTTCGAGACACGATTTTGATACAATTTCCAAAGACCAAAATATTATGATTCCTCAACTATTATACACAATTAGCGACCTCGTTAGTACATCCAAATGAGGAACACATAACACATTTCAAAGACTAATAAACAAACATTTTAAACAAGCATGTCATACAATAATAATTATACGATTTGAAACAAAGTTTTGAGAGGAAAGATTTACCGAAGCGATCCTAAAACCACCTAGAATATCCGTACCTTATGTTGAATGACGAAGTTCCAAGGACAACAAAATACCACCAAAGGAGACGATCACCGAGCCAAATCTAATGAATACACACGTATGAGTACAAAACGCATTCAAATAGGGAGTATGTAATATCCTTTATTTAATTAGTGTTATCATATGTTTTTTTATGTGCTTATTTCTATTTCTTTTTTTCATATTATACCAATATACATCCACCCAAGTTGTATTATCACTTCATATTAAAATCGATCAGTTTAGTAACTTACATTTTATAAGTACTTAGTAGGTTAATTATGACAATGGTCACATGGCATTTCATTCAATTGCATCCATTCTCTGATATTTCTGTAGCTAAACCTCAATACCCCTTTAGTACTTAATTTTATAAGTACTCATATTTGTATAGAAAAACGGTGTCTCTACCATAAAAATTGGTACACTTTAATTTAATCATGTAATAATTTATACTAGTTACATACAGATTTTAAATACTCCATTATTAGATATATGTCTACAATTTGTTTAAGATCAATATTCACAAAATATACTCATTTGTACTCAAATCTTAACATCTCATTTTTATTATAATCAAGTGATATCATTTTAATCTAAACCAATAAATCGATTAAGAAGCCAAAAAAATATATACATCAATAACAAAGGTGTTGGTTAATGGTTACCTCTAAACGTGTTCGTGTTAGGACCAAAGCTAGACCCGCAAATATTTTGTGTTCTTCTTTGAATCTCTCTATTCTCTTCTTCTTAAAATTATGATAGTTTGTAGTAAGTAGTATGACTATATGAATTTTTCATTTCATTTGATTCAGTCAGGGAGCTAGTGTCAACGAATGATGCTTATGGGACATGGGACATATAACTCCAAGGGACTATCCACCTCCTTTTAATAAATGTTGGCCTAAAGAATTCCATGCAACTGATGGGTTGATTTATCCCATTATTAAATTTAATAATTTAGTTTTGAGTATTGGTACAAGGTAAATGGCTAGTTTTGATAATCTTAATTAATCCATAACATGATACAAAACTAAGTGTGGTAAGTCATACGTCAAGTTCTTAACCTTAAGATGTTAATTAATTTACTAACTAACTGATATCCCACTCATAACTTATGTATTAATCTTATTTATTTTAATTTGGGTACAATAATTTGTAAGTAGTGAGTGATTAAATATTAATCGTGAACTTTATATTGTTTTAGTTTTATAGGATATTACAACTCCACCTACTTAAAAAAATTCCGTCCTCGAAATTGAAAGAGGTTATAGAATCGAAACGCACCAATCAGCAAACAAATGAGGGTGCTCGGCCCTCATGGTTTCCTCGAATTCCCAAGTGGCCTCGCTAGCAGAATGATTCTTCCATTGAACTTTAACGTAAGGGGTTGAGCTTTTACGAGTTACTCTCTCCTCGCATTCTATGATAGCCTCGGGCTCCTCAACATAAGAAAGATCAGCTCGAATTTCAGAAAAAGGATATTGCACCACGTGCAATGGATGATAGTTGTAACCCCGCAATTGAGATAGTGAAATACATTATGAACATGAGATAACTGTGGCGGTAATGCTAAACGATAAGATACTTCACCAACTCGATCCAATATCTCAAATGGTCCAATATATCGAGGACTGAGCTTTCCTTTCAAACCAAAACATCGTATACCCTTCCAAGGTGACACCTTTAAAAACACCTTATCACCCACCACAAACTCTAAGGAACGTCGGTGTTTATCGGCATACACTTTCTGTCTCGATTGGGCTTCCTTCAATCGATTCGTAGCTATAGCGACCTTTTCATTAGTCACTCTAACCAACTCAGGTCCTTCAATCAATTTTTCACCCGCTTCATTCCAAAAAACTGGCGCTCTACACTTCCGACCATAGAGCATCTCAAATGGCGCCATACCGATACTTGCCTGCCAACTATTATTATAGGCGAATTCCACCAAACATAATTACTCATCCCAATTTCCCTTCCAATCTAGGGCACACGCTCGAAGCAGATCTTCCAAGATCTGTATCGTATGCTCAGACTGTCCATCAGTTTGTGGATGATAAGCAGTACTAAGCTTCAATCACGTACCCCAAGCTTTATGTAACCCCTTCTAAAATCTAGAGGTAAATCGGGGGTCACGATCGGATACGATGGACGAAGGAACCCCGTGTAATCTCACAATTTCTTGCTGAAAAAGCTCGGATAGCTTACTTACCAAATAATCCATACGAATGGGCAAGAAATGTGCCGATTTGGTTAATCTATCAATCACCACCCAAATAGCATCATGCCTTTTAACAGTCTTTGGCAACCCCAAAAATGAAATCCATTGAGACATCATCCCACTTCCACACGGCAATGTCCAGCGGCTGCAACAAACCACTAGCGCGTTGGTGCTCGATCTTTACTTGTTGACAAGTAAGGCACTTCCCAACATATCTAGCAACGTCTTTCTTCATGCCACTCCACCAAAAGTGCTTCTTTAAATCTTGATACATTTTGGTCGAACCAGGATGTACAGAAAAAGGTGAGCTGTGAGCCTCAGACAATAGAGCCTCACGAATCGCATCATCATTAGGAACACACAATCGATTCCCACACCAAATAACCCCATCATCATCTTCTCTGAACTCTTTCACTTTACCCTCTTCCAAATTTTGAAACACTGTCCACAAATCCCCATCATCCAATTGAGCTTCTTTTATTCTTGAAATTAAATCGAACTCGAGTTTTAAATTTGCCAACATCCCCGATGCTCCTCTTTTACTCATCCCATATCAAGTCTTTCGAATGCTCGAATGTGAGTAACCAAACATGAGATACTACCAAATGTCTTTCTACTCAAAGAGACGGCTACCACATTCGCTTTACCCGGATGGTATTGAATGTTTGCATCATAATCCTTCAATAACTCCAGCCACCTTCGTTATCTCATATTTATCTCTTTTTGCGTGAATATGTATTTGAGACTCTTGTGATCGGTGAAAATATCACAAGTTTCTCGATAAAGGTAATGCCTCCATATTTTCAACGCAAAAAATCACAGCAGCTAACTCCAAATCATGAGTAGGGTAATTAACCTCATAGGGTTTCAACTGCCTCGAGGCATAAGCAAGTACCTTACCATGTTGCATCAAAACACAACCCAAACCATGCTTAGAAGCATCACTATAGATTTGAAAACCCCCACTTCCTGACGGCAATGCAAGAATAGGGGCAGATACAAGTCTTTTATTTAACTCATCGACACTCTTTTGTCGTTCATCGGTCCACACAAACTTTTCCCCTTTCCTCAACAACTTGGTAAGCGGCAAAGAAATCGTCGAAAAATCTTCAACAAATCTTCGATAATAACCAGCTAAACCAAGAAAACTTCGAACCTCAACAACAGAAGTAGGTCTTGACCAACTTGTAATAGCCTCAATTTTCACCGGATCCATCATTATACCCTCAGCCGATACAACATGACCGAAGAAGGCAACCCGTTGCAACCAAAATTCACATTTAGAGAATTTCGCAAACAATTTCTTACTTCGGAGGGTTTCAAGTACAACACGAAGATGACTCTCATGCTCTTCTTTACTCTTTGAGAATACCAAGATATCATCAATGAATACGATCACAAACTTATCCAAATACTCATGGAACACACGGTTCATTAGATCCATGAAAACCGCAGGAGCATTAGTTAATCCAAACGGTATCACTAAAAACTCATAGTGCCCATAACGAGTGCGAAAAGCGGTCTTAGGGATATCTTCTTCTTTAACAAGGAGCTGATGATACCCAGACCTAAGATCAATCTTAGAAAAATACTTCGAACCTTGCAGCTGATCAAACAAATCATCAATACGTGGAAGCGGATAATGGTTTTGAATAGTTATACGATTTAACTCGCGATAGTCAATACAAAGTCTCATGCTACCATCCTTCTTCTTGACAAATAATACCGGCGCACCCCAAGGTGGCACACTTGGCCGAATAAAACCATAATCTATCAATTCTTGCAATTGCTCCTTGAGTTCTTGCAACTCGAGTGGTGCCATACGATAAGGAGCTTTTGATATCGGTTGGGAACCCAGAATCAAATCAATCGAAAATTCAACTTCACGAACTGGAGGCAAACCCTGTAATTCATCAGGAAATACATCGGGAAACTCTCGAACAACATCGATATTTTCAAGCGAAGGGCTCTCGATAGATAAATTCTGAATTGAAGCTAAATAACCAACACAACCATGTGAAATGAGCTTTTGCGCCTTAAGCGCTGAGATAACCTTAATAGATTTTACGGGAAGATCACCATTAAAGACACAATCGGGTATAGAATGATTTCCAAACAAAATCCTCTTAGAATAACAATCGATATTCGCGTGATGGCGAGATAACCAATCTATGCCAAGAATAATATCAAAGTCATGCATGGTCATAGGAAAGAGATTTGAGGGAAACATGCAGTCATTGAATTCCAAACGGCAATTTTGAAACACACGATCTATAATTTCAATACTACCCATTGGGGTGGAGATCGTAAATGGAGTAGACAACCAAGTTGGAGGCACTTTCAAATATTTCGAGCTCTTAACAGACACAATCGAGTGCGTAGAGCCAGAATCAAACAGAACGAAGAGGGCGCGATGGTGTACAAATACATGACCAGTAATAGTACCTAATAATATCAAGAATGAATGAACAAATAACTCAAAGGAAATATTTTTAAAATGAATAGGGATCGAAATATACCTGTAGCGTTAGCAGCCTGAGCAGCAGTCATGGCAAAGACGCATCCACCAGGAGCTGGCGGAGGAACCTTCGGAACAAACCCAGGTCTAGGATTCTTGCAATCCTTAGCCAAGTGACCAACCTTTCCACAAGCAAAATATGAACCCGCACTACGATAACAAACTCTTCCCGGATGATTCTTTCCACAAGTCCCACAAGGTGCATTGGCATTAACACCACCATTTTCGTTACCCCTTTGTTGCCCTTGGGGACGGTACACTTATAATTGACCACGGTTATTATTATTGGGCCCGTTGTCAATCCTTAGCTGATTTCCTCTATTATTCCAATTATTACTACGGTACCCTTGGTTCCCAGATTGTTGAACCTGTTTGGTAGTCGGTGCAGGCACAGATCGTAGTGGTTGTGCAATCTTAACCCTCTTGTTCTTACCATCATCATTTTTAGTAGCCAAATACTCGGCTCGCTGCATCTCCAAATTTCGAGCATAATCGGCTGCCTCAGCGACATCAAAACATTTCAGATTAATCATTTTAGAGCGGTAACGCCCATGAACAGCCCATTTGTACTTACGGGCTTGGTCCTCAGAAGACCCAGCAGCAGCCCCAATCAAACCCACAAGCCTCAAAAACCTCTTAGTGAAATCATTAATAGACTCATCATTCCCTTGCTTAATATTCGCATACTCCCGAATCACAGCCTCTTTCTCCGCCTCAGAAAAGTACTGACAGAAAAACAACTCCTTGAAATTAACCCAATCTAATGAATCCACAAATTCGATACCCCCTTTAACTTGTCTTAAAGCGATCCACCAACGCTGAGCATCCCCCTCTAGTTTATAAACAGCCAATGGCACCCAAAATCTCTCTTCACAAACAAGCACTCGGTAAATCTTCTCAATGTGAGTGATCCAATTCTCAGCTTCAACAGGAGTACTAGCAGTTCTGAATGACAAAGGACGTTGTTTTTGAAACCGTCCTAGCCAAACATGAATAGCATCTCCCGTTACAGTTCTATCCTCCTTATATTCATCCTCTTCTTCATGCTTAAAAGTCTCACCACCTTGCTTACGCATCGCGTCAATAGCTTGAGCTACAATGTTGGGTATCAAATTCGTGATAGTTTGGCTAATCTTGTTTTCTACTTCTTCCTCAGACATTCCTTTTCTTTTCGGTGCCATCTAAGAATGAGATAAGGATATAACGGTTATGATTAGTACGAAGAATAAAATAGAATATTCAAAGTGGAAATAGAATACTATATTGGAAAGAAAATCCTAACCTAAACGTCTACCCAAATCTCACAGGCCATAACTTAGGACTAAAGTTTCTACAGTAAAGAACCTAAGCTCTGATACCATCTGTAAAGACCTTAATCTTACGAATGCCAAAACATATAAATAAAGGTAACTTAAAAGATAAGTGAGTGTTATTCTTATTCGAATTCAAACCATAGTTCAAACCAAAGTTGACAAACTTATTCAAAAGTACTACTAAACTAAAAAAAGCTACTAAATCTTGAAGGAAATCTCTAAGGCAAGGTGCTAAGTTCACTCCACTCTACACTCTTCCCTCGTTCCCAACGCCCCCTTGATTACCTGTCGTATAAGAAGGAAAACAAAGAATACGACAGAGCCAAAGCCCATTGAATGGATATAATGAATAACGGAGTATAGTATGACATGCAAAAATTTAATTTCAAAACGAACTTATTTTCAAAATAACTTAGATGCAAAACAAAGTGCGAATATGTATAGATCCACAATACCATATGTCATGATGAAAATTTCATAAAATAATGCACTAAGAGTCAAAACAAATATGTACAAAGTATCAAAATGAAATCATAGGGTAGCTACTCCACTAATCATCCATATCGGTGACGTTTCGTATGACACTACGATGAACGTACACCGTCAAAACAAAATCCTTGGATCGATCCATACGCCTCCTATCACAAATATATAATAACAAAGAGCTCGTACCAACACCGGGTAATCACAAGGAGACGCCGTAGATATAACAAAATACACCACTACGGTCGATGCCACGTTACCGGTGTCACAATAACGTGCCCATGAGACCTCCATGGATAGGTTACTCTTAGGAATATTTTATGAAAACGTTTTACCAACTTATAACTACGCAATTCCAAATGCTTTTCAAGTGATTAAAAGACTTTAAATATATATTTAAAAAGAATTAATAAAATGACTTAAATATTTTACGCTTGACCAAATAATTAAAATGTTTATAATATTTTATGTCGTATTATTTTAAAATCACGTGTCACCTAACCGATCGGTCCAACCTTTGTCACGAGTCATGGTACATAATATCTTAGCCCTTTACAAATTAATAGCTTAAATGGGACTTAACGGGACATGTAAAGCCACACGGAATGAGGGACACTCAATACGTATCACCGTACCACTCGCCACACTCACACATGTTCTTTACCGAAATGTTTTCGACATTTTTCGGGGCTATTTCGAGGCAAATACGGGCTGTTTTTGGGGCGGAAAATAGCTGCTGTTCGGGGACAGTTTCACAGCCATTTTGGGCTGTTTTCGAGACTGATTTGGTGGGGTTTTCGAGACACAGTTTTGATACAATTTCCAAAGACCAAAATATTATGATTCCTCAACTATTATACACAATTAGCAACCTCGTTAGTACATCCAAATGAGGAACACATAACACATTTCAAAGACTAATAAACAAACATTTTAAACAAGCATGTCATACAATAATAATTATACGATTTGAAACCAAGTTTTGAGAGGAAAGATTTACCGAAGCGATCCTAAAACCACCTAGAATATCCGTACCTTATGTTGAATGACGAAGTTCCAAGGACAACAAAATACCACCAAAGGAGACGATCACCGAGCCAAATCTAATGAATACACACGTATGAGTACAAAACGCATTCAAATAGGGAGTATGTAATATCCTTTATTTAATTAGTGTTATCATATGTTTTTTTTATGTGCTTATTTCTATTTCTTTTTTTCATATTATACCATTATACATCCACCCAAGTTGTATTATCACTTCATATTAAAATCGATCAGTTTAGTAACTTACATTTTATAAGCACTTAGTAGGTTAATTATGACAATGGTCACATGGCATTTCATTCAATTGCATCCATTCTCTGATATTTCTGTAGCTAAACCTCAATACCCCTTTAGTACTTAATTTTATAAGTACTCATATTTGTATAGAAAAACAGTGTCTCTACCATAAAAATTGGTACACTTTAATTTAATCATGTAATAATTTATACTAGTTACATACAGATTTTAAATACTCCATTATTAGATATATGTCTACAATTTGTTTAAGATCAATATTCACAAAATATACTCATTTTGTACTCAAATCTTAACATCTCATTTTTATTATAATCAAGTGATATCATTTTAATCTAAACCAATAAATCGATTAAGAAGCCAAAAAAATATATACATCAATAACAAAGGTGTTGGTTAATGGTTACCTCTAAAACGTCTTCGTGTTAGGACCAAAGCTAGACCCGCAAATATTTTATGTTCTTCTTTGAATCTCTCTATTCTCTTCTTCTTAAAATTATGATAGTTTGTAGTAAGTAGTATGACTATATGAATTTTTCATTTCATTTGATTTAGTCAGGGAGCTAGTGTCAACGAATGATGCTTATGGGACATGGGACATATAACTCCAAGGGACTATCCACCTCCTTTTAATAAATGTTGGCCTAAAGAATTCCATGCAACTGATGGGTTGATTTATCCCATTATTAAATTTAATAATTTAGTTTTTAGTATTGGTACAAGGTAAATGGCTAGTTTTGATAATCTTAATTAATCCATAACATGATACAAAACTAAGTGTGGTAAGTCATACGTCAAGTTCTTAACCTTAAGATGTTAATTAATTTACTAACTAACTTATATCCCACTCATAACTTATGTATTAATCTTATTTATTTTAATTTGGGTACAATAATTTGTAAGTAGTGAGTGATTAAATATTAATCATGAACTTTATATTGTTTTAGTTTTATAGGATATTACATAGGTAGGCTTAGATAGATCAAAATTTTGGGCCGAGTTTTATTCACGTTCTTGGGCCAAGACCCATTCCATGAATCTGGTAAAAAACGCAATTAAAAGAATGATGATTTGGTCGATGGAATTTTCGTGTTAGATAAATTTAGATATCAATTAAAAACAGAAAGACACAAGACAGAAGACTGGTTAAGGGTGTTGATGGGTTATCGAGAGGTTGTGGGTTCAAGCCTTGGAAAAGGCAGTTATTTATTTTTGGAGCTTATTTTGAGGTAGTTATCATATTTATTATTATTATTATTTTTATCACTACTATTATTATTATTATTACTATAAAAATTATTATCAATATCATTATTAGTATTATTATCATTTTTTTAGTAATATCATAATTATTATTTTAACAAATAAAAGATATTTATATAAAAATATAAATTACTACATATATCATAAGTATATCTAATTTACTATTTTAATATAAAAGAAACATTTATAAATAAATATATAACAATTGAAATGATATAAAATAATGAATAAAATCACTAATAATATATATATTTGTTTGATTACCATTTCATGTATTAATATACATGATTGAATATAGGTTCGTGAATCCGAGGCCAACCCTGCATTGTTCAATATAGTCATATGTATTTTTACTACAAAATACATTAGGTGAGTTCATTTGATTTCCTTTTACTCTTTACATTTTTGGGACTGAGAATACATGCGCTACTTTAACAACTGCTTTATTAAATGCTTTTGAAATACATTTTGAACTGCGAATACATGAAATGCTTTTATAAATGTTTGACGAGATAGACACAAGCAAAACATTCCTCGAATGAATTATGTGGACGTGATAATTGCCACCATTGAATTATGTGGACGTGATAATTGCCACAATTGATATGAATATTTTTCCCCTGATTATTATTGCTTGGTAACCTAAGAATTAGGAAACATCACTAATTTTGAGAATTAGTGCACGCCTAATTGACGCGAATCCTAAAGGTAGCTACCGGGTTTAACACCCCCACCCAGAATGTTCACTAGACGGAAGGGCTAGTGGGCGTGGTGTTTAGTACTTCGAAGTTTATATGATTATTATACATACGAGATGTTCTGTTTTGGGGATATTATTATGCACATTATATGTTAGGGTCGGTTACCAAGCCAAGCTATGAAAGCAATGAAAAGTGAATGTTATGTATCGAGAGAATGATTTTATACACAGGTTATGTGTATGTTATTTTTGTGCACAAGATATGTGTACGGTTACTAAGATTTATGAAAGATGATTTCGTACACGAGAAAGGTGTACTGTATTTAAAAGATATCGCATGTACATTACAGGTGGGTATAGGATTCGGGCCCATTTGTACCATGCGGGATTTAAATCTTGTGGTCTATCAAAATGATGAATTTTATTGTTTTATGATAAACCTATGAACTCACCAACCTTTTGGTTGACACTTGAAAGCATGTTTATTCTCAGGTATGAAAGAAATCTTCCGCTGTGCATTTGCTCATATTAGAGATATTACTCGGAGTCATTCATGACATATTTCAAAAGACGTTGCATTCGAGTTGTCGAGTTCATCAAGATTATTATTAAGTCAATTATAGTTGGAGGTATTATGAAATAGTATGCTTGCCGTCAACTTTCAATGTAAAGAAAGTTTGTCTTTTAAAAACGAATGCAATGTTTGTAAAATGTATCATATAGAGGTCAATCACCTCGCGATGTAATCAACTATTGTGAATCGTTTATATTGTATATGAATGGGGCATTTTAGTTGGTATCAGAGCGGTGGTCTTAGCGAACCAGGTCTTGCATTAGTATGTCTAACTGATAGTTGTTTAGATACATTAGTGAGTCTGGACTTCGACCGTGTCTGCATGTCAAAAGTTTTGCTTATCATTTAGTGTCAAAAAATTATTTGCTTATTATTCTTAAAGTCTAGACACATCTTACTGCCTCTATTACATAGACAGTGTATAGATAAATTCATATCTTAGCATATCTTTTATTGTTACCTTTGTCTGACAGCTTCCGTAGATTCCTCCGTAACTTATGAGATTTTAGTATTATATATGCATATGTAAATTATGTATTGCAGGGTACTAATCTACATCCTATAATCTATTTCTTATCGAAAATCCTTCATCTGATCGTACGAGATGAATCCCTCAACCAGTTCAAGTCCCTCGGATTCCAATATGGAGTTTTACTCGAGCTCTGAAAGCAGTGTAACCGGAATGGATCAATCAATTAGCCATAACCTATTTTGGATGAAATAGGGATGGGTTCGTAGTCGACTAAACCAATGGAGACAAGAAGAAAGAGATCCCTTCCATCCACCATCTTTCCCTCTTGACAAAGAACATGATGCACTTACCGGCGAACCTATTCGAAACACCATTTTCTCTCTTATTTCCAGAGTATCTCGCTACGACTATATCATAACTCAGATTCTAAAACTTATTCATCCGCTCGTTCCGACCGACAATCTTTCCCTCTTTACCAGCTTCAGCAACACCACCGGCACCAACAGTACCATCAGTAACAGCACCAGTACCATCAACAATCCATGTCTCAACATCTCAAGTCTGTACCTCGAACATATTCATCGTTCTACATGACGTTCTATATTATTTATCTTCGTTCGACATGGCAATGACGTAATCTCTAATAGTTTAGAGATTATATATTCTTGTTCTAATGGTAAATCAAATGAGTTTAATATCATATTAACTCATTAAATCCATGATTATATCTGAAGAAAATATATATGTAAATATATTTTCATAAAGATTGTAATTAAAAATTCTTTTGTACAAACTGTTAATGGTGAAAATATTTTAACGGGTAGGTATTACCCGAGGAATATTTAGATTTCACATTAATAAGTTACACTGTATATCCTTCGAAGCTGATTCAACAGTCGTTTACTATCCTACTTACATCCACCGATATACGAATCCGTTCACCACAGAATAACCATTTTCATCCAATTTCATATTTGAATTTTGATTTATCAGAATCCAACAAGTGGCATAATGAAGAAAACATTGGACAAAATAAAATTTGTTAGAAACAAACAAACTAACTATGAAAAATTTTGTTAAGAATCCACGCTAACTGTTCCTACCTAACTGTTCCTAGCTAACTGTTAATTCCGTATTACCTTTTATTTATCGCAATTTATTTATCGCATTTTATTTATCGCAATTTTAATTCTCGCAATTTTATTTATCGTCATTTAATTTCTGTTATTTATTTTACGCACTTTAAATATCGGGACACGTATACAAGGTTTTGACATATCATATCGACGCATCTATATATATTATTTGGAATAACCATAGACACTCTATATGCAGTAATGCTGGAGTTAGCTATACAGGGTTGAGGTTGATTCTACAATAATATATATAGTTTTAGTTGTGATCGAGTCTGAGACATGTACACGGGTCACGATACGTATTAATTAATTCGAATATTATATATTAAACTATATATGAATTATTGGACTGTTAACTGTGGACTATCGACTGTGGACTAATAACATTGGACAATTAAAATGAATTAAAATATTGATTATAACATATGAAACTAAACATTTCTTCAAATTTGCCACTAGATCTCATCTTAAACCTCATTTGTATCTTAACGATTACAATCTGCGTTCACACCTTTCATGATTCTTGAAAACATCTCAATCGAGAGGATGAACCAACCGCATTTCATCTACGGAAGAAAACATTGATGCATATAGTTATGCACCTGAAAACAATCGGAACCTGAGCAAACGTTTAACGCGTATCTGTGCTAATTCCTTTAGTTTTATTATTACCCAAAATAACTTGGTAATTCCTTTCAAAGTAGCAAATTTTATGACAGCTCCAGCAAGTCAACTTCGACTTTTCGTTCGAAACAACCTTATTAACACTTTGATATATATGTGTGCTCTTTTATTATTATCGGGGAACTTTTTATATTCCACCATATTACCATCAGCGTTTAATCATCTAAAAAACACAATTCTATTGAAACCACCGTGGATTGATAACCGATGATTTAGATATGGTAGCATTAAATGCAGAGGAAACAACAAAATCATAGATGGTCTAAACGGCCAAAAGTTGGATAATAAAGAATGGAATGTTAGGAATGCTCGATAGAAAATTTGGTACTGAAAAACAGATTGAGCAAACCATGAAGGAGACCAAGGCCAAATACAAGGACCATACCATATATTCAAAGAATCCAAGTAATTCTGGATCCGATGAAACCTTCAACGAATATTTTGCCCCGAATTCATGTTAATATCTTGCGGAAAATCTTTCTTCATCAACCATCGAACTTAGAAATTCCAAAATATCATCATAAATATCTTATATATTTCTGAATATATTTTCATAAACATTCTCGTTCGAAATTATTTATCTCTTCGTGCTATCTATATTACATCATAAAGGAAACTACTTTAGTTTCAAAATTTCTTTAAAATTCGAGTTTGAATTATGAATGATTTTGAAGTAGTGTTAGAAATTGATGCATGAGTTAGTATAATATAATGACACTTGATCAACGTGATTATATTACAGTTAGTCATGCTGAGTTTCTAATGGGACGTGATAATTCACAGATCATAACGTCATCACGTGCCATGTTACATAACTCTTTCATTCTGCTTAACTTCGGAATATATCCAGAAAATATATTCTTGATAGTTCTATTCTCAGTGATTCTGGTAATTTGATAAATCAAATCGTGCTAATACGTTCTTTCTTGTTTAGAACATTAAGTTTATTCGAAACTTCATATTTACGAATTCTGGACCATTATTCGCTTGATTTAAAGTCGGAAAGAGAAAACAAAAGTATGAATTGAGAAAGAAAGAATAAATGGTATGAGCTGTGAAAATAAGGAAACGAAGAAGGTGGAAGATTGAAAAGAAAGATGACAGAAATGATAATTAGGAAAATATCAAGGATTAGAACTGGATTAAGCATTTTCAATCTTTTGGATGTATGAACTAAGAAAGAAAGTATAGCAATGGTGAGAATAATGGAATGGAAGAGTTGAATTTATAATGGAAATATCAGACAGAGTAATCGAGGTAGATCACCGTATTTAATTATAGAGATTTTAATTTCCTTACTCGTCGAAGAATCAAATCTTTTAGATTTCAAAGATTTTCTTTAAATCCCTTGAATTTCGGAATTCAACCATGACTAGTCAAAAGTTATGATAAAACTTTTCTTTTTCATTTCACTCTTTTATGATAGCTTCATTCGCACTCTTCGAATGACCGAATTGTTTTTATCCATATTACCGATTGATGATAAAACTCTATTTATCAACTTATATGTGTCATGAAAACATACTTATTGTCATCCATGACCATTCCACTCAAATTTCGGGACGAAATTTCTTTAACGGGTAGGTACTGTGACGACCCGAAAATTTTTGACCAAATTTAAACATAATCTTTATATGTTTTCGACAAGATAAGCAAAGTCTGTAATGTAGAGTCTCGAAAATTTTGGAATTTTATTCATGTAATCAATTGCCCTTTGACTATTTCCGACGATTCACGAACAATTGGTTGTAAATAAAAGTGCATATATATATATACATAAATATAAATATATGTACATATGTAATAATGTGAAATAATAAAATATAAATTAATCAATAGAATTAAATATGTAAAATAAATATATATAAGTATGATATTAAAATGAATTTATATATATACATGTATATGATTTTTTATATATAATTAATATTATATATATATACACTATAATATATATAAAATATATAAATAATAAATTTATATTATTATACAAGTATCACATATTATATAATCAGTAATATGTAATATTAATATATTAATTTTAATTACAAGTAAAAGATAAATGTTATACTAATTACTTCTATTATTATTATTAATAATAATATTAACATCAATATTATTAATATGATAATCATATTTAGTATTATTATTAATAATACACTTTATTATTATTATCATTAATAATAATATTATTATCATTATTTTTATTATCCTTATTACTATTTTATTATTATTACTATTAATATTATTATTATTTTCATTAATATTATTATTAGCATATTTACAATTAATAATAATCAGTATATATTTTTTTCTAACATATTTATAATCTGGTAATCAGATGAAAACAAATTCTTAAGATATCAAAATCTTATTCGTGCAAAAATCAGTATCAATCTCATTCTGTTTTGTTTTTGTTTTTTTCTTCTTATTCTATTTCTAATTGACTTCTTGCCAACCCAAATATCACAAGCAAACAACTCTCGAGTAAATCATGTTACTGTTTCAGATATTTGATTCCATTCCTCAATACAGACAACCAGCGATTACTGTTTCCACCTCACACAGAGACTTAAAACGAATTCTGTTCATATCCACATCAAACCTTATCAATTTTCTTTGTTTCTTGTCTGCTGAATCAAACATTGTCGATTTCATTATTATTACCAAACAAAAATCTGTTAGCAATCTTAATCTATCATAATCTACTCTATCTAATTACTAAATCTATATACTTACATACATACGCGATAGATAGATGAAACAACCATGCCACTTACTTCTGTGGCCTTAACATAAATAACACACACTCTTCTTTTCTATTTCTTATTCGAACACCCATGAATCACCAACTTCATGTGCTAAAATACCCGTCTTCTATTCTGTTTCGTTTCTATTGTTGATGAACGCAAAACACCACAAACCCATTTTAACCACCACCTTTCTATTTCTTTTCCCATATCGAATTTCTGCTGCACTCGAGATACTCACATCACCATCGCCACTCTCGCAATTTATCTCTCTCTCTTTCCACTTTATTTTTCTCCTTCTTCGTAATAACCATCTGCAACAAAGCTTCAATTGCTTGACGTACAGCTAACCTTCTGTTTGCAGTTAACCATCGAAACAATCAACCCAACCACTAATCGTCGCTCAACTCTCTCTTTATATATATATATATATATATATATATATATATATATATATATATATATATATATATATATATATATATATATATATATATATATATATATATACATATTTTTTTTTTTTTTGTGAAACCCATGAACGCCAATACTTACTCTCTCTCATCTCACTTACTCTTATGTTTTAGCTAGAACTACCATCAACCGCAATAATAATCGTTTCTCTTCCTATTGGCAAACAATTGTATTACTATGAAACCATACGACCACTTTCACCACATATTTGACTGCTACCATGGCTTGCTGTACATTTGCATGTATGCAAGGGAGATTAGAAGTTCAAATGGCCTTTGCTATTCAATATAATATATAGATGTAATCAATTGAGTGGCAGACAAAGTGTGGGCAAGATTCAAATTGTTTAAAGTAAAAGAAGATGACAAGAGGACAGCTATTTTCCTGCTCACTTTTCTTTTCTTCCTTTGCTATTTCCACCTGTTAATGCCTTTCCCTTTTGTTTGTTCGGTTCTGGTGGTGGGCCGATATATATACACCCATCAAATGGATTAGTTATACATGATTAAATAAACCTAGTTATAATGCAAGTGGGAGGAAAGATTACATGTTGTAGCCGATTACTAGTGTTACACGTTTAATTTTTTTTTTTTGACATCAAACTCAAGGAAAATCACATAAACCAATTTGTTCCCTTCTTGATATTTCCATCCATAAACAGCCCACCATCAATCAATTGACGAATTTTTTTATTAACCTGTTCCTGTTTTCTGCTCATCCCTTTCGCGTTTAATACGTTGGGCTGCCATGAAAGAAACCGGTGGATACTCTTTTGGGGCCTATCAATATTGGGTATTTAGGTAGGCTTAGATAGATCAAAATTTTTGGGCCGAGTTTTATTCACGTTCTTGGGCCAAGACCCATTCCATGAATCTATTAAAAACGCAATTAAAAGAATGATGATTTGGTCGATGGAATTTTCGTGTTAGATAAATTTAGATATCAATTAAAAACAGAGAGACACAAGACAGAAGACTGGTTAAGGGTGTTGATGGGTTAGGATGAGGTTGCGGGTTCAAGCCTTGGAAAAGGCAGTTATTTATTTTTGGAGCTTATTTTGAGATGGTTATCATATTTATTATTATTATTTTTATCACTACTATTATATTATTATTATTACTATAAAAATTATTATCAATATCATTATTAGTATTATTATCATTATTTTAGTAATATCATAATTATTATTTTAACAAATAAAAGATATTTATATAAAAATATAAATTACTACATATATCATAAGTATATCTAATTTACTATTTTAATATAAAAGAAACATTTATAGATAAATATATAACAATTGAAATGATATAAAATAACAAATAAAATCACTAATAATATATATATATATATATGTTCGATTACCATTTCATGTATTAATATACATGATTGAATATATGTTCGTGAATCCGATGCCAACCCTGCATTGTTCAATATAGTCATATGTATTTTTACTACAAAATACATTAGGTGAGTTCATTTGATTCCCTTTTACTCTTTACATTTTTCGAACTGAGAATACATGCGCTACTTTTACAACTGCTTCATTAAATGCTTTTGAAATACATTTTGAACTGCGAATACATGAAATGCTTTTATAAATGTTTCACGAGATAGACACAATCAAAACATTCCTAGAATGAATTATGTGGACGTGATAATTGCCACCATTAAATTATGTGGACTTGATAATTGCCACAATTGATATGAATATTTTCCCCCTGATTATTATTACTTGGTAACCTAAGAATTAGGGAACATCACTAATTTTGAGAATTAGTGCACGCCTAATTGACGCGAATCCTAATGGTAGCTACCGGGTTTAACACACCCACCCAGAATGTTCACTAGACGGAAGGGCTAGTGGGCGTGGTGTTTAGTACTTCGAAGTTTATATGATTATTATACAGACGAGATGTTCTGTTTTGGGGATATTATTATGCACATTATATGTTAAGGTCGGTTACCAAGCCAAGCTATGAAAGCAATGAAAAGTGAATGTTATGTATCGAGAGAATGATTTTATACACAGGTTATGTGTATGTTATTTTTGTGCACAAGATATGTGTACGGTTACTAAGATTTATGAAAGATGATTTCGTACACGAGAAAGGTGTATTGTATTTAAAAGATATTGCATGTACATTACAGGTGGGTATAGGATTCGGGCCCATTTGTACCATGCGGGATTTAAATCTTGTGGTCTATTAAAATGATGAATTTTATTGTTTTATGATAAACCTATGAACTCACCAACCTTTTGGTTGACACTTGAAAGCATGTTTATTCTCAGGTATGAAAGAAATCTTTCGCTGTGCATTTGCTCATATTAGAGATATTACTCGGAGTCATTCATGACATATTTCAAAAGACGTTGCATTCGAGTCGTCGAGCTCATCAAGATTATTATTAAGTCAATTATAGTTGGAGGTATTATGAAATAGTATGCTTGCCGTCAACTTTCGATGTAAAGAAAGTTTGTCTTTTAAAAACGAATGCAATGTTTGTAAAATGTATCATATAGAGGTCAATTACCTCGTGATGTAATCAACTATTGTGAATCGTTTATATTGTATATGAACGGGGCATTTCATTGTATATTTTAATTTTGTCGTTAGATTGTTTATGATGAGACACGAGTTTGATACATATGCTACTGATATAAAGTATATGATATGCATGTTTTTGGAAAGCTGGCAAAAAATTATTAACTTTTCATTTAGAAATCGCGTGATTTCGATGAACGGATTAAAAGATATGGTCAACTGAATTATGGTTAACGTTAATTGAAATTGTGTTTGAAATTGTAAATTAATATTTAAACAACTTGTCTATGAGATTGATAATTTGGATTTTTAGATATTACTAATCGAGTAAATTGTAAATTAATATTTAAACAACTTGTCTATGAGATTGATAATTTGGATTTTTAGATATTACTAATCGAGTAAATGAATTTCTATATAAGGTATGTTTTTAGATATTAAAACACAACCAAAGCCTTGCTTTGAGGCATCGCAGTAAATAACAAAATCGTCAGTACCTTCAGGTAAAGATAGAATCGGGGCTGTGGTCAACTTCTCTTTCAGAATCTTGAAAGCAGATTCCTGTTCTTCGGACCACTCAAACTTCTTCCCTTTTTGAGTTAGCTTCGTAAGAGATTTGGCAAGAAGGGAAAAATCCTTTATGAATCTCCGATAATAACCGGCAAGTCCCAAAAATTGACGAATATGCTTCACAGTCTTTGGTATTTCCCAGTTCTGGATAGCGGTAATCTTAGCTGGATCGACATGTATTCCATTACTATCAACAACGTGTCCGAGGAATTGTACGGTTTTGAGCCAAAACTTGCACTTAGAAAACTTAGCGTAGAGTTGTTCCTTTCGTAAGAGTTCAAGAATCACGCGCATATGTTGCTCATGTTCCTTCTCACTCTTGGAGTAGATCAAAATGTCATCAATGAAAATAATGACGAATTTATCGAGATAAGGTTTGCAGACACGGTTCATGAGATCCATGAAAACGGCAGGAGCATTGGTCAAACCAAAAGGCATGACACAGAATTCATAGTACCCATAACGAGTGCGAAAAGCAGTTTTAGGAATATCAGATTCCTTGACTCTAAGTTGGTGATATCCGGACCTCAAATCAATCTTTGAATAAACACTTGACCCTTGTAGTTGGTCGAATAGATTATCAATACGTGGCAACGGATAACGGTTCTTGATAGTAAGCTTGTTAAGTTCGCGGTAATCAATGCACATCCTTAACGTACCATCCTTCTTTTTAACAAATAGAATAGGAGCTCCCCATGGGGACGAGCTTGGACGAATGAAACCTTTATCCAATAGTTCTTGGAGCTGGTTGGAAAGTTCCTTCATTTTAGAAGGTGCTAAATGGTATGGTGCTTTAGCAATAGGAGCAGCACCGGGAGCTAAATCAATTTGAAATTCAACTTGTTGAGGAGGTGGAAGACCAGGAAGATCTTCGGGAAACACATCGGGAAAGTCTTTAACCACTGGTACATCTTCAATACACTTCTCTTTCGATTCAATCATCTTAACGTGGGCTAGAATAGCTGGATAACCTTTCATAAGGTGTTTGCGGGTTTTAATACAGGAGATAATATTGAGATTGGAACCACTCTTTTCACCTTGGATGATAAGAGTCTCTCCATTTCCCAATGGAACATGAATGGTTTTATCGTAACACATGATGGCAGCTCTCAATGGACGTAACCAGTCCATTCCAACTACGACGTCAAAACTTCCGAGCTCGACCGGTAAAAGGTCTATCTTAAATTCTTTATCGGCTAATATTAGGTTGCAGTTTTTATAGATTTTATCGACTTGCATGACCTTTCCATTGGCTACTTCTACTAATCTTTTAGTTTCTAAGGGTTGAGGCTTTTCAGCAAATAGGGTACAAAAATCACTAGACACGTAACTTCTGTCGACACCAGTATCGAATAAAATAGTTGCATAGAAATTATTGACAAGATATGTACCCGTGATAACTTCATCTTCATCTCGGGCTTCAACAGCAGTAATAACAAACGCACGACCCTTTGCAGCAGTAACATTAGCTCCAGTAGCGGGATTATTTTTCTTCTTAGGACAATTCGGACTAATGTGTCCCTTCTCTCCACAAGTATAGCATGTAGGAGGAGCTTTGGCCGGAACAATAGCCTTATCCTTCGGAGGAGTCTTACACGTCTTAGCAATGTGTCCCACTTTCTTACACAACGCACAAACCGCAGTACACTTCCCCGGGTGATGCCTCTCACAACGAATACAGAAAGGATAAGTACCCTTATAATTCGACCTTGCACCATCCGCAGGCTTCTTATTATCATTCTGAGCCGAACCTTGAGATGGCTCAAACTTCCTCTTACCATCATTACCCTTGGTTTCAACTTGCTTATTAGTCGACGCCCTTCTTCTCTTGGCCAACATGAGATTTTGTGCCATGAGAATCACAGCATCTAAAGTAACCTTCTCAGCAGCAATAACATTCCCTTGAACATCCTCAGGAAGACCTTCAATATACCGCTCAATTCTTCTAGCTTCAGTAGGAAACATTTCAGGACATAGAGTAGAAAGCTCCAGATAACGATTGGTATAGTTCTCAATGTCAGTACCCTTGACCTTGAGTTCCCAGAACTCAGCTTCAAGTTTCTGAACTTAACTTCGAGGACAGAATTTGTTGACCATCATGCTTTTGAGTTCATCCCATGGAATTGCATTAGCATTATCAATTCCTACGGACTTGGCATGAGCAGTCCACCAAGTTAAAGCATTGCCACCCAATGAGCTAGTGGCATACTTTACTCGATCGTTATCACCACAGTTGCAAATACGGAAAATAGATTCCATCTTCTCGAACCAATGGACTAGTTCGACAGCTTCTTCAGTCCCCTTAAATGCAGGAGGATGACAGTTTGAAAAATCCTTGTAGGAACAAGGTTTCGGTTGAGTATTAGCATGATTAGCTTGGGCGTTGCCTTGGGCGGCAGCGAGTAACTGTTGGAATTGTTCAGTAGTTAACACAACGTTGTTAACGGTAGGTGCAGCTGAACGAACCATGATGTCACTACATAAAAGTGAACATATGTTTGATAAGTTTAACAAGTTATAAGTTTGAGCAATCACAAGTATGAATAAAATAAAGTATTGATATCGCATGATATTAATAAAACACTTTATATTATTAGAACGAGGCATTAAATAAGCCTTTATTACACGATTCGGAAATAGAAATAGTTTAAGGCATAGCCTTTACATAGACAAGGAATTGGAAAAATAATCTAGGAAATATTAAGATTGAAGTAATCTTCATATTTCTTCTTCTCATCCTCCACCTTCTTCATAAACTCATCAACTTTCTCGTTCCTCGCCTTTTGTTTCTCATGCAGGAACTCGAGATTATCATAAAGGTTAGAAATTTCATTGTTGATTACATGGTACTTGTGGTCCCTTATAGAAAGTTGATTATTCACGCGGTTTTCCTCCATCTTCAATCTAAGGTCAACATCTTCTCTTAGGTAGGAGAGAGATTGCTTCCCCCATCGGGTATTTCTATCACCTTCATACTTCACCAACTTTATCTCTTTCTTTAGTTCAGCATTTTCTTCCATGAGCTTCTTGATTGCTAGGTATTTTTCCTTCATTTGAAAATCGATCCTTGCAATATGGCGAATTAGGTCATCGGTAGTTTTTCGCAGATTCATGAGCTCGTACTTGGCATCAACTTCATCGTAGAAAGGAGATCGGGATCTTTTCTTTGACGGCCCAGTTTCTTCAAGACATTTCCTCTTGTCTTTATTCCTCGGGTTTGGATAGTATTCAGGAGACCCATGTAACTTTAGAGTAGTATTTGGGCAATAATTTGGTGATGGAGGACCACCAAAGCCATAAGGTGGACTTTGGACTGGTCTTTCTGTGGAAGACCTTTCAGTATCTTTTTTCGGTTGGCTTGAAAAGATTCATTTTGGTGGTTTGATGATAATTAGACATCCTAACATTAGGAAGGATATTTTGATTAGAATCTTTAAGTCAAGTTTATTAAAGCATAATCGTTAAGATTATGGGGCAATCCTAAGTGCTTTAATTCTAAGGCAGGAAAGGTTATAGTTTCCTAGATTGCTAAGGCACCCTAGCTAACAAGTAAGGCACACATAAAAATGCAATCCTGGTTCTCTATAACAGCCTGGTTATGCTCTGATACCAATCTGTAACGTCCTCTCAATAGGGTCTGGAAGGAACGTCACTAATATCAAAATATACCAACATATTATAATAAACGAGAACAATACTAAATGATGAATTTAACTTTAATGAGTATGCAGCGGAAAATGAAATGTCGTTACAATGACAGGAATAACAATAACGTAAATGTTCACATGCAGAAGTAATAAATGCAATATCTCTTGATCATATGTCCAAGTAGCATCACATAAGCAGTAAGTATAAGAGCTTGAATCAAACAGCACCTGAGACAAAACATGCTAAAGTGTCAACCAAAAAGGTTGAGTGAAGTTCGTAGGTTTAACAAAAAGTTTGACCGTTGTTTTAGACCACAAGATTTAGTTTGTAAAGTTGATCTCCCGCAGGATCAAAAAGTTATGCCAATGCATTATATTTAGACTAAACGTTCAAGTTTGCCCCATGACAAGTTGTGTCTGTCCTTGTCGGTTTAATTTCATTATCAAGTAATATAAAGACTTAGTCAAATGTATCGGGGACGTTACTCCCGATAGGCCTACCCCCAATAATTAAGCATGCAGCAGCAATTAAAAATATCACTGTAGGGACTTAGTCGGACATAGCCGGGTATAGCATAGTTTAACAGTTTGGTACTTGTGTCTAAATTGTAAAAAGTAAAAACAGCATGTGTCTCATCCCAAATAAAGTAAGTAAGTTTGCTAGCAATAAAGAGGGGCTATGAATTCACCTTAGTAAGTAGAGAGAGAGAGTTATTCCTCGGAATAAAGAGTTGAACGAGTGAGCAGGAAAGTCAACCTATTGACATTTAAGAGTAGTTAAGTGTTTTGCCCATGTTTAAGTTTAAGTATGTGTTTGTTTTACTAAGTTTCTATTCCTAGTAAGTTACTATTTTTATAAAGTTTTCATTTTTAGAAAGTTTCTTATTTTACTAAATTTCTATGACTAGAGAGTTTCTACTTTTATCAGTGTTTTCCATTTTAGGATACTTGCCGTATTAGATAAGCTTCCAATCACCCCTTTCCCTTCGAATGGCTAATTTAGATCTAGGGGCTTGAGCCACAAGACCCTTTAAATCAAAAATCCAAACCCTCTGCCTAGAATCTCATAGAAACCATTCGTCAAGAAAGTTCGAAGATCTATACATCTCTAATACATATCCCAAAATATTTTTATGTTACAATATAAGTAGTAGGTTATAGGTGCTAGTAATAGTAATAATGTATACATGTTATCTATTTTATTTTTAATTGCATATAATTTATAACATTATTTACATGTTTCGGTAAAAATAATAACTGAAGTAAAAAGTAAAAAGTAAAAAGTAAAAAGTAAAAAGTAAAAAAATAAAAAGTAAGAAAAGAATACTTACTAGTAGTAATTCTTCAAAGAGAGAATGAGAGAAATTTTGGTGTGAGTTTGAATGAGAAATGAGGGGTATTTATACTTGAAAAAATTAGGTAAAAAGAATAAAAATATTTAAAAGAAAAAGAAATATTTTAATTCTTAATGGGATTTTAAAATTAAAAAGTATTAAATGTTAGGTCATGGGATAATGCACAAAATAAAATAATAAAAGTAGTTTTTCCATTACAATTTTTAATTAAAAAGTAATTTATTTATTTATTTATTTATTTATTTTTTTCATTTATTTTAAGGATTTTTTTTATATAAATAAACAAATTGATTTAATGCTTTTCCAAGAATATTTGTAAATAATATTTTTTTTTATTTAATTAATAAATACAAATTTTGCATAAAAATAATAAATAATTCGGTATTTTGTATTTTTAATAATAATTATGATTTTAATTATTAAACTATAGTTTTAGTAAGTTTGTAAATATTATTACATTTATATATAATTAGATTTATTATATAGTTAAATATATAATACATTAACTAAATAATAAAGGTTATACAAAGTTTATATACTTAGTTAAATTATGTCAAATTATATAAATTAATAATATATTATTTATTTAAGCGTACATTGTTGACTAAAAATTACTATTCGGTCAATATTTAATTGTATATAACAACCCTTAATACATGTAGTCAGACATATAACTCTAGGGTTAATTCAGTAAATTTAGAAGTCGAAAAGTGAGGGTTGTTACAGTACCTCCCCGTTAATAAAAACTTCGTCCCGAAGTTTTAGGTGGACTTCTCGGATGCATCAGCGGTTGAGAAGAGATGGGGATATTTCTGTTTCATTTGGTCTTCACGTTCCCAGGTATACTCGGGGCCACGTCGTGAATTCCAACGGATCTTAACAATAGGTATGGTGCTTTGTTTTAAGCGTTTAGCAGATCGGTCCATGACTTCTACGGGTTCCTCTATGAAGTGCATTTTATCATCAATGCGAATGTCATCCAAAGGAATAACGAGAGTGTCATCAGCGAGACACTTTTTAAGATTCGAGATATGAAATACGTTGTGTACGCTGCTAAATTCAGCAGGTAATTCTAATCGATAAGCCACGTGTCTGATCCTTTCAGTAATCTTGAAGGGTCCAACAAAACGCGGACTTAGTTTGCTTCGTTTACCAAAACGAACGATGCCTTTCCAAGGGGATACTTTCAACATGACTTTGTCACCAACTTGGAATTCAAAATCTTTCCGACCTTTATTAGCATAGCTCTTCTATCGGCTGCGGGCAGTTTCTATTCGTTTCTTAATCTGAACTATCTTTTTGGTTGTCTCGTGTATGATTTCAGGACCAGTTAACTGTCAATCCTCTAATTCATCCCAGCACAGTGGGGATCTACATTTTCGTCCGTATAAGGCCTCAAAAGGTGCAGCCTTAATACTTGAGTGGTAACTATTATTGTGTAGAGACCCGTCCTAATCCATCCGGACGGAGTCCATATCGATTATAAACGATTCACAACAGTTGATTACATCGCGAGGTACTTGACCTCTATATGATACATTTTACAAACATTGCATTCGTTTTTGAAAAGACAATCTTTCATTACATCAAAAGTTGACGGCAGGCATACCATTTCATAATATATCTAACTATAGTTGACTTAATAATAATCTTGATGAACGCAATGACTCGAATGCAACGTCTTTTGAAATATGTCATGAATGACTCCAAGTAATATCTTTAAAATGAGAAAATGCACAGCGGAAGATTTCTTTCATACCTGAGAATAAACATGCTTTCAAGTGTCAACCTAAAGGTTGGTAAGTTCATTAGTTTAACATAAATAATCATTTCATAATTTTAATAGACCACAAGATTTCATATTTCCATTTCTCATAAACATACGTCCCATGCATAGAAACAACATATCATTCATATGGATTGAACACCTGGTAATCGACATTCACAATATGCATATAAGAATATCCCCATCATTCTGGGATCCTCCTTCGAACATGATATAAATTTCGAATTACTAAAGCATCCGGTACTTTAGATGGGGCTTGTTAGGCCCGATAGATCTATCTTTAGGATTCGCGTCAATTAGGGTGTCTGTTCCCAAATTCTTAGATTACCAGACTTAATAAAAAGGGGCATATTCGATTTCGATAATTCAACCATATAATGTAGTTTCATTTACTTGTGTCTATTTCGTAAAACATTTATAAAAATTGCTCATGTACTCTCAGTCCCAAAAATATATATTGCAAAAGCATTTAAAAAGGGATTAATGAAACGCACACATATAAATATTGTGAAACATTTAATAAAATATTTGCATGTATTCTCAGTCCAAAAACGTAAAGAGTAAAAAGGGCGAATGAAACTCACAATATTGTATTTTGTAGTAAAAATACATATGACGACATTGAACAATGCAGGGTTGGCCTCGGATTCACGAACCTATATTATTCATATTTATATTAAAACATATAATCGTAACCGAACAAATTTATATATTATTATTAATGATATAATTTTTATATTAATCAATTATATGTTATTGTATCTATTTAAATAAATAATAATTTTAATATAGTTAAGTGTTATATTATATATCTATATTTACATACGTACTTGTTTAAATGTTATATTTAAAAATCGCTAGTTTTGTTATTTGTATGTATTTATGTAACTAATATTAAGAGGTTTGATATATATATGTATATATATTTATATGAAATTCTAATATAATTTTAATATATATAATAAGTATATATTTTATGTACAAAATATTTATGTGTTTTAAAAAGGTAGTTTTTGGTATTAATAATGATAATATTAATAATCCTATTACTTCATAATAATACTTATTTTGATAATTATAACAATCTTATATTAATAGTAATCTTAATAAAATACTTTTTGTTAATAATAATCATAATTGTAATTAGGGTTATGATGATAATAATAATAATAAATTTAATAATAATAATGATAATGATAATAATAATATTCATATCAATGTAATAATTATAACAATAACAATACTAATTATAATGATATTAGTATTAGTAATAATAATAATATTAATGATATTAATAATATTAGTAATAATAATAAATATTATACCTTAAATACCAAATGGATCTTGAAAGTCCAATAACATTTATAAAGAAGCCCAATAGCAATCCAATCTAGATTTAATTAGCCCAGATGGTATCAAATTGTAACCGATGGGGGTGTGAGAAAATTGTTCAGTTCAGACGATTGCAGCAGCAACAACAAAATTAATCTAGGTCATTGGTTCTTCGATCAATCAATCAATCAGATATGGGAGGAAACAGATGCAACATCTTGAGAATCAGAAGAGCAACAGCTTTTAACAACCCAGGGTTCGATTTCTCTGTTTCAAATCGATAAATACAATCAGGGATCTAGGTATGCAATTCGGTTTACTTTTAATTTATTCGTATATTATAGATCTTTATTAGTCTGATTGAATTGCTTGTGTCAAATTTTATGTTCATAAACTCGATTTTGTTTGTTGAATTATAAAACTGATTTTTATTTTAGGAATTAGTTTGAGGTTGTGATTGTTCTAACGTTAATCAGGGAGTTGCAGATCCTCGGTTTAGTGATAACAAAAGAAAACAGATTGGTAGAAGTAGACTAGTCTACCTGATTGCTACAGTAGGTACTGGTGGAACACGAACCAACAGTGGCAGTAGTAAACAGCTTCTTCAATAGCAGGAACAGGTAGGATTGAGTAATGGTGATTAATTTTAATCGAGTAATATCAAGTGAGTGAAGAAATTTGTTCAAATTATGATGAAACAGAACGACAGTTGCAGTAGCAGTGTAGCATCCATACAGATAATGGCAGAAGTCCTTCGGTTTGGACTAAAGAGATAACCAAGTGGTTTTGGTATAGCAACACAATAAAAGAGTTCAGGTTTGTTTCTTGGACAGAAAACAGGAGTCTTGATGATGATATTTGGAGGTAACGGTTTTGTTGGTGATCGAAGGCGGTTAAGTGATGGTTTGTTGATAGGTGGTCTAACCGGTGGTTTAGTAGTAGCAAGTGATGGTTTGGTGTCTTTGGTCTTCAAATATCAGCTGCAACCAAGAGTGGTTTTAATTGTGATCTTGTTTGAACCGAAAAGAGTAAACCTTAGCGTAGCGACATGTGAGTTTAAAGATAGTAGGTAATGGTGGCCTTCGTTTATGGTGTGGTATTAGTTTGAACACCCTTGGTCGAAAAACAGTAGCATACATCAGTGGTCGGTGGTGATGGTTTTTCTGTGAGTTTGATAATAATTGGTATTCTACGTGAGTTTACAAAGGAAAACAAGAAGTAGAAACGTAACATTTGAATGGTAGAAACAGTGCTCTGGTGGTGGGTTGAGTCGAGTGATACAAGAGATCAAAGAAAGAAAGGTTATATTCTGAGTACCAAAAGTATATGCATATGCATATATATGATTAATTTAATATAATAGAAGAAAGCGAACACAGTAACAATATTAATAATTCATATTTTAAGTGGGTAATAGTTTGGGTTGTGGGTCAAGAAGATCAAGAACAAAACTTTATTGTTGTGGTTCGTGGTGAGTGTAAATAGATAGGTGCATGCATTGTATTATTGTTTGACTAAAAGATAAACATAATTAAATAATAGTAAATGTGTTTGTTTTATTATTCACTTGAAAAAGAAATAAAGCAAAAGAAAGGAATTGGTAATTGTGGTTGTATGTGTACACTTGGACAAAAGAAAAAAAAAGTTGAGTTGGTTGTTAATCAATATGCATATGTATGCATGTATGTATATGTAAAGTTAATTAGAATAGTAAACAACTTCATATCTAATATGCAGATGCATGTATCTTTGTATATGTTAAGTTAAAAGTGGTGGTGGGGTTGTACTAATATTAAATGGAAATGGGATCGGCTAGTGCAAAAAAAAATATAGATATATAAATATATTATATATTTATATATATGGCCTAATTATGAACAAAAGAAATGATACTACACTAAACCACTTCACCTATTTGATTCACACTAAACGGTCTCACATGCATGTTAATTTTGTAGAGAACCGAACTACCTAAAACAATCAATTAAAACAAACACAATTAATAATTTAATCTAAACTTTATAATTCTCACAAATGTACTAATCTTGTTTAATAACATTCGGCAAGACAAACGGGTATTATTATCGTTTGGATATTATATTCAATATACTTCTTATATATAAATATACTTTAATAATAAGTGTTTATTTTATTGTATATTATTTTACACAATTAGTTCTAATAACTAAATCATATAATATTTCAAATTATATTTCTAAATTGATATATATGTATATATATATATATATATATATATATATATATATATATATATATATATATATATATATATGTATATATATATATATATATATATATATATATATATATATATATATATATATATATATATATATATGTATATATATATTTAAATATATATGTATCTATTTACAAATAAATGTTCGTGAATCATCGGGAATAGTTAAAGTCAAATGAATTCATAAAACAGTTCAAAGATTTTGAGACTCAACATTACAGACTTTGCTTATCGTATCGAAATCAAATAAGATTCAAGTTTAAATTTGGTCGGAAATTCCCGGGTCATCACATATTGTAAGAGAATTCAACCAAAGGCAAATGTCTATCCCAGCCTTTGCCGAAGTTGATAACACAAGCGCGAAGCATATCTTCCAATGTTTGAATGGTTCGTTCACTTTGACCATCGGTTTGCGGATGATAAGCAGTACTCATGTCGAGTTGAGTTCCAAGAGCAGTTTGTAAGGATTTCCAGAATCTGGAAATGAATCTACTGTCGCGATCGGATATGATTGATATAGGAACACCATGACAAGAGACAATTTCTTTGATATACAGTTGTGACAATCTCTCCATCTTGTCAGTCTCCTTGATCGGTAAGAAATGAGCAGATTTAGTAAGACGATCTACTATGACCCATATAGTATCATTGCCACTAGAAGTCTTGGGCAATTTAGTAATAAAGTCCATAGCGATACATTCCCACTTTCACTGCGGAATATCGGGTTGTGTCAACAGACCAGAAGGCTTTTGATGTTCAGCCTTGATTTTCAAACAAGTGAGACACTTACTAACATAAGTAGCAATGTCGGCTTTCATATTAGGCCACCAGTAGAATTCCTTCACATCGTGGTACATCTTACTGGAACCCGGATGAATAGAATATCTAGTCTTATGCGCTTCATCCAAGACTAGTTCACGGAGATTACAAAGCGAGGAACCCAAATTCTGTTTCCAAAGTACCGTGTACCATTAGCTTTCACTTGGAGTTAGTTCTCGAAACCGATAGGTCCTTCACCTTCGATAAGTGTTGGTTTAATAGCTTCCAGTTGAGCTTCGCAGATTCGTGATATAAGATTTGATTTGATTTTCAGGTTTAAGGCACGAACACATTTAACATCGTCTTTTCGACTAAGGGCATCAGCAACTACATTTGCCTTGCCAGGATGATATTTCATCTTACAGTCATAATCGTTCAATAACTCGAGCCATCGGCTTTGCCTCATATTCAGCTGTTTTTGATCAAAGATGTGTCGAAGACTTTTATGGTCAGTGTACACCGTAAACTGGGTACCATATAGATAATGTCTCCATATCTTTAATGCAAATACCACGGCACCTAACTCAAGGTCGTGTGTGGTATAGTTCTCCTCGTGTTTCTTCAACTGTCTAGATACGTAGGCAATAACCTTTTCGCGTTGCATTAAAACACAACCAAAGCCTTGCTTTGAGGCATCGCAGTAAACAACAAAGTCGTCAGTACCTTCAGGTAAAGATAGAATCGGGGCTGTGGTCAACTTCTCTTTCAGAATCTTGAAAGCAGATTCCTGTTCTTCGAACCACTCAAACTTCTTCCCTTTTTGAGTTAGCTTCGTAAGAGGTTTGGCAAGAAGGGAAAAATCCTTTATGAATCTCCGATAATAACCGGCAAGTCCCAAAAATTGACGAATATGCTTCGCAGTCTTTGGTATTTCCCAGTTCTGGATAGCGGTAATCTTAGCTGGATCGACATGTATTCCATTACTATCAACAACGTGTCCGAGGAATTGTACGGTTTTGAGCCAAAACTCGCACTTAGAAAACTTAGCGTAGGGTTGTTCCTTTCGTAAGAGTTCAAGAATCACGCGCATATGTTGCTCATGTTCCTTCTCACTCTTGGAGTAGATCAAAATGTTATCAATGAAAATAATGACGAATTTATCGAGATAAAGTTTGCAGACACGGTTCATGAGATCCATGAAAATGGCAGGAGCATTGGTCAAACCAAAAGGCATGACACAGAATTCATAGTGCCCATAACGAGTGCGAAAAGCAGTCTTAGGAATATCAAATTCCTTGACTCTAAGTTGGTGATATCCGGACCTCAAATCAATCTTTGAATAAACACTTGACCCTTGAAGTTGGTCGAATAGATCATCAATACGTGGCAACGGATAACGGTTCTTGATAGTATGCTTGTTAAGTTCGAGGTAATCAATGCACATCCTTAACGTACCATCCTTCTTTTTAACAAATAGAATAGGAGCTCCCCATGGGGACGATCTTGGACGAATGAAACCTTTATCCAATAGTTCTTGGAGCTGGTTGGAAAGTTCCTTCATTTCAAAAGGTGCTAAACGGTATGGTGCTTTAGCAATAGGAGCAGCACCGGGAGCTAAATCAATTTGAAATTCAACTTGTCGAGGAGGTGGAAGACCAGGAAGATCTTCGGGAAACACATCGGGAAAGTCTTTAACCACTGGTACATCTTCAATACACTTCTCTTTCGATTCAATCATCTTAACGTGGGCTAGAATAGCTGGATAACCTTTCATAAGGTGTTTGCGGGTTTTAATACAGGAGATAATATTGAGATTGGAACCACTCTTTTCACCTTGGATGATAAGAGTCTCTCCATTTCCCAATGGAACATGAATGGTTTTATCGTAACACATGATGGCAGCTCTCAATGGACGTAACCAGTCCATTCCAACTACGACGTCAAAACTTCCGAGCTAGACCGGTAAAAGGTCTATCTTAAATTCTTTATCGGCTAAGATTAGGTTGCAGTTTTTATAGATTTTATCGACTTGCATGACCTTTCCATTGGCTACTTCTACTAATCTTTTAGTTTCTAAGGGTTGAGGCTTTTCAGTAAATAGGGTACAAAAATCACTAGACACGTAACTTCTGTCGGCACCAGTATCGAATAAAATAGTTGCATAGAAATTATTGACAAGATACGTACCCGTGATAACTTCATCTTCATCTCGGGCTTCAGCAGCAGTAATAACAAATGCACGACCCTTCGCAGCAGTAACATTAGCTCCAGTAGTGGGTTTATTTTTCTTCTTAGGACAATTCGGACTAATGTGTCCCTTCTCTCCACAAGTATAGCATGTAGGAGGAGCTTTGGTCGGAACAATAGCCTTATCCTTCGGAGGAGTCTTACACGTCTTAGCAATGTGTCCCACTTTCTTACACAACGCACAAACCGCAGTACACTTCCCCGGGTGATGCCTCTCACAACGAATACAGAAAGGATAAGTACCCTTATAATTCGACCTTGTACCATCCGCAGGCTTCTTATTATCATTCTGAGCCGAACCTTGAGATGGCTCAAACTTCCTCTTACCATCATTACCCTTGGTTTTAACTTGCTTATTAGTCGACGCCCTTCTTCTCTTGGCCAACATGAGATTTTGTGCCATGAGAATCACAGCATCCAAAGTAACCTTCTCAGCAGCAATAACATTCCCTTGAAAATCCTCGGGAAGACCTTCAATATACCGCTCAATTCTTCTAGCTTCAGTAGGAAACATTTCAGGACATAGAGTAGAAAGCTCCAGATAACGATTGGTATAGTTCTCAATGTCATTACCCTTGACCTTGAGTTCCCAGAACTCAGCTTCAAGTTTCTGAACTTTACTTCGAGGACAGAATTTGTTGACCATCATGCTTTTGAGTTCATCCCATGGAATTGAATTAGCATTATCAATTCCTACGGACTTGGCATGAGCAGTCCACCAAGTTAAAGCATTGCCACCCAATGAGCTAGTGGCATACTTTACTCGGTCGTTATCACCACAGTTGCAAATACGGAAAATAGATTCCATCTTCTCGAACCAACGGACTAGTTCGACAGCTTCTTCAGTCCCCTTAAATGCAGGAGGAAGACAGTTTGAAAAATCCTTGTAGGAACAAGGTTTCGGTTGAGTATTAGCATGATTAGCTTGGGCGTTGCCTTGGGCGGCAGCGAGTAACTGTTGGAATTGTTCAGTAGTTAACACAACGTTGTTAACGGTAGGTGCAGCTGAACGAACCATGATGTCGCTACATAAAAGTGAACATATGTTTGATAAGTTTAACAAGTTATAAGTTTGAGCAATCACAAGTATGAATAAAATAAAGTATTGATATCACATGATATTAATAAAACACTTTATATTATTAGAACGAGGCATTAAATAAGCCTTTATTACATGATTCAGAAATAGAAATAGTTTAAGGCATAGCCTTTACATAGACAAGGAATTGGAAAAATAATCTAGGAAATATTAAGATTGAAGTAATCTTCATATTTCTTCTTCTCATCCTCCACCTTCTTCATAAACTCATCAACTTTCTCGTTCCTCGCCTTTTGCTTCTCATGCAGGAACTCGAGATTATCATAAAGGTTAGAAACTTCATTGTTGATTACATGGTACTTGTGGTCCCTTATAGAAAGTTGATTATTCACGCGGTTTTCCTCCATCTTCAATCTAAGGTTAACATCTTCTCTTAGGTAGGAGAGAGATTGCTTCCCCCAGCGGGTATTTCTATCACCTTCATACTTCACCAACTTTATCTCTTTCTTTAGTTCAGCATTTTCCTCCATGAGCTTCTTGATTGCTAGGTATTTTTCCTTCATTTGAAAATCGATCCTTGCAATATGGCGAATTAGGTCATTGGTAGTTTTTCGCAGATTCATGAGCTCGTACTTGGCATCAACTTCATCGTAGAAAGGAGATCGGGATCTTTTCTTTGACGGCCCAGTTTCTTCAAGACATTTCCTCTTGTCTTTATTCCTCGGGCTTGGATAGTATTCAGGAGACCCATGTAACTTTAGAGTAGTATTTGGGCAATAATTTGGTGAGGGAGGACCACCAAAGCCATAAGGTGGACTTTGGACTGGTCTTTCTGTGGAAGACCTTTCAGTATCTTTTTCGGTTGGCTTGAAAAGATTCATTTTGGTGGTTTGATGAAAATTAGACATCCTAACATTAGGAAGGATATTTTGATTAGAATCATTAAGTCAAGTTTATTAAAGCATAATCGTTAAGATTATGGGGCAATCCTAAGTGCTTTAATTCTAAGGCAGGAAAGGTTATAGTTTCCTAGATTGCTAAGGCACCCTAGCTAACAAGTAAGGCACACATAAAAATGCAATCCTGGTTCTCTATAACAGCCTGGTTATGCTCTGATACCAATCTGTAACGTCCTCTCAATAGGGTCTGGAAGGAACGTCACTAATATCAAAATATACCAACATATTATAATAAACGAGAACAATACTAAATGATGAATTTAACTTTAATGAGTATGCAGCGGAAAATGAAATGTCGTTACAATGACAGGAATAACAATAACGTAAATGTTCACATGCAGAAGTAATAAATGCAATATCTCTTGATCATATGTCCAAGTAGCATCACATAAGCAGTAAGTATAAGAGCTTGAATCAAACAGCACCTGAGACAAAACATGCTAAAGTGTCAACCAAAAAGGTTGAGTGAAGTTCGTAGGTTTAACAAAAAGTTTGACCGTTGTTTTAGACCACAAGATTTAGTTTGTAAAGTTGATCTCCCGCAGGATCAAAAAGTTATGCCAATGCGTTATATTTAGACTAAACGTTCAAGTTTGCCCCATGACAAGTTGTGTCTGTCCTTGTCGGTTTAATTTCATTATCAAGTAATACAAAGACTTAGTCAAATGTATCGGGGACGTTACTCCCGATAGGCCTACCCCCAATAATTAAGCATGCAGCAGCAATTAAAAATATCACTGTAGGGACTTAGTCGGACATAGCCGGGTATAGCATAGTTTAACAGTTTGGTACTTGTGTCTAAATTGTAAAAAGTAAAAACAGCATGTGTCTCACCCCAAGTAAAGTAAGTAAGTTTGCTAGCAATAAAGAGGGGCTATGAATTCACCTTAGTAAGTAGAGAGAGAGTTATTCCTCGGAATAAAGAGTTGAACGAGTGAGCAGGAAAGTCAACCTATTGACATTTAAGAGTAGTTAAGTGTTTTGCCCATGTTTAAGTTTAAGTATGTGTTTGTTTTACTAAGTTTTTATTCCTAGTAAGTTACTATTTTTATAAAGTTTTCATTTTTAGAAAGTTTCTTATTTTACTAAGTTTCTATGACTAGAGAGTTTCTACTTTTATCAGTGTTTTCCATTTTAGGATACTTGCCGTATTAGATAAGCTTCCAATCACCCCTTTCCCTTCGAATGGCTAATTTAGATCTAGGGGCTTGAGCCATAGGACCCTTTAAATCGGAAATCCAAACCCTCTGCCTAGAATCTCATAGAAACCATTCGTCAAGAAAGTTCGAAGATCTATACATCTCTAATACATATCCCAAAATGTTTTTATGTTACAATATAAGTAGTAGGTTATAGGTGCTAGTAATAGTGTATACATGTTATTTATTTTATTTTTAATTGCATATAATTTATAACATTATTTACATGTTTCGGTAAAAATAATAATCGAAGTAAAAAGTAAAAAGTAAAAAGTAAAAAGTAAAAAAAATAAAAAGTAAGAAAAGAATACTTACTAGTAGTAATTCTTCAAAGAGAGAATGAGAGAAATTTTGGTGTGAGTTTGAATGAGAAATGAGGGGTATTTATACTTGAAAAAATTAGATAAAAAGAATAAAATATTTAAAAGAAAAAGAAATATTTTAATTCTTAATGAGATTTTAAAATTAAAAAGTATTAAATGTTAGGTCATGAGATAATGCACAAAATAAAATAATAAAAGTAGTTTTTTCATTACAATTTTTAATTAAAAAGTAATTTATTTATTTATTTTTTTTTTTTCATTTATTTTAAGGATTTTTTTTATATAAATAAACAAATTGATTTAATGCTTTTCCAAGAATATTTGTCAATAATATTTTATTTTTTTTATTTTTTTTATTTAATTAATAAATACAAATTTTGCATAAAAATAATAAATAATTCGGTATTTTGTATTTTTAATAATAATTATGATTTTAATTATTAAACTATAGTTTTAGTAAGTTTGTAAATATTATTACATTTATATATAATTAGATTTATTATATAGTTAAGTATATAATATATTAACTAAATAATAAAGGTGAAACAAAGTTTATATACTTAGTTAAATTATGTCAAATTATATAAATTAATAATATATTATTTATTTAAGCGTACATTGTTGACTAAAAATTACTATTCGGTCAATATTTAATTGTATATAACAACCCTTAATACATGTAGTCAGACATATAACCCTAGGGTTAATTCAGTAAATTTAGAAGTCGAAAAGTGAGGGTTGTTACACGCGAGTAGTTATATATGGATCCATAGGGCTTGACATCCCCGTCTGTTCCAAGTATAGAAACCCTATCCTGAACTATAAAATAGACGTATGCTATTTGAGTTTAGTACACGTTGGTTTGCATGTATTGTACATGTTGGTTGCATGTATGTTAAAACAGGGGTACTTATTATATATACATTAAAGTTTAGTTACCAGGGTGCTCAGTCTTGTAGAATATTTTGATAAACGTTTCTGGATGAAACAACTGAAATCTTGTGATCCACCTTTATATACGAATTATGCGCAACATTAAAACTATGAACTCACCAACCTTTGTGTTGACACTTTTAAGCATGTTTATTCTCAGGTTCCTAGAAGTCTTCCGCTGTTTGCTTATACGTTATACAAGCTATGTGCATGGAGTCATACATGCTTTATTCAAGAAAACTTTGCATTCACAAAATCATCACCATGTATCTTATTTTGACTGCATTGTCAACGGATGTAGTATTGTAAACTATTATATACGGTGATTGTCTATACGTAGAAATCATCAGACGTCGAAAACCATGTATTTATATATTCATTTATGATGTGCCTTTTCAAAAGAATGCAATGTTTACAAAACGTATCATATAGAGGTCAAAACCTCACTATGAAATCAATGAATGATGTATTCGTCCAAATGAATTTGGAAGGGTCATCACAATAACTAACCATTTCATATGAGAAAGTTGCATGTTACTTATGTCAAGTTACATAGTATGACATAAAACTAAACAAAGAGCCAAATCATCATCATTTTGAAGTACGATGAAATTTACATATTAACTAATAGACAAAAGTTATGAATAGTATCAGGGGCATTTTCGACTTTTCACTTTTTTCTTCTTAATTTTAACTAAATTTCATTTTACCAACAAAGGCCCTCACACTTTTTTGAAAAATTCAAATCGACCCCCCAAACAGGGGGGTAAAGTGTCAAATAACCATTTTCATAAAAAATCTTAAATAAACTCCACCCAAATATTCAACGGGTCATAGCTTCTCGCTCGCAACGAGTTAAATTTTTCTGACACCATCGTTAAACTCGAAATAATTTTACGAACACAATGTCACTAGTTATACGCAAAACGGACGCTTTTTAAAAAACGCTAAATATTTGGGGTACTTTTCATACACGTTTATTTTGCGTTAAATTTTTAAAAGTCGACAATTTCATAGCGAAACGCGGAGATGCACATATATTGTTAATTTAAAATAACATTTAAATCTCTCACGGGTTATACCTTTTAGTTCGACTCGAGTTGCGCTTCAATGACATCATCGTTAGCCACAAAATAATTTTACTAAACGCAATAAAATACATTAAAAATCGAACCCCTGGCGTGAAGCGAGGGTTCAATAACTAGTTTAGTACCAAAAAGGCAAAAACCTGCTTAACCATAACTTTTTATGACTACTCCTTCATTTATTGACCACCCATAAATTAACCTTAACCCTTTTCTTTTTTTTAACGTTTTTTGAAAAAAAAATCATCAAAGAAATTTTTTTAACGGTTGACCGACCATTCAAACCTTTTGTCTATATTATGTTTACCAAATGAAAATTCTTTTATTTTTTAGTTTTAATTCGTGGGTTATTGATTAAAAAGGAGGGTTCTAATTCTTGTGAGAGTGAAAGGTTATGTGACTTTAAAGTAAATTTCCAAAATAACCAAAATGTTTGAATTTAATAAAGAAAAAAAAAACTTAATATACAAGGATATCAAAAAAGATGGTTAATTTTTTTATTATTTTTTTTATCCAAATGTTTTTTTTTTCTAATGATAAGGAATCGAAGGTTCTTTTTTTTATTTTTATTTTTGTGAAATAAAGAATCAAATTATTTGTTAAAAAATACACCTTCGCTAATTTAAAAACGAAATGGGGAACTTTGCTTTGTAATTTTTTGGTTTAATTGGAAAAGGTTCCAAGCTCTTTAATAAAATAACAAAATGATTTTTCTAACAAAATAACAAAATGATTTGTCTAGTCAAAAAGGTGTCACGTTTTCATTGAATTATAACGTTTTTGAGACCAACTATTAATTTTAGCCTCAACACACAAGTGAGGGAGAGTTTAATTCTGATGATAATATCATTGTGAGTTGGTGGAAACTAAATATGATTATGAATAGATTGTGTTATTGCAACGTAACTAATCCTTTGTATTTCCGGTATATATCCAACCCACGGTGAGGGGGATATTAATTCTAGCAACATCGTGATTTGATCACTGATGCATCTAACAGAATTAAGAAAGACACTCCAGGAGAACCAAACAAGGCTAATGTTGAACTGGGTTCATGTCGGGCGATCCAATGAAGGTTCAAGTGGAGCTGGGTTCATGTCGGAGAAACTTAAATATTCCAAGCGAACCAAACAAGGTTCATGAATGAAGTGGGTTCATGTTTGGAATCTGAATATTGCTAGACGAACTAGTTAAGGTCCAAGTTGGACGGGGTTCATGTCTAGAAAATGAATACTTCTTGGCGAACTAGTAAAGGTTTAAGATTGAACTAGGTTCATGTCGGGAGCTTGATGATCGAGACAAATCAAAGAAATTCAAGTCGGGAATCGACCGAACGAAATTGAAGACTAGCTCGTGATTGACTAGTCAACGGAAGACTCCTCAACGGTATATTGGGTAAGTTGAATTATGAAAATCTCACTATTCAACTTGAGGGGGAGTGTTAGAAAATAAAACAAAAGAAGTGTGACGACCCGGAAATTTTTGACCAAATTTAAACTTAATCTTTATATGTTTCTGACACGATAAGCAAAGTCTATTAAACCGAGTCTCAAAATTTTGGAACTGTTTCATGAAATCATTTGACCTTCGACCAGTTACGACGATTCACGAACAATTAATTGTAACTTGATATGTGTATATATATATATATATATATATATATAAATAAAGTGTATTGAATATATATATATATATATATATATATATATATATATATATATATATATAGTTTCGAATTTATTTGGAAAATGATTGTAACACTCAATTATCATTCGATTGATAATAAACAAGTTATAAACGAACTTATGTGATTTTAAAATAAACGGTGATCCGAAAATGAGTTATATAAATTTTAGGTTTATAAAGAATATATTTAGAAGCTAATTAATAAATTTCAACAATTTTTATATTTTACCCAGAATTGAGAGGGACAGTTGATGTAATTTTTATTTAATAAATTAATGATCAAATTTTATACCATAATGACCAAAATAAATAAAACTATTTAATTTAAAAATATGGGATTTTTCTGTGTACTTTTATCCTTCACTAAATTAACAATGGAGTACGATTTAACAGTCCGTGAAAACTGTCGGTAAGAAAATCTAAAAATTCAGGCTACTGTACTGTATGATCATGTTTCAATTTCAAATGAATATTAAATTATATAATTATATTATTATTAATAATTTAAAGTTTCTTTTATTTTGTCTCCTATCATCAACTATCTGTGTTATATATATTTATATATACAACACATACATAATACATAGAATAGAGGAACCAAACACAATCCCATCTAATTCATCTTGCTGTCTTCGGTAGTGAACAACACCCGCACCATCCTCTACCTTCACCCTCACCCGCCACCTTCATCACCACCGTCGACACCCATGACCACCGGCCACCTCCTTCCCTCACCACCTCAAACCCACTTTAATTGATCACCACCTCTTTCTCCATGAAATCACCACTACAATAACCACCATCCACCGGTATCATCACGAGCAACCACTTGACCACCTCTTTCTCTCTATATATATATATGCCTACGTATTGTTATGCTTACTTCCAAGTTTCATATAACATCATAGAAGACACCACCATCAAAACCCTGTAACTGTCGTGATGTTTCCTATCTCCTATCCGGTTTACAACTACGAGAACCACCACCATTTTACCACCTCATTACAATCCTCACCACTATTGCTGCTGCGACTGCACACGTTTTCCTGCTGCTACTGCAGTCAACAACGGACACCACCACCATTATTATTATTTTTTTTTCTTTTCTTGCTCATGTGTTGCTGTTCGAATAGACTCAGGCCAAGCACCATAATTCTTTTTCTACATTGATGTTTCTGTTGGAAGGTGAAGAATAAAGATGATTACATGATAACGCGTGGTGTTTATTAATTCTTTTACCAGATGAACCCTACTACCACAATATATGTCGACCAATTTAATTCACACGTGATTTTGTTTAAGTTTTGGACCGTAAACTTAATTGTAATCTTGGGTCGAAAGTATGTTGGGTCATGATATTACAAGACTTGGACTAGGGACTTGTTGTAACGATTGGGCCTGGGATAAATGCTGTTGGGCTGAAGGAATTGGGCCAGACTTTTGAGGTGTGATCGAGATGCCTTGTATATAAGTGTTATGAGGATAACACTGAATATCATGCGTTAAATAAATATAAGGTATAGATTAAATCAGAAAAGCTGTAAGCGGAGGGATGGTTTAGGGGTGTTGTTGGTGAGCGAGAGGTCTCGGGTTCGAGCCTGGTTTGGGGCTTTTCTTTTTAGGAACTCTTTTAAAGGTAGTCTTTATTTTTTAAACTTATTATTATCATTACTATTATTAATATTATTATCATTATTATGTGTACTATTAATTATTGTTATTATTATGATTATTATTATTATGATTGTTAGAATTATAATTATTATTACTAATATCATATTTATATTTATAAGTATTAAAGACGTTATTATCATTAGTATATTTTTTTATAAGTATTATTAACATTATTATTAATCTTATCATTTAGGTAGTGTTATAATTATTATGATTATGATTATTAATGTTATCATTATTTTTAATTAATATTAATATTAGTATCATTTTTAAACATTGGTATTATTAATCTATTTATAAGTTATATTGTTAATACTACTAAACTTTTCATTTAAAAACTGTTATTATCATTATTATAAGATTTATTAATAAAACTATCATTAATATTATTACTATGAGAATCATTGATATTATTATCATTATTATTAATACTAGTATTTTAATTATTATTATTCTAATCACTACTAATATTATTCTAGTATTGTTATAATCACTATTTTAACAAACAAATGAAATATATATATATATATAATATTTAATATATATGACATAACAAAACTTATATTTATATATATATATATATATATATATATATATATATATATATATATATATATATATATATATATATATATATATATATATATAATTAATATATATTAATAATGAAATATAAAAGTTACTAATATAAAAATTATACCACTAATATATATATATATATATATATATATATATATATATATATATATATATATATATATATATATATATATATATATTGTTCGATTACGATTATACGTTTTAATATATACACAAATGATATAGGTTCGTGAATCCGAGGCCAACCTTGCACTTATTCAATGCCATCATATGCTTAATTACTACGAAATACAATATAGTGAGTTCATTTGCTCCCTTTTACTCTTTACATTTTTGGGACTGAGAATACATGCGCTGTTTTTATAACTGCTTTACTAAATGCTTTTGAAATATATTTTGAACTGAGAATACATTAAATGCTTTTATAAATGTTTGACGAGATAGACATAAGCAAAACATTTCTCGAATGAATTATTATACAGACAGAAGTTCTGTTGATTATTATTGAATTAGGTGGACATGATAATTGCCACCAAATGATGAATATATTTTTCCCTGATTATTATTGCTTGGTAACCTAAGAATTAGAATCGGGTATGGCCCTAATTCACGCGAATTCTAAAGGTAGCTACCGGGTTTAACACCCCCACCCAGAATGTTCACTAGACGGAAGAGCTAGTGGGCGTGGTGTTTAGTACTTCGAAGTTTATATATTATACAGACGAGATGTTCTGTTTTAGGGATATTATTGATGCGCATTATATGTTAAGGTTGGTTACCATGTTGAGCAATGAAATCGAAATGAATGTTATGTATCGAGAGAATGATTTTTATACACAGGTTATGTGTATTAGTTTTGTGCACGAGATATGTGCACGATTATTTAAAAATCGCGAGGCAACCTACGGGGGAGAAAAGGATACGAACCTACTCTGCTAAGCATTATGAAAAATGGTTCCGTATACGAGATAGGTGTACTGTATTTGAATCTTGTGGTCTATCAAAATGATGAATTTTATTGTTTACGATAAACTTATGAACTCACCAACCTTTTGGTTGACACTTTAAAGCATGTTTATTCTCAGGTATGAAAGAAATCTTCCGCTGTGCATTTGCTCATTTTAGAGATATTACTTGGAGTCATTCCTGACATATTTCAAAAGACGTTGCATTCGAGTCGTTGAGTTCATCAAGATTATTATTAAGTCAATTATAGTTGGATATATTATGAAATGGTATGCATGCCGTCAACTTTCGATGTAAAGAAAGTTTGTCTTTTAAAAACGAATGCAATGTTTGTAAAATGTATCATATAGACGTCAAATACCTCGCGATGTAATCATATGTTATTGTATTCGTCCTTATGGATTAGGACGGGTCGTCTCAAGAAGGATCATAAACCTGGCACCAATCGCAAGCAGCCTAACGGCTACTCCAAAGCTTCAACGGATACAAGCTTCAACAGATACAAAATACATTGTTTTAAAATGGAATCACCAATATAGAATGATTTTTTTTGTAGTATTCTCATAAAAGGCTCTTTGCCTAAAGTAGATATAGCCGTTAGACATTTAATGTATAAATAGGCTTGTATCTCATATGTAACATTAAGCAATCTATTCACAATGTAACCCTTAGAGTTCATTTCCTTCTAGTTCATAATCACTGTAATATTCCATCAGTTTCAATAATCAAATCAAATACTTCCGCATATCAAATGTTAACACATATCACCTTCATGATTCAAACAAAACGGTTTTCATGAAAGAAACGTAGAAACTATCGTCCATATACATACCGCTCTAATATTGACATGCGATATGAGGGTGTTTCTTAAACTCTGTGGACTAGCGAGATCACGAGAGTTGATATCACGCTTTGATAAATTGATATAAAGAAAGCCTTGCTCGAGAAGCAGCCCCGTATGCAATGACGGAAGTTAGTTGGGGCAGGGGAGGGCCCCGGCCACCCCAGAAAATTATGTTGTATATTGCAATTTTATTAGTTCTATAGAGGCTTAAAAAAATTGCATAATTGGGCCATCCCATTCGTTAACCGACTCGTATGGTTTAGAAGTTGAGTTTTGATTTCATTTTCTTATCTTATTGAATATTGTGCAGCTCATGTATTTGCTAAAATTAAAAAAACACAGTTTCCTTTTAGCTTTTGTAAACTAACGAATTTTATGGATTTAGATCAAAGTCAAACTATCCCGTATATTTATTATTTATTAATATACAATTTTTATTATTAATATGTTTCTTTGTACTACTGATTTCAATTACGGTCTTTATATCAGTGTATTACTTTATTCTTTTGATTAATTGATTTAGTTTTAACACTACGGTTTATAAATAAATTGAATAGTCTTTATAATATAACAACGTTTATGCATAGAATTAATTTATGTATTTAACTAACTGAGTGGTTAATAAAACTACAAGATGTACTTTTTTCCAGTAGCTAAAAAGTCACAACTGAACCAAATAATTTCATTTTTTAAGCGATAATCTAGTGACATAATAGAAGATGCAAATCAGGAGAATAAAAGTTCCAAAGTTTCCCCAAGTGACATAACGTATGATGCAAAATCGACTTCGTAATAAGATGAGTTTTTTGCATCTAACTTCGTAGTTTACGTCGAAAGAGAAATTGCACAAATGTTTTATTGAGAGTTTGTAATTGATGAGTTTAAGAACTTTAAAGGTCGTCGAGCCGAGTTGTAGCATGTCTTCTTATTTAATGAATTTTAACCTTCGTGTGTGTGTGTAACTGTGTGTGTGTGTGTGTGTGTGTGTGTGTGTGTATATATATATATATATATATATATATATATATATATATATATATATATATATATATATATATATATATATATAGTGGTAGGATCAAGAGGGAAGTAACCAATCGGGGGGAAGCGGGGGGAAGCAAATTTTTTTTTTTCGTTTTTTGTAAAAACTTTGTTCACGAACATTATAGATTGGATGAAAATAAGAACATTTAGAAAAGACACTTCGTGATGAATGTTATTATTTTGGCGGGAAAACGCTCGAATAAGTAATATATAACAATTATCGTGTTTTTCGAGCGTATGTTGAGGTTTTAGACATTAGGGTTTAGATATTAGGGTTTATAGGGTTTAGATATTAGGGTTTAGAAATTTAGGGTTTAGGGTCTAGATTTAGGGTTTAGATTTAGGATTTAGATTGAGTTTTTAACACGAACGGTTTAGAGTTTAGGGTTTAGGGTTTAGGGTTTGGTGTTTTGAGTTTATGAATTGGGCTAAATTTTACTTCACAAAACATGGGGGGAAAAAACGTTAACATTCTTCACGAACAATATTATCTAGAATGTTATTTTTGTCGATCGTTTTTCAGCCAAAATAATAACATTCATCACGAAGTGTCTTTTCTAAATGTTCTTATTTTCATCCAATCTATAATGTTCGTGAACAAAGTTTTTTCAAAAAGCGAAAAAAAAAATTGCTTCCCCCGATTGGTTACTTCCCCATTAATCCTGCCCCTATATATATATATATATATATATATATATATATATATATATATATATATATATATATATATATATATATATATATATATATATAACACTACATATTTTGATTGATTTAATTCGACCACCCTTATGTTAATTTTCAAGCCTGTACGGTTTGGGTCAATGGACGTCGATTTAATGGTCAGTCATTCAGTTATGGTCAAAGTTGCAGTTTCCAAAATGGGCCCTACAGACAGACAAAAACCCATAAAATCTTACTCGATTATTACAGCCAGACATGACCTTTATATCATATGTGTTTCCACACACCCCACTTGAGCACTCACGCTCATCTTGGGACCTCATGTCTCAATTTGTCTAAGTCCCATGGTTTACGACAATCTATACAGCCCGTTAGTCGTACACGTTTGGCTTACCGGGTGCCCAAATCTTTTAAAAAAGTCTAACGAAAAAACCAATGCCTTTCTACCAAAAAAAGGGCGAGTAACGCAAATTATTCTTATATATGACGAAGGTTTAACACAGCTCGTTCATGGCTTCACAGGGCCAACAAGTCGTATTTCAGTACAAGAAAAAAGTCATATTCTTGGGAGAAAAAAAAAAAAAAGAAATGTATACAAGAACTAAAAAAAGTTACAATATGACAAATGGTATGGGTAATGTTACTTTCTAACAAATAGATACTCGTATGACCCGAAAAAACCAACACAAAGCAAATATAAAGAAACTTTATTTAATCTATAACACCTTGTAGATGACCAACATTATTCAGATGCCAACGCATTTTTTCACGTATCACAAAATATCTCGTGCACTAACGTATTAGCGTTTCCTAAATAAATAGTTCATGAATACGTCGAACGAATTAATATTAATAATTTAATAATAATACATAAAAAAAATAAATAAATAAATAAAAAAAAAAAAGATTCAAAGAAGGGTGGAGAACATTATCAGTTGTATGAATCGTGTATACTTCAGAAGCAAAATCTTTATTGAGAAAAAAACCTGAATGAATAACGCTTGGTCTGTTTGAGTTATATGTAGAACTTGCAAAAAAACTATTTTTCTTGAGGTGGTTTGTTTTGAGAAGAATCTGGTTCTTGAGTTCTGGTGCAAGCAGCGGCGCACGGTTGACAAGCTGGCGGTGACACGTCATCAGACAGGCTAATTCTGAACGTTCTGTTCTTTTCTTCATTTTCAGGAACATGTAGAAGAGCTTCCATTATTAAGATCTCCCAATCACGTGGTCGGAAAAATGATAGCCCCTTATCTTCTGTTTACATTAAAAATTAAAATCATCATTATGACAAGTGACGTTAATAAGCAAAAAAAAAAAAAAAAAAGTTATCGAAATTGGATATTTTGGATTATTAATAAAAATATACATGTTATCTACTAACTTAAACTACTTATGGTAACCCAATCTCATCTATTACAAAGTGAATAAGTGTGCAATATGTACTCTAGGTATGGGTCGAAAAAGTTAACAGACATAATGTATTGGCAAAAGTATAATTATCGAGAATGCCTCTTTTCAGTTTGTAAACATTATTTCGTTGGTGGAATTGGACAAGCAAATATGGTACAATCATCAATATAGCACTCCAAAAAGTGGCACTACAAGATTAAAGCTCATTGGATACACGACTTAAGATAACATGAAAACTAATTACGCCAAATTTCAGTCTTTCATGCTTTAGGGTATGTTTGGATGCGGGCATTTTGGAGCTTTTAGAGCTTCTAGCTTTTATGAATAAACTCGTATCTAATAAAAAGCTAAAAGAGCTTAAAGCTTTTAGATGGAAGAAAAATATTAAAAGCTAAAAGCTACTAAAACTCGCGTTTGAGAAAAAAGCTCTTAGCTTTTTGTCATTTTACTCTTTATTTTAATACTTTAGCTACTCTACCAAACACCTAAATACATATAAAAAACTACCAGCTACTACCATCTATCAGCTACAAGCTACTAGCTAGTTTGGCCAAACATACCCTTAAGGTGTTAGTATGGTGGTGGTGTATAGCATATATTCATGATGTATAACTAAAGTTGATGGTGTACAAAACATCAGCCTAAAATAAATATGGTTCTGACCTTCATTGCGAACGGCTCGTAGTTGAAAGATTCCGGTGCCTTGGGGCCCAGAAACAGGAAAAGTACAAGAAACCGAGTGTCTTTTATGAGTCACTGCAAGTGATGCATTATACCAAGGACCTCTAGCAATCGGCTCACCGATTGCATCTATTACAGCCTGGTTCTTGCTCGCTTTCTCTATTGCTTTGCTAAAGAAATTAATAAAGGTCATTCTTTAAATGAATGTAGCTTTATAACCTTTACTACGAAAAACAGGATCTTGAAAGAGTAAACTTTTTAAAGGGAACATAAATTAGTTCGGCTGCAAAGCATGCATCACGCTGTCACAGTAGCTAACTATGCACATCCAACACACTAGATTAGTCCTACAACAAACTAGAACGTGTTCAGTTAATCTAATCTTTGTGTTACTTTGTTCCTAATACTTAGTAGATGGTAACATTTATAACAATCATACAAAGAATGTTTAATAATTCCACCAGGTAGCCCATAATATACAATTGATTCTAGGTATCAATATGAACAATCTGTAGGGGGTGTTTGGGCGGGTTTATTATCCAAGCTTATTGCTTATAAGCAAATAAAGTTGGAAAATTGAACCTTATTTTGAGCCTCCACTCAAATAATAATCAAATAAGCAACATAAAAATGGGCATATCCAAATACTAATAAGAAAGCTTATTATTAAAGTTTAAAATAAGCAGATAAGCAAACAAAATAAGCCACCCAAACACCCCAGAAGATGATCTATTTTTGCAAAAATCTAAATTCTATAGATTGTGCTAAAGCAACACAAACAGCTCTATGAAACAAATATAATATAATTTATAATTATGATTTATAATATAATCACAAAATATAACAACATTATTGATTTATAATTTTGAGTACCTGCTACAACCATGATAAATAATTAGGTCATCAAGAGCACTTAAAGCAACACCTCCGGTGACACAAATCAACCCACCGGAAACAATTCTCCGGCCCCATGCTTTGGGTTTTGCTTCATCCACCACCCCTTTGGTTGAAGTGCTGATGTAGCTCACATGATTAACAAAATAACATTTAGAAAAAAGTACGAAACGTAGATAAAAATTGGAGTACAGATTTATGATATTGGTACCTGGAAGAAGATGGTTTGCGTCTGAAAAACGAAATAAAGCGTCTTCCGATCATCTCTTTTTTTGTTAGTGCAAAACCCTAGATAGAAACGCCAAACTGTCTATTTCAAGTTTTCGGGTCGGGAAATATTTGGGGGTTTTTGGATTGAAAAAATAGGTTATTTAAAATGAGTTAAATGGTTTAGTATTATTAATTACGTAAAATTAAATATTTTTAAATTATTAATTGAATTATATTTTTGTTTTTATTGTGAATGTGAATGTGAATGTGAATTAATGAATTAACGATTATGAACTAGTTTAAGCATTAACAATAGTAAAAAAAATAAAATTTGAACGGTCAAAATATTTTATTAAAAAATGTCTTCTAGCAAAAACCTAAAAAAACAAAACTACAAAGGCTTTATACGCCACAAATTCTAATCAACATTACAAGGGCTTCTACTAACTATCCAACTAAAAGATGTTAATCGAATCGAGTCGAATAACATGTTCTTCTTCAATTTAATAGGACCGAAAATTGTTTCATTACGGTATCTTCAAATGTGCCATAGTAAATTGAGGTTGGTGAGTTAGTTATTAACAAAGCACGAAGTAACAATGCATGTCCCAAGGTGAAAATCTTAAGAAAAACCTTAAAATTATTCGTTACAATTCTGTTGTTGTAGGTGACGACGTCTGATGTAGACATCCACAGTGTCCAGTACTCCTGCTACGAAGCGTTGTGGGGGGTCGTTGTGGGGGCGTGTTGGGTGGATCAACGCGTAATACAATGGTATGATTAGGGATGACATAGAGCCGGATTTGAGTTGGGTCTAGGTAATCCCGAATTCGATTAAGAAAATTCGACCCAAACCCGAACTCATACACGACGGGTTTCTATTTACTTACTAACTATCAGGTAAACGAATTTTTTCACGGGTATTCGTCCTCATTTACTTACTAATTATTGAGTAAACTACAAGTTTTTTCACGAGGTATAAATGAGCTAAATCTATACAGCATCAACAGTAGCAGTAACACCAACAACACCACCACCAACACCAACACCAACAGTAACACCACCACCACCAACAACAACAACAACATAAACAACAACAACACGGATATTCGTCCCCATTTACTTACTATTTATTGGGTAAACAAGTTTTTCACGGGTATTTTGTGTCTTTATTTGTAATAAATTTACATATATCATAAATTAACGTATGCATATTAAAATGTTAACGATATTATTTATAAATGAAGTTTAACATGCATTTAGGTATAAATTAGCCAAATCTATACAACAACAACAACAACAACAACAACAACAACAGCGGCAACAACAATTGGATCGCGTCTAAAAACGTTTGAATATCGAGTTCTCAGAGTTCTGGCAAGTCGAATTCTCTCTAGAATCTAGATCCTCACCACACACACACACACATGTGTGTGTGTGTGTGTGTGTGTGTGTATATATATATATATATATATATATATATATATATATATATATATATATATAACGACCCTGAATTTTCCAACTTATATTATTAATATTTATTATTAATACTTGCGTGTTAATAAATGTATTCTTATACATTTGTCATGTCACCGTAATCGACTTTCCATGTTCCGACTCGTCTTTTTGACACGTGCTTTTCACGAATAATATTTTGAATATTATTTACATTCATAATTGATTATTATTAATTATTTCTAATTAACTAATGTAAGTAGTTAATTACTTGGGCTTTTACTAATTTGTTGCATACTTATACATGGGCTTTTGTTACTGGACTTGGACTATCAAGGCCCACCCTACACCACTTAATGGACTAATTAGTGAGCCCATCATTATGCTAATGATTTATTAAGGATAAACAAGATTAATTAAGGTATAGGAGACAAAGATGTCTCAAGCATGCATGCACCTCTTTCCCATGTATTTAACCTTATACTCTTCCTAGCATACACCACTCTCCCACACATGAAAGTTGAACCTTGACTTCCCCTTTTGGACCCTAAGGCCGACGGTTGGCAATGGGGAGGAAGAGAGTTCCATTTTCTTTTTCTTTTTTGTTACTTATATGCTAGCATAAACTTCATTTCACACACATCTTACTTACACCACTTTTAGTCTCAACTTTTCTCTCTAAATTGTAAGTAAAAACTTTATTTTTCTTTCTTCTTTCTCCCTTTAAAACCGCCAAGTTCATCATCATCATACTTGTTTGTGTTTGTTGTTAAAGATCAAGCTTTATAGTTTGTATCTTCATGTAATCTTGCTTCTTCCATCCTTTGTTTGATGAGGAACCAAGAACAAGGATCTAAGCTTGTTAGCTTATGGTTCTACACTTGAAATATTATAAAGATCTAAAGTTCATAAGCTTTAAGATCTTACTTGTGTTCATGTTTTGGAAACTTAGGGTTTATTTTCTTAAGATCCAAGCTTTGACTTGAATCTCCTTAAGTATGAAACAAACATGAACTTGTTACTTATAACTTTAGTTTATTTCTTTATTTTTTTGTTTTAAATTCGTGATTATATAATATTGGTCAAGTATTACTAGTTAAACTTGATCTCATTTTTCTTGAAACTATAGTCTAAACTTTGTAAGTTCAAGAACATGGAAGTTAAACTTTCTAGTTATAACTTTATACACTTATGTTGGATCTAAGTTTCTATAGTTTATGGTCTTTCAATTTTGTCTAAAACAAAAGCTTATAAGCTTATATATACATTCTACAAGATTAAAATCTAAGTTTCATAACTTATGATTTTATTAAAGTAAAGATCCAAGTTCCATAATTTAGGGTTTAACTTAAGAACACTAGATCTAGACTTTTTAGTCTAGAATCTTCAAGATCTAACTAAGATCTAAGTTCTACAACTTAAGATCTTGTTTATTTAGTTTACATTCAAGTTTATAGCTTAATATTACTATTAGAACTCATGTATGTGTCGGATCTAAGATCTTGATGTAACTTTGGTTCATCAACCTTCTTACAACCCTTAAATGAGTTGTGCTATTTATCTTAGACATACACTAGTGTCATGATGGTCAAAACTTGGTTAAGGTGATGCAAACACATCAACGAGTTGTACACTTGAAGCTACAAGCATCAAGGATGAGAACCGTGATGAACACCAAGCACCAAGAACCCACCGGAGCAGTTTGCTTACTATTTTTTAGGTCTGATCAGTCACCTGGGCTACTAGAAAAGTTGATTTCCAGATTTTTTGGTTCGATTAGATGACTTTTCGTTTAGGACTCGTCTTAATCCGATTTACGGTTTAGGATTTATAGCCTTCCGAAAGTCACTACACCTTTGTAACGTTGTGCTGAAATTTCTGACCTACTCGCACTTAAACCGTCGCCACGGTCAAACGAAGACGAGTTTGGTTCTGAAAATTGGTCAGTGGTTGGAGGACTCACATACGGAGCCATAGCCACTGACTACGCGTCTTTTCAATTTGTATAGAGGTCGTAGCAGCTGAACGAAGTCAGCCTTTGATTCGATCTCTATTCTTGATTGAAAACTTACTTTACTTTTTACTTATGTTGTTGAATGATGATGATACTTAAGAACTAATTTACATACTTTGAAACCTTTGGGAACAATTTACTGACTTATTAACATTTGACTTAGTTTGAGGACCTTTCGGACCAACTACTTGCTTAATTATCTCGTACCGACTTTACTACTTTTCACTGTGAGTTATAGCATCCCTTTTTACTTTAACTATTTTGGGAACTGAGAATACGTGCGTTTTTTTTTACGTTTTACATACTAGGCACGAGTACTTAAACTTTATATATGTGTGGGTTATACAACGGCATAAACTTTCCCCTTAGCTCGGTAACGTTTAGTCATTGGTCTTTGAACCGGTGAACGCGAATCTTAAATATGGATCCATAGGGTTTGACATCTCCACTCGGGCTAGTCGCGCTAGCATTTAACGGGTGTTTAATACTTCGTAAACTTACGCACTCGCCAAGTGTACTTTTAGGGGGTGATATTACGTTAAGTTAGTTACCAAGTTCCCAAGGTTGAACATATACTTTTCATACTATTTTGAAATACGAAATCTCGTGGCCTACCTTACATTACTGTTACATTTAAACTATAGTTCACCAACATTCGTGTTAACTTTTTTAAGCATGTTTTCTCAGGTGCTTAGAGGTTTGATGCTTCCGCTGTAGTAGTCTTGCTGTGTAGACTCCCGATGCTTTTGTTAGAGATGTCTCTGCATGAAACGTTTACCTTGCATTCACAAACTATGTTACTTTTGAAGCAATGAATTTGTAATGACCATTGGGTCTCGTACTATTATTAATTGCTTCTATTCGTAGAAGCCTACTATCGTTTGTAAAATTTTTGATGTTGGTTATAACGTCACCCTTTCTTATGAATGCAAACTTATTTTAAAACAGCATATAGTGTTTGACCTTGTAATGATCTCGTTGTTGATGATCCGTACACGTTAATTTTGTACGGGGCATCATATTTGGTATCAGAGCATTGGTTGTAGGGAATTAGGTTGCATTAGTGAGTCTAGACCGAACCGAGTAGGATTCACTAATAGGACTAATCTACAACGTGCTAGTTTACTTGTTTCTGCGAAACTTGATGCATGATGCTGCTTACTTTTACTGCTATATGTCATATACTGCTACTTGTTTTCACTACTGGATGATACTATCTGCGTTCGATTGCATGATACTTCTGTAGGGTTTGTTATTATTGCCATGCTATTTACTGCTATAGATAATCTAGACTGTCGTAGTTACTTTTCCTAATACGTGCTTGCTATATGACTTACTGACATGGAAAAAGTTATTTTTCCTTGTTCAGATGTCAGATATCCTGCCCATTATCATTGACTTGGAGAGCGACTCAGATTCATCTGCCACCTCGCCTGCTACTGCTACTGCCTCACAGATCCCGTCATCGCTACCCTCCAGTGACTCTGGCGATTCGTCCTCTAGGGACAGTAGCCACGCACCTGACCTGATGATCATCTCAGACGAAGAAGAGGATCCAGAGGAGATTCTAGCTCCACCTAGCCCAGGACTCCCAGAGCCACAGCACCATTCCGGTGGTGCTATGATTCCTGGGAGAAATGGGGACGGTCCTTTCCGCAATAAGCATGGACATTAGGCTAGACGCCTTGCTGATGGACGTGTCGTGCTGATCCCACCTGGTAGATACCGATTTATGACCACCGGTCAGGCACATCCACCCTCAGATGATTCAGACGACTCATCATCTGATGACTCCAGCGAGGAGGATTCCGACGAGGACCTTCAGGAGGTGCCCGTGCAGCCGCCCTCTACCCCCACCGAAGAAGCGGTATTGTTTCGATGGTACTGTTATTCCAGGGGTTAATGGAGGTAGACCGTTCGTGGATGCACGCGGACAGTTGGTTAGGGTTACCGCCCGTAAGCGGGTTGTGCCTTACCTTGCCGATCCATTCGTGTGTAAGGCTTCCTGTTATGCACCATCTACTTCTGGTGCTGGACCGTCTGCATCACCAGCACCACATGTACCGTCTGCACCACCAGCTCTACCAGCACCATCTGCACCGCCTGCCTCACCAGCATCCCCCGTCATCGAGGAACTGACGAGGGAAGTGCATATCCTCCGTGCTCGGGTAACTGAGCTCGAGGACCAGGTGTCCCACATAATGGATATCCTTTACCCACCGTCACCATAGGGCTATTGTATTAGATTTTATTATGTAATCTCATTTGTAGTTTCATGTTTTACTCATGTATTGTACGAACCTTATGCGGATGTATGCAACTTTCTTATAAATGAATGGAACTTAGTGTTGTTTAAGTTTTGTACGGTGTTCTATTTACATTACTAAATGATGATTTTGTGGTATCTGTATCTAGTTGCAATACTTAATTAGCATGTGTTATGTTGATTCCATGTTGGTTACCATATACTTTATTATTATTTATTGAATTTTGGATTTTGACTTAAGTCGAAATTTCTATTTCGAAGATCAATGGCAAACGGAAGATCAACACCCACAGCAGCACAGATTGAGGAGATGATAACTGAACGAGTAGCCGCAGCTATAGCAGATATCAACCCCCAAGCTCCACCGGTTAACCAGCACATTCAAAACGGGTGTACTTATAAGGAATTCCAGAGTTGCAAGCCCCACAATTTCAGTGGTACGGAGGGGCCAGTTGGACTGACAAGATGGTTTGAGAAATTGGAAGATGTATTCCGTGTAAGTAACTGCTCAGAAATGAACAAAACTAAGTATGCCTCATGTACACTGTCGAACGGCGCTTTAACCTGGTGGAACACACTTGCTCAGGCTAGGGGAATTGGCGAGGCCTATGCTACACCGTGGGAGGAATTTAAGGGGGCTATAATCGAGGAGTACAGCCCCAGAACAGAGATTCAGAAAATGGAAGCTGAGTTTTGGGAACCGATCTTGATGGTTATAACCGAAGGTACCTGGAATTAGCTCTGATGTGCTCCACGATGGTTACCCTGGAATTTAAGCGAATGGAACGGTATTTGTGGGGACTTCCCAAGTCCATTCAGGGAAATGTCACCTCTTCGAAACCATTTGATGTCCCAGAAGCTATGCGCATGGCGCACACCCTGATGAACCAAATTACCAGCAAAGAACCAGAAAAGGGGAAATCAGAATCGGGAGCTTGTAATGAGAAACGTAAGTGGGACAGTAACAAGGGAAGGGTCTTTGATCAAAACCCAGCTAAGAGGCATGAAAGTTTCAAGGGAAACAACGACGGGAGGAACCCCAACCCGAACCCTAGCTCAAACCCTAACTACAAGGGTAGTCTTCCGCAGTGCAAGAGATGCTACAAGCATCATACCGGGTACTGCAACGTGGTCTGTGAAAAGTGTAAAAGGACTGGGCATATTGGCAAAGACTGCAAGATCACTACCCCAACTGTGAGTACAAACCCTACTGGACCAAGGAAGTGCTATGAGTGTGGACAACAGGGCCACTTCAGGAATGAATGTCCCAACAAGAGAAAGGACGGCGGGCCAGCGCGTGGAAGATCTTTCAACGTAAACGCAAGGGATGCCCGTGAGAACCCCGACTTGGTTACAGGTATATTCACTATCAACAATCTATTAGCTTCTGTCCTATTTGATACTGGTGCCGATGGGAGTTATGTATGTAGACACTTTTGCTCTAAGATAAATTGGTCGTTAGTTCCTTTAAAGGAAAGTATGCTTGTTGGGGTTGTAACGACCCTGGGTTTTTTTTTTCCACGTTTATTAATAATTAATATTATTAATACTTGCGATTATACGAACGTATGTTATTACATTTACGTATTGCCATGATTAACCATACTTGATTCTTTAATGCCCAAAACGTCTTTGTGACACGCATACATTACACGAATAATATTTTCAGATGTTATTTACATTCGTGATTAATTTTATTAATCATTTTAATTAACTATGACTATTAGTTATTACTTGGGCTCTTGTTGGATTTATTTGTTAATTAATGGAACTTGGGCTTTATTAATGTTAGTGGACTAATGAGCCCACCCTACTCCTCTTGTTGGACTACTAGGAGCCCAAATTGTATACTAGTAACTTGTTAAAATAAACCTTGGAATAACTAGCTTAAACTAATAATAAACACTTACAAGCATGCTAGTAAATATTCTCATATGCACTTAGCTTTTCTCATTCCACACAAACACCACTCTCCAATACAAGAAAAATGGCAATGTAACCACCCCATTGGATGGTCAAAACCATCGGCCAAGGGGGGTCTTGGGAGGGGGTTTGGTTTTAAATTTTGACTACATATTCCCTAGTATTATCTCACTTATACTTACACATACTTACACACTTTCAATTGCTCTCATTTTTCTCTCTACTTGGTAAGTAACAAGGCTTATTCTCTCTTCTTTTTCTCTCCTAAAAACCGCCATCATCATCACTCTTTTACTTGATTCTTGTTGTTGTTTAGTTACATGTTCTTAGTTAATGTTTACTTACTTGTTGTAAGAACCAAACTTCCTAGTTTATTTTGTTATTCAAGAACATGCAAGGATCTAAACTCTCTAGTTTATGGTTCCACAATTAGTGTTTTAAAGATTTAAAGTTCATAAGTTCTAAAAATCATACATGCATTCATGTTAGTAAACTTAAAGTTTACTTTCTAAAGATCAAGACCTAGGCTTGAATCTTTAAAAGTATGAAACCCATGAACTTACTACTTGTGTACTTAGTTTATTTTTTTTTCATTTGTTCACATATTGAAATCGTGATTTTGGTTGTAGATGGTCAAGTGTTACAAGTTAACCTTGATCTCATTTATCTTGAACTAAAGATTAACTTTAAAAGGTTCAAGAACATAAAAATTTACTTAATAACTTTTGGGTCTTGGATCTTCAAGATCAAACTAATCACTTAAGATCTTGATTAGTTAGTTTATTTTCAAGTTTGTAGTACAATATTACTTTTCTAATTCATGCATGTGTTGAATCTATGATCTTGATGCAACTTTGGTTCATCAAACTTCATACAACTCTTATGTGAGTTGTGCTTCATATCATAGACTTACACTAGTGTTATGATGGTTAAATCTTGGTTAAGATGATGCAAACACATCAATGAGTTGTACACTTGAAGCTATATGCATCAAGGATGAGAACCGTGATGAACATCAAGCACCAAGACCACCGGAACTCACTTTTAACTTCCTATTTTCTGTTTACAGCCCTCTGTCCTATTGTTTCTGTAACATACCAGTAGACCTGGGTTACTGAGACCTTTATTTTCAAATAGATCTTTTCGAGTAGATAACTTTTCATATAAGACTCGTCTTAATCCGAGTTACGGTTTAGAATTTATGGCCCTCCGAGCGTCACTATGTACATTTATTTTTCTGTTTTCTGTTTATAGTTTCTGTTTTTCTGGTTTCTGTAACAGACCAGTACACCTGGGCTACTGTAACCTTGATCTTCAGATAGATCCATTCGTGTAGATAACTTTTCATATAGGACTCGTCTTAATCCGAGTTACGGTTTAGGATTTATGGCCCTCCGATCGTCACTATGTCCTTTTAACGTTGTGCAGAAATTTCTGACCTACTCGCACTTAGACCGTCTCCACGGTCAAACGAAGATGAGTTTGCTTCTGTAAATATTACCACACTTAAAGGACTCATATACGGAGCCATGGCCACTGGTCTCACCTTATTTCAGTAGGTGTAGAGGCCGTGGTGACTGACCGAACTCAGCCCTTGTTTTAAACTACTTTCATGAACGAAACTTACTTTACGCCTTTTGTTTGATGATGAATGATGATGACCCTTAAGACCTTATTTACATACTTTTAAACCTTTTGGGACGATTTACTGACTTAATACTATTTGACTTAGGTTGAGGACCTTCGGACCGATTACTTGCACACCTTTCCGAACCGACTTTACGACTACATTATCATTGTGAGTTATAGCATCCCTTTTTACTTTAACTATTTGGGACTGAGAATACATGCACGTTTTATGTTTTACATACTAAGGCACGAGTACTTAAAAACTTATATATGTGTGGGTTATACAACAGCATAAACATTCCCTTTAGCTCGGTAACGTTTAATCATTGGTTTTTGAACCGGTGAACGCGAATCTTAGATATGGATCCATAGGGTTTGACACCCCCACTCGGGCTAGTCGCGCTAGCATTTAACGAGTGATTAATACTTCGTAATCATACGCACTTGCCAAGTGTACTTTCAGGCGGTATAAACGTTAAGTTAGTTACCAAGTGCCCACGGTTAAGCATATACTTTATCATATCGTTTTGAAACGCTCTTTGTAGCATTGAAATCTCGTGGCCTACCTTATATTACTGTTAGACTTAAACTATAGCTCACCAACCGTTGTGTTGACATTTTAAGCATGTTTTTCTCAGGTGCCTAAGGTTTGCTTCCGCTGTGTTACTAGACTTGCTGTAGACACCCGCTGCTCTAGAGATGTCAACTGCATGAAACACTTTATTTTGCATTTAAACTTTAATACTTTTAAACTATGTTTTGTAACGACCTAAGGGTCACATTCATTTATTCATGCTTGCTATTCGTAGAAGCATACTGTTGGTGTAAAACATTTGATGTCGGTTATGACGTCACCTTTTTAATCGTGAATGCAACTTCTTTTATTACAGCATATAGTACTTAACCTTGTAATGATCCTGTTGTTGATGATTCGTACACGATGGTTTTGTACGGGGCATCACATTTGGTATCAGAGCGTTGTTTGTAGGGAATTAGGTTGCATTAGTGAGTCTAAGACCAACCCGAGTAGGATTCACTAATAGGACTAATCTACAACTTGCTAGTTTACTTGTTTCCGCTGAACTTACTGCATGCTGCTGCTTACTGTTACAGCTATATGCCGTATGCCACTACATGATTTCACTACTGCATGCTATTACTTGCTTTCGATTTCCTGCTACTTTCGTACGATTTGCTGTTATTGCCGTGCTACTTATTGTTATACATGATTTAAACTGTTGGCCTAATAAGTGCTTGCTTTATGACTTACTGACATGGAAAATTTATTTTTCCTTATTCAGATGTCGGATGTACCATCTGCTAGCATTTTGGGCAGTTTAGACTCTTCAGCTACTCCACCTACCACCGTTGCCGATCCACCGATCCCGATACGCACGAGTGACCCCGGCGCATCATCTTCCGGGACTAGCAGCCCGCCGCCTGCACCAGTGGCTACTTCTGATGGACACATGGGCCCTACGAAGATTCCAGCTCCGTCTGCTCCTGGACCCTCGGGGTCACAACCCCGCATCGGTGGTGTTGTGATCCCCGCGGAGTTCGGGGAAGGGCCATTCCGTAACCATATGCGCATGTCGTGCCGACGCACTCCAGATGGACGTTTAGTGCCGATTCTGCCAGGCAGACACAGAGAGATGTTGGCCGCCTTCGGACTGCCAGTTCAGCCACCCGTGCCACCACCACATGATTCGGATGACTCATCACCTGCCGAATCTTCATCAGATGATTCTTCATCAGACTCCAGTGATGATGAGGACCCTGCTGATATACCTATTCAGGCACCCTCCACCCCGCCGAAGAAGCGGTACCGTCCTGATGGCACCGTCATTCCAGGGGTGAATGGAGGTCGTGCTTTCACTGACGCTTTTGGTCGACGTCGGAGGGTTACTTCCCGTAAGCGGCTCGTGTCATACCCTGCCGACCCACTCATACGTAAGACACCTCGTTACGTGCTGACTATTTCTGGAGCCGGGACATCTGGACCCCGTTTCGTGCGGTCTGCACCACCCACTCCGCCAGCACCATCCGCTCCACCGGTCCCACCGAAACCACCAGCACCGCCCGCCCCACCAGCTCCCACTGTCGAGGAATCGACAAGGGAGGTGGAGATTCTCCGAGCTCGGGTTACTGGGCTCGAGGAGCAGTTGGCTCAGGTTTTGGACATCCTACACCCACCTTCACCGTAGGACCTTTGTATTAGATTTCATGATGTAATCTAGTTGTAGCTTCTTGTATTATTTATGTATTGTAAGAACTTATGCGAATGTATGAAACTTATTATTAATGAATGGAACCTTGCGTTATTTAACTCTTGCACGATGTTCTATTTGCATTACTGTACGATGATTCTGTGGTATTTGTACCTAGATGCGTTATTTAATAACATGTGATGTTTTGATTCCATGTTGGTTACTATATACTATATCATTACTACTTGAATACTGGATTTTGACTTGGGTCAAAATTTTTGTTTAGAACATCATGGCTAACGGTCGATCCACACCTACTGCTGCTCAAATTGAAGAGATGATCCAAGAACGTGTCACCGCAGCCCTAGCTGAAAGAAATCTCCAAGCTCCACCGCCACCACCACCAGTTATCCCACCCGTTCGAAATGGGTGTACTTACAAGGAATTCCAGAGCTGCAAACCGCATAACTTCAGTGGAACCGAGGGATCGGTTGGTCTCACCAGATGGTTCGAGAAACTTGAATCAGTATTCCGAGTTAGCAACTGTTCGAAGGACAACAAGACCAAATTTGCTTCTTGCACGCTATCTGACGGCGCGTTAACGTGGTGGAACACGTTAGCTCAAGCGAAAGGTATCGATGAGGCGTATGCTACGCCATAGGAGGAATTCAAAGCGGCTATGATTGATGAGTATTGTCTGAGAACCGAAATACAAAAGATGGAAATGGAATTCATGCAGTTAAAGGCCGTTGGGAACGACCTTGATGGTTACGACAGGAGATTTTTGGAACTAGCTCTTATGTGTCCGACAATGGTCACCCCAGAATTCAAGCGTATAGAGAGATACTTCTGGGGACTCCCTAAGTCCATCAAAGGAAACGTCACATCGTCCAAACCACCGAATGTTCCCGAAGCAATGCGCATGGCACATACCCTCATGAATCAGATTCTCATTGACGAGCCGGAGAAGGCTAAGTTTGAAGCTGGAAGTAGTGAAAAGCGAAAGTGGGGTAATAATAATAACAACAACAACAACAGGGGGAGAACCTATGATCAGACCCCCGCTAAGAGACACAACAACGGTGGAAATCCCAACCCCGGCACAAGCTCCAACCCAAACTACAAAGGTACCCTACCGCAATGCAAGAGGTGTTACAAACACCACACTGGGTATTGTAATGTGGTTTGTGAGAAGTGCCAACGGTCTGGACATATAGGCAAGGATTGCAAGGTCACAACTTTGAATGCAAGGGCGAACCCCACTGGGCTGAAGAAGTGCTACGGATGCAGAAAGACGGGTCACTTCAGGAATGAGTGTCCCGACAAGCGAAAAGACGGCGGACCACCGCGAGGTAGAGCTTTTAATGTTAATGCAAGGGATGCACGCGAGAACCCCGACTTGGTGACAGGTATATTCACTATCAACAATTTTTTAGCTTCTGTCCTATTTGATACTGGTACCGATAGAAGTTATGTATGTAGACACTTTTGTGATAAGATAAATTGGTCGTTAGTCCCTTTAAAAGAAAGTATGCTTGTCGAGGTAGCCAACGGTAAACTTGAAAAGGTTGACCAAATTGGCCGAGGAGCTATTATTAATATAGCTGGTGCGAATTTCGAAATTGACTTGATACCTATCAAACTGGGAAGTTTTGACGTGATCGTCGGTATGGATTGGTTGACCAAAGTAAGGGCCGATACTATTTGTGGAGATAAAGCTCTTCGTATACCACAAAGAGATGGCGATCCGCTGGTTATCTAAGGGGAGAGATGTACGTCGAAGCTGAACCTCATTAGTTGCGTGAAAGCATAAAAGATTATGAAGAAGGGACGTTTTGCTGTCCTAGCACACGTGAAAACGGTAGAAACCGAGGTAAAGGGTGTGAACGACGTACGGATTGTGAACGAGTTTCCTGATGTCTTTCCAGAGGAGTTGCCTGGATTACCACCACCAAGGGCAGTGGAATTTCAGATCGATTTAGTGCCAGGAGCTGCACCTGTAGCTCGCGCACCGTACCGACTTGCACCTTCCGAGATGCAAGAGTTACAAAACCAACTACAGGAACTCCTAGATCGAGGGTTTATTCAACCAAGTTCTTCGCCGTGGGGCGCACCTGTTTTGTTTGTGAAGAAGAAGGATGGATCCTTCCGTATGTGTATCGACTACCGTGAACTCAACAAATTGACAATCAAGAATCGGTATCCACTACCACGAATTGACGATCTTTTCGATCAGCTGCAAGGATCGAGCATTTACTCTAAGATCGATTTGCGATCCGGTTATCACCAGTTGAGGGTGAAAGAGAGTGACGTGATGAAGACTGCATTTAGGACTCGCTATGGTTATTATGAGTTTCTCGTGATGCCATTCGGATTAACAAATGCACCTGCCGTGTTCATGGACCTCATGAATCATGTTTGCAAGCCGTACTTGGATAAGTTTGTTATCGTCTTCATAGATGATATCCTCATCTACTCTAAGAGCGAAGAAGAGCATGAGCAACACCTCCGATTAGTGCTTGAACTCTTGAGACAAGAGCAATTATATGCCAAATTCTCCAAGTGTGAATTTTGGTTGAAGGAAGTCCAGTTTCAGGGTCATGTTGTGAGCGACCAGGGTATCAAAGTTGATCCCGCCAAGATTGAAGCCATCAGCAAGTGGGAAACCCCCACTACTCCAACTCATATTCGCCAATTCCTAGGTCTCGTCGGGTACTACCGAAGATTCATCGAAGGATTTTCTCTGATTGCGCGTCCTTTGACCGCGCTGACTCACAAGGGCAAGAAGTTCATTTGGGAACCCACACACGAATCAGCATTTCAAACTTTGAAGAAGAAGTTGACCACCGCACCTATCCTATTACTTCCTGAAGGCAGTGACGACTTTGTTGTTTATTGTGATGCATCGAAGAGTGGTTTTGGTTCTGTACTGATGCAACGATCAAAGGTTATTGCCTATGCCTCCCGCCAATTGAAGATTCACGAACGGAACTACACTACTCACGATCTCGAACTTGGAGCCGTTGTCTTTGCGCTTAAATTGTGGAGACACTATTTGTATGGAACTAAGAGCACTATCTTCACCGATCACAAGAGTCTCCAGCACATCTTCGATCAGAAGCAACTAAATATGAGACAGCGTCGATGGATCGAGACGCTCAACGACTACGATTGTGAACTCCGTTATCACCCTGGCAAGGCCAATGTTGTAGCTGACGCTTTAAGCCGAAAGGAGAGGACGGCACCTCTTCGTGTTAGGGCTCTGAACATCACCATCCATTCGAACCTCAACAGCCAGATCCGAGTAGCCCAAGAGGAGGCTCTCAAGGAGGAGAATATATCTCATGAACATTTGAACATACTTGTCTCTCGATTCGAGGTTAGGGAGTCTGGACTCCGATGTTATGCCGGAAAAATTTGGGTACCTCTTTATGGAGATTTACGGAACCTTATACTTGATGAAGCACACAAGTCGAGATATTCGATTCATCCTGGAGCGGGCAAGATGTACCAGGACCTTAAAGAATAGTATTGGTGGCTGAATCTCAAGAAGGACGTTGCGACTTATGTTGGTAAGTGTTTGACTTGCTCGAAGGTTAAAGCCGAGCATCAGAGACCTTCTGGTTTACTTCAACAGTCGGAGATCCCACAATGGAAGTGGGAAAGGATCACAATAGATTTTATCACCAAGCTGCCAAAGACGGTGGGCGGATGCAATACCATTTGGGTTATTGTTGACCGCCTCACCAAATCTGCACACTTCCTAGCAATGAAGGAAACTGATACAATGGAAATACTTGCTCAATTATACATCAAGGAGGTTGTATCTCGTCATGGTGTACCTTTATCGATCATCTCCGATCGCGATCCCCGTTTTGCTTCTAGATTTTGGCGTTCTTTGTAAGACGCCATGGGAACTCGTCTCGACATGAATACTGCGTATCATCCTCAGACCGACGGGCAAAGTTAACGAACGATTCAGACATTGGAAGACATGTTGCGTGCATGTGTCATTAATTTCGGAAAGGCCTGGGAAAGGCATTTGCCGTTAGCTGAATTCTCGTACAACAATAGTTATCACTCGAGCATTAATGCTGCACCTTTTGAAGCATTATATGGCTGTAAGTGCCGATCTCCTATTTGTTGGGCCGATGTAGGCGAAAAGCAAATCACCGGACCCGAGGTAGTCCACGAAATGACGGAGAAGATTGCTCAGATACAAGCAAGACTTAAGACTGCCCGCGATCGCCAAAAGAGTTATGCCGATCTTAAAAGTAAAGACTTTGAATTCAACATTGGTGATCGTGTAATGTTGAAGGTTGCACCTTGGAAGGGTGTGATCCGTTTTGGAAAATGTGGAAAGTTGAACCCACGATACATTGGTCCTTTTGAAATCTTGGAACGTGTTGGACCCATTGCTTACTGTTTGGATCTACCAGTACAATTGAGCTCAGCTCATCCTACCTTCCACGTGTCAAACTTGAAGAAGTGTCTTGCTGCACCCGAACTTATCATACCACTGGAAGAACTTACAATTGATGACAAACTCCACTTTGTGGAAGAACCTGTTGAAATTATGGATCGTGAGATCAAAACTTTGAAACGCAACAAGATTCCGATCGTCCGAGTACGATGGAATGCCAAACGAGGACCTGAGTTTACTTGGGAACGAGAGGATCAAATGATGCGGAAGTATCCTCACCTTTTCCCGACTCCTCCATCTACCTCACCTTAAATTTTGGGACGAAATTTTCTTTAACAGGTGGGTAATGTAACGACCCTGGTTTTTTTTTTCTTTTTTTTCCACGTTTATTAATAATTAATATTATTAATACTTGCGATTATACGAACGTATGTTATTACATTTACGTATTGCCATGATTAACCATACTTGATTCTTTAATGCCCGAAATGTCTTTGTGACACGCATACATTACACGAATAATATTTTCAGATGTTATTTACATTCGTGATTAATTTTATTAATCATTTTAATTAACTATGACTATTAGTTATTACTTGGGCTCTTGTTGGATTTATTTGTTAATTAATGGAACTTGGGCTTTATTAATGTTAGTGGACTAATGAGCCCACCCTACTCCTCTTGTTGGACTACTAGGAGCCCAAATTGTATACAAGTAACTTGTTAAAATAAACCTTGGAATAACTAGCTTAAACTAATAATAAACACTTACAAGCATGCTACTAAATATTCCCACATGCACTTAGCTTTTCCCATTCCACACAAACACCACTCTCCAATACAAGAAAAATGGCAATGTAACCACCCCATTGGATGGTCAAAACCGTCGGCCAAGGGGGGTCTTGGGAGGGGGTTTAGTTTTAAATTTTGACTACATATTCCCTAGTATTATCTCACTTATACTTACACATACTTGCACACTTTCAATTGCTCTCATTTTTCTCTCTACTTGGTAAGTAACAAGGCTTATTCTCTCTTCTTTTTCTCTCCTAAAAACCGCCATCATCATCACTCTTTTACTTGATTCTTGTTGTTGTTTAGTTACATGTTCTTAGTTAATGTTTACTTACTTGTTGTAAGAACCAAACTTCCTAGTTTGTTCTTCATATTATCTTGTTATTCAAGAACATGCAAGGATCTAAACTCTCTAGTTTATGGTTCCACAATTAGTGTTTTAAAGATTTAAAGTTCATAAGTTCTGAAAATCATACATGCATTCATGTTAGTAAACTTAAAGTTTACTTTCTAAAGATCAAGACCTAGGCTTGAATCTTTAAAAGTATGAAACCCATGAACTTACTACTTGTGTACTTAGTTTATTTTTTTTCATTTGTTCACATATTGAAATCGTGATTTTGGTTGTAGATGGTCAAGTGTTACAAGTTAACCTTGATCTCATTTATCTTGAACTAAAGATTAACTTTAAAAGGTTCAAGAACATAAAAATTTACTTAATAACTTTTGGGTCTTGGATCTTCAAGATCAAACTAACCACTTAAGATCTTGATTAGTTAGTTTATTTTCAAGTTTGTAGTACAATATTACTTTTCTAATTCATGCAAGTGTTGAATCTATGATCTTGATGCAACTTTGGTTCATCAAACTTCATACAACTCTTATGTGAGTTGTGCTTCATATCATAGACTTACACTAGTGTTATGATGGTTAAATCTTGGTTAAGATGATGCAAACACATCAATGAGTTGTACACTTGAAGCTATATGCATCAAGGATGAGAACCGTGATGAACATCAAGCACCAAGACCACCGAAACTCACTTTTAACTTCCTGTTTTCTGTTTACAGCCCTCTGTCCTATTGTTTCTGTAATAGACCAGTAGACCTGGGCTACTGAGACCTTTATTTTCAAATATTTCTTTTCGAGTAGATAACTTTTCATATAAGACTCGTCTTAATCCGAGTTACGGTTTAGAATCTATGGCCCTCCGAGCGTCACTATGTCCATTTATTTTTCTGTTTTCTGTTTATAGTTTCTGTTTTTCTGGTTTCTATAACAGACCAGTACACCTGGGCTACTGTAACCTTGATCTTCAGATAGCTCCATTCATGTATATAACTTTTCATATAGGACTCGTCTTAATCCGAGTTATGGTTTAGGATTTATGGCCCTCCGATCGTCACTATGTCCTTTTAACGTTGTGCAGAAATTTCTGACCTACTCGCACTTAGACCGTCGCCACGGTCAAACAAAGACGAGTTTGCTTCTGTAAATTTTACCACACTTAAAGAACTCATATACGGAGCCATGGCCACTGGTCTCACCTTATTTCAGTAGGTGTAGAGGCTGTGGTGACTGACCGAACTCAGCCCTTGTTTTAAACTACTTTCATGAACGAAACTTACTTTACGCCTTTTGTTTGATGATGAATGATGATGACCCTTAAGACCTTATTTATATGCTTTTAAACCTTTTGGGACGATTTACTGACTTAGTACTATTTGACTTAGGTTGAGGACCTTCGGACCGATTACTTGCACACCTTTCCGAACCGACTTTACGACTACATTATCATTGTGAGTTATAGCATCCCTTTTTACTTTAACTATTTGGGACTGAGAATACATGCACATTTTATGTTTTACATACTAGGCACGAGTACTTAAAAACTTATATATGTGTGGGTTATACAACGGCATAAACATTCCCTTTAGCTCAGTAACGTTTAGTCATTGGTTTTTGAACCGGTGAACGCTAATCTTAGATATGGATCCATAGGGTTTGACACCCCCACTCGGGCTAGTCGCGCTAGCATTTAACGAGTGATTAATACTTCGTAATCATACGCACTTGCCAAGTATACTTTCAGGGGGTATAAACGTTAAGTTAGTTACCAAGTGCCCATGGTTAAGCATATACTTTATCATATCGTTTTGAACCGCTCTTTGTAGCATTGAAATCTCGTGGCCTACCTTATATTACTGTTAGACTTAAACTATAGCTCACCAACCGTTGTGTTGACATTTTAAGCATGTTTTTCTCAGGTGCCTAAGGTTTGCTTCCGCTGTGTTACTAGACTTGCAGTAGACACCCGCTGCTCTAGAGATGTCAACTGCATGAAACACTTTATTTTGCATTTAAACTTTAATACTTTTGAACTATGTTTTGTAACGACCTAAGGGTCACATTCATTTATTCATGCTTGCTATTTGTAGAAGCATACTGTTAGTGTAAAACATTTGATGTCGTTTATGATGTCACCTTTTTAATCGTGAATGCAACTTCTTTTATTACAGCATATAGTACTTAACCTTGTAATGATCCTGTTGTTGATGATTCGTACACGATGGTTTTGTACGGGGCATCACAGAGGTAGCCAATGGAAAACTTGAGAAAGTTAACCAAATTAGCCGAGGAGGTATTATCAACATAACTGGTGTGGATTTCGAGATTGACTTGATACCCATCAAATTGGGAAGTTTTGATGTGATTGTCGGTATGGACTGGTTGACCAAGGTAAGGGCCGACATTATCTGTGGAGATAAAGCTATTCGTATACCACGCGGAGATGGTGAGCCACTGATTATTTACGGAGAGAGATGTAACTCGAAGCTGAACCTCATTAGTTGCATGAAAGCACAAAAGATCATGAAGAAAGGACGTCTTGCAGTTTTAGCACATGTGAAAACATTAGAAACCGAGGTGAAGAGCGTGGATGATGTACGAATTGTGAACGAATTCCCCGATGTTTTCCCAGAAGAATTGCCTGGATTACCGCCAACGAGGGCAGTGGAGTTTCAGATCGATTTAGTGCCAGGAGCTGCACCTGTAGCTCGCGCACCTTATCGACTCGCACCTTCCGAAATGCAAGAGTTGTAGAGTCAACTACAAGAACTGCTAGACTGTGGATTTATCCAACTAAGTTCTTCGCCTTGGGGCGCACCTGTTTTATTTGTGAAGAAGAAGGATAGATCTTTCCGCATGTGTATCGACTACCGCGAACTCAACAAATTGACGATCAAGAATCGGTATCCCCTTCCCCGAATTGACGATCTTTTCGATCAGCTGCAAGGATCAAGCGTTTACTCTAAGATCGATTTGCGATCTGGTTATCACCAGTTGAGGGTAAAGGAGAGTGATGTGATGAAAACTGCGTTCAGAACCCGTTATGGTCACTATGAGTTTCTCGTAATGCCATTCGGTTTAACCAACGCACCTGCCGTGTTTATGGATCTCATGAATTGTGTATGCAAGCCATACCTGGATAAGTTCGTTATCGTCTTCATAGATGATATCCTCATCTACTCCAAAAGCGAAGAAGAACATGAGCAACATCTTCGACTAGTGCTTGAACTCTTGAGACAAGAGCAACTTTATGCCAAATTCTCCAAGTGCAGGTTTTGGTTGAAGGAAGTCCAATTTCTGGGTCATATTGTGAGCGATCAAGGTATCAAAGTTGATCCCACAAAGATCAAAACTATCAGCAAGTGAGAAACCCCCACTACTCCGACTCATATCCGCCAATTTTTAGGTCTTGCCGGTTACTACCGAAGATTTATTGAAGGTTTCTCTCTGATTGCGCGTCCTTTGACCGCAATGACTCACAAAGGGAAGAAGTTCGTTTGGGAAACCGAACAAGAATAAGCATTTCAAACCTTGAAGCAGAAATTGACCACCGCACCTATCCTATCACTTATTGAAGGTAGTGACGATTTTGTCGTATATTGCGATGCCACGAAAAATGGTTTTGGTTGCGTATTGATGCAAAGAACGAAGGTCATTGCTTATGCTTCTCGTCAACTGAAGATTCACGAGCGAAACTACACTACTCACGATCTCGAACTTGGAGCCGTTGTTTTTGCGCTCAAATTGTGGAGACACTATCTTTATGGAACTAAAAGTACTATCTTCACCGACCACAAAAGCCTCCAACACATATTCGATCAGAAACAACTGAACATGAGACAGCGACGATGGATCGAGATGCTGAACGACTATGATTGTGAACTTCGTTACCATCCTGGCAAGGCCAATGTTGTAACCGACGCTTTGAGCCGAAAGGAGAGGATGACACCTCTTCATGTTCGGGCCCTGAACATCACCATTCATTCAAATCTCAATAGCAAAATCTGAGTAGCCCAAGATGAGGCTCTCAAAGAGGAGAATATTTCTCATGAACACTTGAACACTCTCGTCTCTCGATTCGAGGTCAAGGAGACTGGACTCCGATACTTCACCGGAAGAATTTGGGAGCCTAGTTATGGGGATTTGCGAAGCCTCATTCTAGACGAAGCCCACAAGTCAAGATATTCGATTCATCCCGGAGCTAGTAAGATGTACCACGATCTCAAGGAGCAGTATTGGTGGCCTAATCTTAAGAAGGACGTTGCAACTTATGTTGGGAAGTGTTTGAGTTGCTCGAAGGTTAAGGCCGAACATCAAAGGCCATCTGGGTTACTTCAGCAACCGGAAATCCCGCAATGGAAATGGGAAAGGATAACAATGGACTTCATTACAAAGCTACCAAAGACGGTGGGCGGATACTATACCATCTGGGTTATCGTTGATCGTCTTACCAAATCTGCACACTTCTTAGCCATGAAAGAAACGGATACGATGGAAAAACTCGCTCAACTATACATAAGGGAAATTGTATCTCGTCATGGTGTGCCCTTATCAATTATCTCATATCGCGATGCCCGTTTTGCTTCTAGATTTTGGCGTTCTTTGCAAGAAGCCTTGGGGACTCGTCTCGACATGAGTACTGCGTATCACCCACAGACCGATGGACAAAGCGAATGCACGATTCAGACTTTGGAGGACATGTTGCGTGCTTGCGTCATTGATTTCGGAAAGGCTTGGGAAAGGCATTTGCCGCTAGCCGAATTCTCTTACAACAACAGTTATCATTCGAGTATTAATGTCGCACCTTTCGAAGCGTTGTATGGCCGCAAATGCCGTTCTCCTATTTGTTGGGCCGAAGTAGGCGAAAAGCAAATCACCGGACACGAGTTAGTCCATGAAACAACCGAGAAGATTGTCCAAATTCAAGCAAGACTCAAGACGGCCCGTGATCGCCAAAAGAGTTATGTCGACCTTAAACGTAAGGACTTCGAATTCAACGTGGGTGACCGTGTAATGTTGAAGGTCGTACTTTGGAAAGGTGTAATCCGTTTTGGAAAACATGGGAAGCTCAACCAGCTATACATTAGTCCTTTCGAAATCTTGGAGCGTGTTGGACCCGTTGCTTACCGTTTGGATCTTCTGACTCAATTGAGCTCAGTTCATCCCACCTTCCACGTATCGAATTTGAAGAAGTGTCTTGCTAAACTGGAACTGGTCATACCACTGGAGGAACTTACGATTGATGACAAACTCCACTTCGTGGAAGAACCTGTAGAAATTATGGACCGTGAGGTCAAAACTTTGAAACGCAACAAGATTCCGATCGTCTGAGTCCGATGGAATGCCAAACGAGGACCTGAGTTTACTTGGGAATGAGAGGATCAAATGATGCAGAAGTATCCTCACCTTTTTCCAATTCCTCCATCCACCTCAGCTTAAAATTTCGGGACGAAATTTTCTTTAACATGTGGGTAATGTAACGACCCTGAATTTTCCAACTTATATTATTAATATTTATTATTAATACTTGCGTGTTAATAAATGTTTTCTTATACATTTTCCTTGTCACCGTAATTGACTTTCCATGTTCTGACTCGTATTTTCGACACGTGCTTTTCACGAATAATATTTCGAATATTATTTACATTCATAATTAATTATTATTAATTATTTCTAATTAACTAATGTAAGTAGTTAATTACTTGGGCTTTTACTAATTTGTTGCATACTTATACATGGGCTTTTGTTATTGGACTTGGACTATCAAGGCCTACCCTACACCACTTAATGGACTAATTAGTGAGCCCATCATTATGCTAATGATTTATTAAAGATAAACAAGATTAATTAAGGTGTAGGAGACAAAGATGTCTCAAGCATGCATGCACCTCTTTCCCATGTATTTAACCTTATACTCTTCCTAGCATACACCACTCTCCCACACATGAAAGTTGAACCTTGACTTCCCCTTTTGGACCCTAAAGCCGATGGTTGGCAATGGGGAGGAAGAGAGTTCCATTTTTTTTTTGTTACTTATATGCTAGCATAAACTTCATTTCACACACATCTTACTTACACCACTTTTACTCTCAACTTTTCTCTTTAAATTGTAAGTAAAAACTTTATTTTTCTTTCTTCTTTCTCCCTTTAAAACCGCCAAGTTCATCATCATCATACTTGTTTGTGTTTGTTGTTAAAGATCGAGCTTTATAGTTTGTATCTTCATGTAATCTTGCTTCTTTCATCCTTTGTTTGATGAGGAACCAAGAACAAGGATCTATGCTTGTTAGCTTATGGTTCTACACTTGAAATATTATAAAGATCTAAAGTTCATAAGCTTTAAGATCTTACTTGTGTTCATGTTTTGGAAACTTAAGGTTTATTTTCTTAAGATCCAAGCTTTGACTTGAATCTCCTTAAGTATGAAACAAACATGAACTTGTTACTTGTAACTTTAGTTTATTTCTTTATTTTTTTGTTTTAAATTCGTGATTGTATAATATTGGTCAAGTATTACTAGTTAAACTTGATCTCATTTTTCTTGAAACTAAAGTCTAAACTTTGTAAGTTCAAGAACATGGAAGTTAAACTTTCTAGTTATAACTTTATACACTTATGTTGGATCTAAGTTTCTATAGCTTTTGGTCTTCCAATTTTGTCTAAAACAAAAGCTTATAAGCTTATATATACATTCTACAAGATTAAAATCTAAGTTTCATAACTTATGGTTTTATTAAAGTAAAGATCCAAGTTCCATAACATAGGGTTTAACTTAAGAACACTAGATCTAGACTTTTTAGTCTAGGATCTTCAAGTTCTAACTAAGATCTAAGTTCTACAACTTAAGATCTTGTTTATTTATGAAATGTCCCGTTCTTATTGATTAAAAATGTTCCATATGAATTGATTTCGTTGCGAGGTTTTGACCTCTATATGAGACGTTTTTCAAAGACTGCATTCATTTTTAAAACAAACCATAACCTTTATTTCATAAATAAAGGTTTAAAAAGCTTTACGTAGATTATCAAATAATGATAATCTAAAATATCCTGTTTACACACGACCATTACATAATGGTTTACAATACAAATATGTTACATCAAAATCAGTTTCTTGAATGCAGTTTTTACACAATATCATACAAACATGGACTCCAAATCTTGTCCTTATTTTAGTATGCAACAGCGGAAGCTCTTAGTATTCACCTGAGAATAAACATGCTTTAAACGTCAACAAAAATGTTGGTGAGTTATAGGTTTAACCTATATATATCAAATCGTAACAATAGACCACAAGATTTCATATTTCAATACACATCCCATACATAGAGATAAAAATCATTCATATGGTGAACACCTGGTAACCGACATTAATAATATGCATATATAAGAATATCCCCATCATTCCGGGACACCCTTCGGATATGATATAAATTTCGAAGTACTAAAGCATCCGGTACTTTGGATGGGGTTTGTTAGGCCCAATAGATCTATCTTTAGGATTCGCGTCAATTAGGGTGTCTGTTCCCTAATTCTTAGATTACCAGACTTAATAAAAAGGGGCATATTCGATTTCGATAATTCAACCATAGAATGTAGTTTCACGTACTTGTGTCTATTTTGTAAATCATTTATAAAACCTGCATGTATTCTCATCCTAAAAATATTAGATTTTAAAAGTGGGACTATAACTCACTTTCACATATTTTTACTTCGTCGGGAAGTAAGACTTGGCCACTGGTTGATTCACGAACCTATAACAATATATACATATATATCAAAGTATGTTCAAAATATATTTACAACACTTTTAATATATTTTGATGTTTTAAGTTTATTAAGTCAGCTGTCCTCGTTAGTAACCTACAACTAGTTGTCCACAGTTAGATGTACAGAAATAAATCGATAAATATTATCTTGAATCAATCCACGACCCAGTGTATACGTATCTCAGTATTGATCACAACTCAAACTATATATATTTTGGAATCAACCTCAACCCTGTATAGCTAACTCCAACATTCACATATAGAGTGTATATGGTTGTTCCGAAATATATATAGATGTGTCGACATGATAGGTCGAAACATTTTATACGTGTTTATGGTATCTCAAGATTACATAATATACAATACAAGTTGATTAAGTTATGGTTGGAATAGATTTGTTACCAATTTTCACGTAGCTAAAATGAGAAAAATTATCCAATCTTGTTTTACCCATAACTTCTTCATTTTAAATCCGTTTTGAGTGAATCAAATTGCTATAGTTTTATATTGAACTCTATTTTATGAATCTAAACAGAAAAATTATAGGTTTATAGTCAGAAAAATAAGTTACAAGTCATTTTTGTAAAGGTAGTCATTTCAGTCGAAAGAACGACGTCTAGATGACCATTTTAGAAAACATACTTCCACTTTGAGTTTAACCATAATTTTTATATATAGTTTCATGTTCATAATAAAAATCATTTTCTCAGAATAACAACTTTTAAATCAAATTTTATCATAGTTTTTAATTAACTAACCCAAAACAGCCCGCGGTGTTACTACGACGGCGTAAATCCGGTTTTACGGTGTTTTTCGTGTTTCCAGGTTTTAAATCATTAAGTTAGCATATCATATAGATATAGAAAATATGTTTAGTTGATTTTAAAAGTCAAGTTAGAAGGATTAACTTTTATTTGCGAACAAGTTTAGAATTAACTAAACTATGTTCTAGTGATTACAAGTTTAAACCTTCGAATAAGATAGCTTTATATGTATGAATCGAATGATGTTATGAACATCATTACTACCTCAAGTTCCTTGAATAAACCTACTGGAAATGAGGAAAATAGATCTAGCTTCAAAGGATCCTTGGATGGATTGAAAGTTCTTGAAGCAGAATCATGACACGAAAACAATTTCAAGTAAGATTTCCACTCGAAATAAGATTGTTATAGTTATAGAAATTGAATTAAAGTTTGAATATGATTATTACCTTGTATTAGAAAGATAACCTACTGTAAGTAACAAAGGTTTCTTGATCTTGGATGATTACTTGGAATGGATTTAGAAAACTTGGAAGTAAACTTGCAATCTTGAAAGTATTCTTGATTTTATGTAACTAGAACTTGTAGAATATATGAAGAACACTTAGAACTTGAAGATAGAACTTGAGAGAGATCAATTAGATGAAGAAAATTGAAGAATGAAAGTGTTTGTAGGTGTTTTTGGTCGTTGGTGTATGGATTAGATATAAAGGATATGTAATTTTGTTTTCATGTAAATAAGTCATGAATGATTACTCATATTTTTGTAATTTTATGAGATATTTCATGCTAGTTACCAAATGATGGTTCCCACATGTGTTAGGTGACTCACATGGGCTGCTAAGAGCTGATCATTGGAGTGTATATACCAATAGTACATACATCTAAAAGCTGTGTATTGTACGAGTACGAATACCGGTGCATACGAGTAGAATTGTTGATGAAACTGAACGAGGATGTAATTGTAAGCATTTTTGTTAAGTAGAAGTATTTTGATAAGTGTCTTGAAGTCTTTCAAAAGTGTATGAATACATATTAAAACACTACATGTATATACATTTTAACTGAGTAGTTAAGTCATCGTTAGTCGTTACATGTAAATGTTGTTTTGAAACCTTTAGGTTAACGATCTTGTTGAATGTTGTTAACCCATTGTTTATTATAACAAATGAGATGTTAAATTGTTATATTATCATGATATTATGATATATAATATATCTTAGTATGATGTATATACAGTTAAATGTCGTTACAACGATAATTGTTACATATATGTCTCGTTTCGAAATCGTTAAGTTAGTAGTCTTATTTTTACATATGTATTTCATTGTTAATACACTTAATAATATATTTACTTATTATTTAACATAATTAACCAAGTGTATCAATATCTTAATATGATTCATATGTACCTAGTAAGACGTTGTTATAACGATAATCGTTATATATATCGTTTTCGAGTTTCTTAAATTAATAGTCTCATTTTTATGTATATAATTCATTGATAAAATACCTAATGAGATACATACTTATAATAAAATCATGTTAACTATATATATAACCATATATATGTCATCGTATAGTTTTTACAAGTTTTAACGTTCGTGAATCACCGGTCAACTTGGGTGGTCAATTGTCTATATGAAACATATTTCAATTAATCAAGTCTTAACAAGTTTGATTGATTAACATGTTGGAAACACTTAATCATGTAAATAACAATTTCATTTAATATATATATATATAAACATGGAAAAGTTCGGGTCACTACAGTACCTACCCGTTAAATAAATTTCGTCCCGAAATTTTAAGCAGTTGGAGGTGTTGACGTATCTTCTGGAAATAAATGCGGGTATTTCTTCTTCATCTGATCTTCTTGTTCTCAGGTGAACTCGGGTCCTCTACGAGCATTTCATCGAACCTTAACAATTGGTATCTTGTTTTGCTTAAGTCTTTTAACCTCACGATCCATTATTTCGACGGGTTCTTCGATAAATTGAAGTTTTTCGTTGATTTGGATTTCATCTAACGGAATAGTGAGATCTTCTTTAGCAAAACATTTCTTCAAATTCGAGACGTGGAAAGTGTTATGTACAGCCGCGAGTTGTTGAGGTAACTCAAGTCGGTAAACTACTGGTCCGACACGATCAATAATCTTGAATAGTCCAATATACCTTGGATTTAATTTCCCTCGTTTACCAAATCGAACAATGCCTTTCCAAGGTGCAACTTTAAGCATGACCATCTCTCCAATTTCAAATTCTATATCTTTTCTTTTAATGTCAGCGTAGCTCTTTTGTCGACTTTGGGCGGTTTTCAACCGTTGTTGAATTTGGATGATTTTCTCGGTAGTTTCTTGTATTATCTCCGGACCCGTAATCTGTCTATCCCTTACTGTAATATAATGACGTTGATCAAATGTCATTATATTATACTAATCCATGCTTCAGTTCCCAACACTACTTCAAAACATTCATATTTTAAACTCGAAGGTTTCAGAATTTAGAAACTAACACAGTTTCTTTTATGTTGCAGATATTACGGAGAGATAAATGATCTCAGATAAGAATAGTTGTGAAAATATTGCCAGAAATACGGAGGATATTTATAATAGAACATACGAGAATATCTTAGAATTTCTAATATCAATGGATGATGAAGAAGATTTGTCTGTGAAGGTTTAGAATGAGAAATAAGATGTTTGCTAACAATTTCAGCAGGCACAGAATCATTTGAATTCTTTGAAGGCAAACTTATTCTTTGTGATTTGTCCACGGCTTTCTTCATAGTTTCGCATAATCCGCTTTTTGGTACTAAATTTTCTATCGAGCGTTCCTAATACTCCTTTCTTTATCATCAAACTTTTGGCCATTAAGATCATCTACAACATGCTGCTTCGTCGGCATTTTCAAAGTTAACTGATCTGGGTCATCGGTTATCAAACCGAGGTAGTTTCAGGAGAATTGTGTTTTTAGAATGATTAATCGCTGATGGTAATATTGTGGAATATAAAAGGTTCCCCAGTAACAATAAAGAGTATGCATATATATCTCGGTTATAATAAAGTTGTTTCGGATGAAAAGTCGGAGTTGACTTGCTGGAGCTGTGACAAAATTAGCTATTTTGGAAAGGGATTGCAAAATGATCTTCGGTAATAACAATGTCAAAGGAACTAGAACAGATACGTGTCAAACGTTTACTCAGTTTCCGAGGGTTTTTCAGGTGCATAACTATATGCATCAATCTTTTCTTCCGTAGATGAAGTGCGGTTGGTTTATCCTCTCGATTGAGGTGTTTTTAAGAATCATGATAGATTTGAACACTGATTGTAATCGTCGAGATACAATGAGGTTTAAGATGAAATCAAGTGGCAATCTTGAAGAAATATTTTAATTCATTTTAATTGTCCAATGTCATTAGTCCACAGTCGATAGTTCACAGTAACAGTCCAATAATTCATATATAGTTTAATATATAATATACGAATTAATTAATACGTGTCGTGACCCGTATACCTCTCAGACTCGATCACAACTCAAACTATATATATTATTGTAGAATCAACCTCAACCCTGTATAGAGAACTCGATCATTATTGCGTATAGAGTGTCTATGGTGATTCCAAATAATATATATAGATGCGTCGATATGATATGTCAAAACATTGTATACGTGTCCCGATATTTAAAGTGCGTAAAATAATTACAGAAATTAAATGACGATAAATAAAAGTGCGATAATTAAATTGCGATAAATAAACTGCGATAAATAAAATGTAATCAGATAGCTAGGAACAGTTAGCTGGAACAGTTAGCGTGGATTCTTAACAAAATTTTTCATAGTTAATTTGTTTGTTTCTAACAGATTTTATTTTATCATATGTTTTCTTCATATGCCACTTGTTGGATTCTGGGAAGTCAAAATTCAAATATGAAATTGAATGAAAATGGTTATTCTGCGGTGAACGGATACGTATATCGGTGGTTGTAAGTAGGATAGTAAATGACTGTTGAATCAGCTTCGACGAATGTAAAATGTAACTTATTAAGATGAAATCTAATTATTCCTCGGATATTACCTACCCGTTAAAAAATTTTCACCATTAATATTTTGTACAAAAGAACTTTTAATTACAATCTTTATGAAAACATATATACATATATATTTTCTTCAGATGAAATCATGAATTTAATGAGTTAATATGATATTAATCTCATTTGCTTTTCGTTTGAGCTAGAATAAGAAATCTCTAAAACTTTTTGAAACCACATATTCTTCGCAGAATATCAATGAAGTTATGGATCAATACTTCATCGTTCATTATTGTTGGTACTCCTTGGTATCTATGGTGCGTATGATGTTGATGTTTGTGGGACAGATTATGATGTCGAGACGTGTGATGCGGATGTTGTTTGTTAGTGGTGATGATGGTATTGTTGATGTTATTGATGGTGGTGCTGATTATGTTGTTGGTGCTGCTGCTGGTGTTTGCAACCTTCGCACCATGTTCTCCAAAGCCGTCACACGAGCGCGAAGTTCGTTAACTTCTGCTAGTACACCGGGATGATTGGCGGTTGGAGCGAGCGAATGAACAAGATTTGTAATATGGGATAGTATAAAATCGTGACGAGATACTCTGGAAATGAGAGAGAAAATGGTGTTTCGAATAGGTTCGCCGGTAAGTGCTTCAGGTTCATCGCCAAGATGGCAATTTGGTGGATGGAATGGATCACCTTCTTCTTGTCTCCAGTGATTTAGTATATTACGAACCCATCCCCAATTCATCCAGAATAGATGATGGGAAATTGGTTTATCCATTCCAGTGACGCTGCTTTCGGAGCCTGAATGGAAATCCATATCGGCATAACTGTCGGAATCTGAAGAATTCGAACTAGATGCGGAATCCATCTTGTATAATGGGGAAAATGAATTTTTGGTATGGAATAGATTATAGGAGTTAGATTTGGTATTCTTCAATAAATAATTTACATATGTATATATAATACCAAAATCCCGTAAATTACGGAGAATCTTTGAAAAGATATCAGTCAAAGTTCGCAATAACAGATATACTAAGATAAGAATTCGTCTATACACTATCAATGCAGTAAATGCAGTAAAACGTGTCTAGACTTATGAATGATAAGCAGGTAATTTCCTAAGGATGATAAGCAGATAATTTCCGACTAGAAATGTTAAGCAAAACTTTTGACATGTAGACACGGTCGAAGTCCAGACTCATTAATGCATCCTAACAATTACTAGTTAGTCACACTAATGCAAGACCTGGTTCGCTACGACCACCGCTCTGATACCAACTGAAAGGACCCGTCCTAATCCACCTGGACGAAGTCATCAATATTTGGTCCCATTGCGATGATCGGCTCCAAGTAATGTCCTTATATTGAGCAAATGCACAGCGGAAGACTTAATTCGTACCTGAGAATAAACATGCTTTAAAGTGTCAACCAAAAGGTTGGTGAGTTCATAGGTTTATCATAACAATCATTTCAATATGTTAATAGACCACAAGATTTCATAATCATAAACATAATACACTCGCAAGTGTATGTAAAGCATTCTAAGTGGTTGAGCACTTGGTAACCATACTTAACATTTAATCAACGTCACATATTCCCTTTATTATGAAATCTCACTACACCGTACCAAGTGTAGTCACCAAAACGAAGTACTGTGCAACCGTTGAATACTGGTCGTCCAGTCCGGTTGGGGTTGTCAGGCCCGATAGATCTATCAACAGGATTCGCGTTTACAATACCCATGTAAATAGTAGTTACCAAGCTACAGGGAAATATGCCAGTGGTACAACTCAACGTAGAATATATTTTTAAGTACTTGTGTCTATTTTGTAAACATTTATAAAAGCAGCGCATGTATTCTCAGCCCAAAAATATATATTGCAAAAGCAATTAAAAAGGGAGCAAATGAAACTCACTTTTGCCTTGAAGGTATTTAATTCGACTTGGTCTCCGATAGATATCACGAACCTAACCATATATATAATATATCAACATATTTTCTTTTTAAGTAATCGTTACATATATATATATACTTTTAATACTTTTAATATTTTCTTAGTCCGTAGTTAGCAGTCCGATGTTAGTGGTCCACAATTAGTTGCTTAAATAAAATAAATAAAGACCCCATCGTATTCGTATTGATCAGAATTAATCTCGACCTATGGTACCATGTTGTCAAATGACGTGTTGCGTACATAAAGTACCGTGTTGTCAAATGACGTGTTGCGTACAATCATGAGGTCTTATGATTAATCTTCTCGTGTTGTTTACGGGTGGTCCTGAAATATATAAAATCATATCATAAGTAATTATATATAAAATATCATATTAATTAGAAAAGATATGATTAATTTACTTTTTCTCCAAATATTTTCGTAGCTAAACTAGCTTCGGATACCCAATCTTGTTTTAGTCGTAGTTTCTTCATTACAACTCCGTTTTTGTTGGTTCAACTTGCCACTTCCTTGGATCGAGTCAAATTTTAAGAATATAAACTGAAAATACCTTAGTTTGTATTCGAAATCATAGTTTATAGGTCAAACTTTGGTGAAACTTATGAAAGTTATCATTTTCCATCATAAAAACAACATTTAATGATCATTTTTCTAAAAATACTTACACTTTGAGTTAAACCATGAAATTTTTATGTGTTAACATATTCATAAGAAATATCATTTTTCCAGAACATGAACTTCTAATTCAAAGTTCAAGATGGTTTTTAATTATCCAACCCAAAACAGCCCCCGGTTGCACTCCGACGACGTAGATTCAGTTTTTAAGATGTTCTTTGTAAAACCAAGTTATATCTTGTTAGGTTAGCATATCATTATGATATATTACAGGTCTTGAAGTATTTTAAAAGTCAAGTTAGAAGGATCTATTTAGTTTGCGAACAAGTTTGAAATCATTCAAACTATGTTCTTGTTGTTAAAATTTTATACCACAAAATAAGATAGCTATATGAATATGAATTGAATAAGATTATGAACAAGGTTACTACCTCAAGTTACTTGGACAAAGTTACTGCAAAAGATAAGAAATAATCTTGGAATCAAAGAGTGGTGGAGTTAGATCAAAAGGTTGGAAGTAAACTTCTTCAAATGGGTGGTTATTTTGATATGTTCTTGAAAGAGTTTTCTTATGGTGTTTAAGGCTTGTAATTGAAGCTAAATGATGGAGAAAATGCTTGGAGATGATCAAGTATGAAGTTAGGAGTATTTTGAGAGAGAAATGAGGGTGTAGGTATGAGAAAATGGAGTGAAGAAATGGTGTTCATTTATAAAAACGTTTTTAATTTATAAAGAAAGAAAAGGATTCCTAATTTTGTTTTCTTACTAATAATTCATACTACTTGACAAATCCTAGTTACCTCATATCTAGGGCAGTAATAATGTTGATTAGGATGTTGATTTGATGTGTATATACCAATAGTAAATACGTATAGAAGCTGGGAATGATACGGGTACATATACCCTAGATATACGTATAGAAATCTTGAGGAAACGGAATGAGAATTCAAATATAGCTATCTTTTGTGAATATACTTATATTGTTTTATGTATTTAAGTCCTTAAAAAGTGATTAAATACATTATATATACGATACATGTATAAGCATTATAGATTATAAGTATATATATCAAAGAATGTTACGTATAGTTATCGTTTTGAAAACTTAAGTTAGTAGTTTCAAAATATACTTATAACTCATTGTCATTAGTACACAATGAGATGTTAAACCATCCTTAGATCATGTTAAATATATATAAATACATATATATATACATAAACATATAATTATCGTATGTTATATAGTTCGTGATATCATCGGTCATATTGGACGGTCAAACGTTGTGTAAAACTCTTTTTAAAAACACAAGTCTCAACAATTTAGATTACTTATCATGTTGGCATGGTTTAATTTATGTAAATATTAATCTCATAAGTATAATTTGGTCGGAAAATTCTGGGTCATTACAGTACCTACCCGTTAAATAAATTTCGTCCCCGAAATTTGATATAGGTTGTTATGGATAACAATAAGAAGGTTTTCATGACAAATATAAGGTGATAATGGAGTTTTATCATCATTGAGTAATGTAGATAAAACGATTCGATTATGCGAAGAATATAAATGAGACTATCGTAAAAGAGTGAGATGAGTAAAATATATTCGTCTTAACCGATGACGTAGTTATGATTGATTTCCGGGATTTAAGGGATTTAAAGAGAATCTTACGTAATAAGATTTGGTTCTTTGGTGATTAAGGAAATCAGGATCTTCTTTGATTATATGCAATAATCTGTTTCGATTGCTCTGTCGGATATTTCACTATAAATTCACCCCTTCGTTTCCTTATTTTCCACAACTCACACCTTCTATTCTTTCTCCCTTGATTCTTACTTTAAAGCATTCATCAATATGCTCCATCCAGTCCTGATTCTTGATATACTCCTAACTTTTATATCTGTCATTCTTCTTTTTCATCTACTACCAGAAGAATCTATTTACTTCTACTATACTCTTGTGTTTATAGTGTGTCTAATTCTCCCGTGTCTCTATATTGCTATCTGCATCGATATACACGGTTTGTAATTTTGGGGTTATTATCGGAGTTTAGATTCTTCATTATTTTTCGGAGCTTCATGCTTTCGTTTTCTCTTCCCGACTTCGAGTCAAGCGAGTAATGGTCCGGAATTCGTAGATATGAAATTCAGAATGAACATAGCTAATGTTCTAAGAAGAAAATGGTAATAGAACGATTTTGATTTGTTAAATTACCAGAATACCCTGGAGAAGACCGTGTCATCCAGAAAAATATTCTCTTGATATGTTTAGAGATTAGATAGAATGTAAGAGTCGTGTAAATGGCACATGATGACGGTACTGTGAATCATCATGCTTCATTAGAAACTCAGCATGACTTACTGTAATATAATGACGTTGATCAAGTGTCATTATATTATACTAATCCATGCTTCAGTTCCCAACACTACTTCAAAACATTCATATTTTAAACTCGAAGGTTTCAGAATTTAGAAACTAACACAGTTTCTTTTATGTTGCAGATATTACGGAGAGATAAATGATCTCAGATAAGAATAGTTGTGAAAATATTGCCAGAAATACGGAGGATATTTATAATAGAACATACGAGAATATCTTAGAATTTCTAATATCAATGGATGATGAAGAAGATTTGTCTGTGAAGGTTTAGAATGAGAAATAAGATGTTTGCTAACAATTTCAGCAGGCACAGAATCATTTGAATTCTTTGAAGGCAAACTTATTCTTTGTGATTTGTCCACGGCTTTCTTCATAGTTTCGCATAATCCGCTTTTCGGTACTAAATTTTCTATCGAGCGTTCCTAACACTCCTTTCTTTATCATCAAACTTTTGGCCATTAAGATCATCTACAACATGCTCTTTCGTCGGCATTTTCAAAGTTAACTGATCTGGGTCATCGGTTATCAAACCGAGGTAGTTTCAGGAGAATTGTGTTTTTAGAATGATTAATCGCTGATGGTAATATTGTGGAATATAAAAGGTTCCCCAGTAACAATAAAGAGTATGCATATATATCGCGGTTATAATAAAGTTGTTTCGGATGAAAAGTCGGAGTTGACTTGCTGGAGCTGTGACAAAATTAGCTATTTTGGAAAGGGATTGCAAAATGATCTTCGGTAATAACAATGTCAAAGGAACTAGAACAGATACGTGTCAAACGTTTACTCAGTTTCCGAGGGTTTTTCAGGTGCATAACTATATGCATCAATCTTTTCTTCCGTAGATGAAGTGCGGTTGGTTTATCCTCTCGATTGAGGTGTTTTTAAGAATCATGATAGATTTGAACACTGATTGTAATCGTCGAGATACAATGAGGTTTAAGATGAAATCAAGTGGCAATCTTGAAGAAATATTTTAATTCATTTTAATTGTCCAATGTCATTAGTCCACAGTCGATAGTTCACAGTAACAGTCCAATAATTCATATATAGTTTAATATATAATATACGAATTAATTAATACGTGTCGTGACCCGTATACCTCTCAGATTCGATCACAACTCAAACTATATATATTATTGTAGAATCAACCTCAACCCTGTATAGAGAACTCGATCATTATTGCGTATAGAGTATCTATGGTGATTCCAAATAATATATATAGATGCGTCGATATGATATGTCAAAACATTGTATACGTGTCCCGATATTTAAAGTGCGTAAAATAATTACAGAAATTAAATGACGATAAATAAAAGTGCGATAATTAAATTGCGATAAATAAACTGCGATAAATAAAATGTAATCAGATAGCTAGGAACAGTTAGCTGGAACAGTTAGCGTGGATTCTTAACAAAATTTTTCATAGTTAATTTGTTTGTTTCTAACAGATTTTATTTTGTCATATGTTTTCTTCATATGCCACTTGTTGGATTCTGGGAAGTCAAAATCCAAATATGAAATTGAATGAAAATAGTTATTCTGCGGTGAACGGATACGTATATCGGTGGTTGTAAGTAGGATAGTAAATGACTGTTGAATCAGCTTCGACGAATGTACAATGTAACTTATTAAGATGAAATCTAATTATTCCTCGGATATTACCTACCCGTTAAAAAATTTTCACCATTAATATTTTGTACAAAAGAACTTTTAATTACAATCTTTATGAAAACATATATACATATATATTTTCTTCAGATGAAATCATGAATTTAATGAGTTAATATGATATTAATCTCATTTGCTTTTCGGTTTGAGCTAGAATAAGAAATCTCTAAAACTTTTTGAAATCACATATTCTTCGCAGAATATCAATGAAGTTATGGATCAATACTTCATCGTTCATTATTGTTGGTACTCCTTGGTATCTATGGTGCGTATGATGTTGATGTTTGTGGGACAGATTATGATGTCGAGACGTGTGATGCGGATGTTGTTTGTTAGTGGTGATGATGGTATTGTTGATGTTATTGATGGTGGTGCTGATTATGCTGTTGGTGCTGCTGCTGGTGTTTGCAACCTTCGCACCATGTTCTCCAAAGCCGTCACGCGAGCGCGAAGTTCGTTAACTTCTGCTAGTACACCGGGATGATTGGCGGTTGGAGCGAGCGAATGAACAAGATTTGTAATATGGGATAGTATAAAATCGTGACGAGATACTCTGGAAATGAGAGAGAAAATGGTGTTTCGAATAGGTTCGCCGGTAAGTGCTTTAGGTTCATCGCCAAGAGGGCAATTTGGTGGATGGAATGGATCACCTTCTTCTTGTCTCCAGTGATTTAGTATATTACAAACCCATCCCCAATTCATCCAGAATAGATGATGGGAAATTGGTTGATCCATTCCGGTGACGCTGCTTTCGGAGCCCGAATGGAAATCCATATCGGCATAACTGTCGGAATCTGAAGAATTCGAACTAGATGCGGAATCCATCTTGTATAATGGGGAAAATGAATTTTTGGTATGGAATAGATTATAGGAGTTAGATTTGGTATTCTTCAATACATAATTTACATATGTATATATAATACCAAAATCCCGTAAATTACGGAGAATCTTTGAAAAGATATCAGTCAAAGTTCGCAATAACAGATATACTAAGATAAGAATTCGTCTATACACTATCAATGCAGTAAATGCAGTAAAACGTGTCTAGACTTATGAATGATAAGCAGGTAATTTCCTAAGGATGATAAGCAGATGATTTTCGACTAGAAATGTTAAGCAAAACTTTTGACATGTAGACACGTCGAAGTCCAGACTCATTAATGCATCCTAACAACTACTAGTTAGACACACTAATGCAAGACCTGGTTCGCTACGACCACCGCTCTGATACCAACTGAAAGGACCCGTCCTAATCCACCTGGACGAAGTCATCAACATTTGGTCCCATTGCGATGATCGGCTCCAAGTAATGTCCTTATATTGAGCAAATGCACAGCGGAAGACTTAATTCGTACCTGAGAATAAACATGCTTTAAAGTGTCAACCAAAAAGTTGGTGAGTTCATAGGTTTATCATAACAATCATTTCAATATGTTAATAGACCACAAGATTTCATAATCATAAACATAATACACTCGCAAGTGTATGTAAAGCATTCTAAGTGGTTGAGCACTTGGTAACCATACTTAACATTTAATCAACGTCGCATATTCCCTTTATTATGAAATCTCACTACACCATACCAAGTGTAGTCACCAAAACGAAGTACTGTGCAACCGTTGAATACTGGTCATCCAGTCCGGTTGGGGTTGTCAGGCCCGATAGATCTAACAACAGGATTCGCATTTACAATACCCATGTAAATAGTAGTTACCAAGCTATAGGGAAATATGCCAGTGGTACAACTCAACGTAGAATATATTCTTAAGTACTTGTGTCTATTTTGTAAACATTTATAAAAGCAACGCATGTATTCTCAGCCCAAAAATATATATTGCAAAAGCAATTAAAAAGGGAGCAAATGAAACTCACTTTTGCCTTGAAGGTATTTAATTCGACTTGGTCCCCGATAGATATCACGAACCTAACCATATATATAATATATCAACATATTTTCTTTTTAAGTAATCGTTACATATATATATACTTTTAATACTTTTAATATTTTCTTAGTCCGTAGTTAGCAGTCCGATGTTAGTGGTCCACAATTAGTTGCTTAAATAAAATAAATAAAGACTCCATCATATTCGTATTGATCAGAATTAATCTCAACCCATGGTACCATGTTGTCAAATGACGTGTTGCGTACATAAAGTACCGTGTTGTCAAATGACGTGTTGCGTACAATCATGAGGTCTTATGATTAATCTTCTCGTGTTGTTTACGGGTGGTCCTGAAATATATAAAATCAAATCATAAGTAATTATATATAAAATATCATATTAATTAGAAAAGATATGATTAATTTACTTTTTCTCCAAATATTTTCGTAGCTAAACTAGCTTCGGATACCCAATCTTGTTTTAGTCGTAGTTTCTTCATTACAACTCCGTTTTTGTTGACCTTGGATCGAGTCAAATTTTAAGAATATGAACTGAAAATACCTTAGTTTGTATTCGAAATCATAGGTTATAGGTCAAACTTTGGTGAAACTTATGAAAGTTATCATTTTCCATCATAAAAACAACATTTAATGATCATTTTTCTAAAAATACTTACACTTTGAGTTAAACCATGAAATTTTTATGTGTTAACATATTCATAAGAAATATCATTTTTCCAGAACATGAACTTTTAATTCAAAGTTCAAGATGGTTTTTAATTATCCAACCCAAAACAGCCCCCGGTTGCACTCCGACGACGTAGATTCAGTTTTTAAGATGTTCTTTGTAAAACCAAGTTATATCTTGTTAGGTTAGCATATCATTATGATATATTACAGGTCTTGAAGTATTTTAAAAGTTAAGTTAGAAGGATCTATTTAGTTTGCGAACAAGTTTGAAATCATTCAAACTATGTTCTTGTTGTTAAAATTTTATACCACAAAATAAGATAGCTATATGAATATGAATTGAATAAGATTATGAACAAGGTTACTACCTAAAGTTACTTGGACAAAGTTACTGCAAAAGATAAGAAATAATCTTGGAATCAAAGAGTGGTGGAGTTAGATCAGAAGGTTGGAAGTAAACTTCTACAAATGGGTGGTTATTTTGATATGTTCTTGAAAGAGTTTTCTTATGGTGTTTAAGGCTTGTAATTGAAGCTAAATAATGGGGAAAATGCTTGGAGATGATCAAGTATGAAGTTAGGAGTATTTTGAGAGAGAAATGAGGGTATAGGTATGAGAAAATGGAGTGAAGAAATGGTGTTCATTTATAAAAACGTTTTTAGTTTATAAAGAAAGAAAAGGATTCCTAATTTTGTTTTCTTACTAATAATTCATACTACTTGACAAATCCTAGTTACCTCATATCTAGGGCAGTAATAATGTTGATTAGGATGTTGATTTGATGTGTATATACCAATAGTAAATACGTATAGAAGCTGGGTATGATACGGGTACATATACCCTAGATATACGTATAGAAATCTTGAGGAAACGGAACGAGAATTCAAATATAGCTATCTTTTGTGAATATACTTATATTGTTTTATGTATTTAAGTCCTTAAAAAGTGATTAAATACATTATATATACGATACATGTATAAGCATTATAGATTATAAGTATATATATCAAAGAATGTTACGTATAGTTATCGTTTTGAAAACTTAAGTTATTAGTTTCAAAATATACTTATAACTCATTGTCATTAGTACACAATGAGATGTTAAACCATCCTTAGATCATGTTAAATATATATAAATACATATATATATATACACAAACGTATAATTATCGTATGTTATATAGTTCGTGATATCATCGGTCATATTGGACGGTCAAACGTTGTGTAAAACTCTTTTCAAAAACACAAGTCTCAACAATTTAGATTACTTATCATGTTAGCATGGTTTAATTTATGTAAATATTAATCTCATAAGTATAATTTGGTCGGAAAATTCTGGGTCATTACACCTACGCTGCCTCATATTCAGTTGTTTCTGATTAAATATGTGTTGAAGACTTTTGTGGTCGGTATATATAATACTTTTGACCCCATATAAGTAGTGCCTCCAAGTCTTTAATGCAAAAACAACCGCGCCTAATTCCAAATCATGCGTCGTATAATTTTGCTCGTGAATCTTCAATTTTCTAGACGCATAAGCAATCACCTTCGTTCGTTGCATTAATACACAACCGAGACCTTGCTTTAATGCGTCACAATAAATCACAAAATCATCATTCCCTTCAGGCAATGACAATATAGGTGCCGTAGTTAGCTTTTTCTTCAATAACTGAAACGCTTTCTCTTGTTTATCCTTCCATTCAAATTTCTTCCCTTTATGCGTTAATGCAGTCAAGGGTTTTGCTATTCTGGAGAAGTCTTGGATGAACCTTCTGTAGTAACTAGCAAGTCCTAAAAACTGGCGTATGTGTTTCGGAGTTTTCGGGGTTTCCCACTTTTCAACAGTTTCTATCTTTGCCGGATCCACCTTAATACCTTTTTTGTTCACTATGTGACCGAGGAATTGAATTTCTTCCAACCAAAATGCACACTTTGAAAATTTAGCGTACAATTCTTCCTTCCTCAATACTTCTAACACCTTTCTCAAATGTTCACCGTGTTCTTGGTCATTCTTTGAGTAAATAAGTATGTCATCAATGAAAACAATGACAAACTTGTCAAGGTATGGTCCACACACTCGGTTCATAAGGTCCATGAACACAGCTGGTGCATTAGTTAAACCAAACGGCATGACCATAAACTCGTAATGACCGTAACGTGTTCTGAAAGCAGTCTTTGGAATATCATCTTCTTTCACCCGCATTTGATGATACCCGGAACGTAAGTCAATCTTTGAATAAACAGACGAGCCTTGTAGTTGATCAAATAAGTCATCGATTCTCGGTAGTGGGTAGCGGTTCTTGATGGTAAGTTTGTTCAACTCTCGGTAGTCGATACACAACCTGAATGTACCATCTTTCTTCTTGACAAACAAAACAGGAGCTCCCCACGGTGATGTGCTTGGTCGAATGAAACCACGCTCTAAAAGTTCTTGTAATTGGCTTTGCAGTTCTTTCATCTCGCTGGGTGTGAGTCTGTAAGGAGCACGAGCTATTGGTGCAGCTCCTGGTACAAGATCTATTTGAAATTCAACGGATCGATGTGGGGGTAATCCCGGTAATTCTTTCGGAAATACATCGGGAAATTCTTTTGCGACGGTAACATCATTGATGCTCTTTTCTTCAGTTTGTACTTTCTCGACGTGTGCTAGAACAGCATAGCAACCTTTTCTTATTAGTTTTTGTGCCTTCAAATTACTAATAAGATGTAGCTTCGTGTTGCCCTTTTCTCCGTACACCATTAAGGGTTTTCCTTTTTCTCGTATAATGCGAATTGCATTTTTGTAACAAACAATCTCTGCTTTCACTTCTTTCAACCAGTCCATACCGATTATCACATCAAAACTCCCTAACTCTACTGGTATCAAGTCAATTTTAAATGTTTCGCTAACCAGTTTAATTTCTCGATTCCGACATATATTATCTGCTGAAATTAATTTACCATTTGCTAATTCGAGTAAAAATTTACTATCCAACGGCGTCAATGGACAACTTAATTTAGCATAAAAATCTCTACTCATATAGCTTCTATCCGCACCCGAATCAAATAAAACGTAAGCAGATTTATTGTCAATAAGAAACGTACCCGTAACAAGCTCCGGGTCTTCCTGTGCCTCTGCCGCATTAATATTGAAAACTCTTTCGCGGCCTTGTCCATTCGTGTTCTCCTGGTTCTGGAAATTTCTAATAATGTGGCCTGGTTTTCCACATTTATAACAAACTACATTGGCATAACTTGCTCCGACACTACTTGCTCCGCCATTACTCGTTTCGACACCATTTGTTCCTTTCGTTCTGTTAACCCCTGGTCCGTAGACCTCACACTTCGCCGCGCTATGACCATTTCTTTTACACTTGTTGCAAAATTTGGTGCAGAACCCCGAGTGATACTTTTCACACCTTTGGCATAGCTGCTTCTGATTGTTGTTGTTGTTGCGATTGTTATTGTTGTTGGGAAGATTGTTGTAGTTACTGTTGTTGTTGTTGTTGTTGTTATTGTTGGGCCGTTTGTTGTAGTTGCGATTGATGTTGCGATTATTGGGATAATTGTTGCGATTATTATTGTAATTGCTGTTGTTGTTGTATTGGTGATTCTTATCATCGTTTTCCTCCCACTTTCTTTTGACTTGCTTCACATTGGCCTCTTCAGCTGTCTGTTCTTTAATTCTTTCCTCAATCTGGTTCACTAGTTTGTGAGCCATTCTACATGCCTGTTGTATGGAGGCGGGCTCGTGTGAACTTATATCTTCTTGGATTCTTTCCGATAATCCTTTCACAAACGCGTCGATCTTCTCTTCCTCATCTTCGAACGCTCCACGACACAATAGGCACAATTCTGTGAATCGTCTTTCATACGTGGTAATATCAAATCCTTGGGTTCGTAACCCTCTAAGTTCTGTCTTGAGCTTATTGACCTCGGTTCTGGGACGGTACTTCTCGTTCATCAAGTGCTTGAATGCTGACCACGGTAGTGCGTAAGCATCATCTTGTCCCACTTGCTCTAGATAGGTATTCCACCATGTTAACGCAGAACCTATGAAGGTATGCGTAGCGTACTTCACTTTGTCCTCTTCAGTACACTTACTTATGGCAAACACCGATTCGACCTTCTCGGTCCACCGTTTCAATCTGATCGGTCATTCGGTTCCATCAAATTCCAAAGGTTTGCAGGCAGTGAATTCTTTGTAGGTGCATCCTACACGATTTCCTGTACTGCTAGATCCAAGGTTATTGTTGGTATGTAGCGCAGCCTGTACTGCGGCTATGTTTGAAGCTAGAAAAGTACGGAATTCCTCTTCATTCATATTCACAGTGTGTCGAGTAGTCGGTGCCATTTCCTTCAAAATAGTCAAATGGAACAAGTTAATCATACAGAATATTAAGAGTAGTTAATAGTATTTCGTAGCATAATATGAACTCATTTATGAAAGCTTTTTCTTCATATTAGCGTTTTATAAGTTTAAATTCGGGTAGTACCTACCCGTTAAGTTCATACTTAGTAGCTAATATACAATTCAACTACTACAATTCTATATGAAAAACTGATTATAATAATATTTCGCGTTCAAACTTTTATACAATATTTTATAAACTTACAATACCGCTTATTTTACATAAAGCATGAAATATAGCACACAATAACTTTGATACAAGATAGTTGTGAAGATAATTCTAGCTAGTACATAAGTCGTTCAGCAAAGGCAATAAAGACACGTAATTCATACATCCAGAAACAAGTCATGCATTCTGGTTTTACTAGACTACTTCCCATCCTTGTTCTTGTGGAACATAATTATGGCCGTTGATAAGACAGTGTGTTGTAACGTCGTCAAAGGGACGAGGGTTACGTAATGACCAACAGTCTCGTAATAACCTAAAAACCTCATTTCTTACCCCAATTACCGACTCCGTCACTTGTGGGAACGTTTTGTTTAATAGTTGTAGCCCGATGTTCTTTTTTTCACTTTGGTGAGAAGCGAACATTACTAACCCGTAAGCATAGCATGCTTCTTTATGTTGCATGTTAGCCGCTTTTTCTAAATCATGAAGTCCTATATTCGGATACATTGAGTCAAAATAATTTCTTAACCCGTTGCGTAAAATAGCATTTGGGTTCTCCGCAATATATGCGTCAAAGTAAACACATCGTAAGTTATGGGTTTCCCAATGTGATATCCCCCATCTTTCAAACGAAAGTCTCTTATAAACCAAGACATTCTTGGAACGTTCTTCGAATGTCTTACAAACTGATCTCGCCTTAAATAGTTATGCCGAGGAATTCTGACCGACTCTAGACAAGATTTCATCAATCATGTCTCCGGGTAGGTCTCTTAAAATATTGGGTTGTCTATCCATTTTGTGTTTTTAAACTGTAAAATAGACAAGAGTTAGATTCATAAAAAAAATACTTATTAATACAAGCAATTTTTACATATATCATAAAGCATAAGCACACTATATTACATATATTACACCACACGAATACAACTATCTTATTCCGACTCGCTTGTTTCTTCTTCTTCGGTTTTGGTTCGTTTTGCCAAGTTTCTAGGGATATATGATGTTCCCCTAATACTAGCTGTCGTTTTCCACAACGGTTTAGAAAAACCTGGTGGTTTAGAGGTTCCCGGGTCATTGTTACAACTTAAGGACTTCGGGGGTTGACGATACATATAAAGTTCATCGGGCTTGGAATTAGATTTCTCTATTTTTATGCCCTTTCCCTTATTATTTTCTTTTGCTTTTTTTAAATTCAGTTGGGGTAATTTCTATAACATCATCGGAATTCTCGTCGGAATCCGATTCATCGGAGAATTGGTAATCCTCCCAATATTTTGCTTCCTTGGCAGAAACACCATTGATCATAATTAACCTTGGTCGGTTGGTTAAGGATTTTTTTTTACTTAACCGTTTTATTATTTCCCCCACCGGTTCTATTTCCTCCTCCGGTTCTTCCTCTTCCGGTTCTGATTCTTCTTCCGGTTCTGATTCTTCTTCCGGTTCCTCTTCGGGAACTTGTGAATCAGTCCAATATATATTCGACTCTTCGTTATTATTAGGTGAGTCAATGGGATTTGTGCTAGAGGTATACATCTATCACACAATATCAAACATGTTAAGAGATTAATATATCACATAATATATACATGTTAATAATATATAGTTTCCAACAAAAATGTTAAGCAATCATTTTTAAAGAAAACACGGTCGAAGTTCAGACTCACTAATGCATCCTAACAAACTCGATAAGACACACTAATGCAAATTTTCTGGTTCTCTAAGACCAACGCTCTGATACCAACTGAAATGTCCCGTTCTTATTGATTAAAAACGTTCCATATTAATTGATTTCGTTGCGAGGTTTTGACCTCTATATGAGACGTTTTTCAAAGACTGCATTCATTTTTAAAACAAACCATAACCTTTATTTCATAAATAAAGGTTTAAAAAGCTTTACGTAGATTATCAAATAATGATAATCTAAAATATCCTGTTTACACACGACCATTACATAATGGTTTACAATACAAATATGTTACATCGAAATCAGTTTCTTGAATGCAGTTTTTACACAATATCATACAAACATGGACTCCAAATCTTGTCATTATTTTAGTATGCAACAGTGGAAGCTCTTAGTATTCACCTGAGAATAAACATGCTTTAAACGTCAACAAAAATGTTGGTGAGTTATAGGTTTAACCTATATATATCAAATCGTAACAATAGACCACAAGATTTCATATTTCAATACACATCCCATACATAGAGATAAAAATCATTCATATGGTGAACACCTGGTAACCGACATTAACAAGATGCATATATAAGAATATCCCCATCATTCCGGGATACCCTTCGGATATGATATAAATATCGAAGTACTAAAGCATCCGGTACTTTGGATGGGGTTTGTTAGGCCCAATAGATCTATCTTTAGGATTCGCGTCAATTAGGGTGTCTGTTCCCTAATTCTTAGATTACCAGACTTAATAAAAAGGGGCATATTCGATTTCGATAATTCAACCATAGAATGTAGTTTCACATACTTGTGTCTATTTTGTAAATCATTTATAAAACCTGCATGTATTCTCATCCCAAAAATATTAGATTTTAAAAGTGGGACTATAACTCACTTTCACAGATTTTTACTTCGTCGGGAAGTAAGACTTGGCCACTGGTTGATTCACGAACCTATAACAATATATACATATATATCAAAGTATGTTCAAAATATATTTACAACACTTTTAATATATTTTGATGTTTTAAGTTTATTAAGTCAGCTGTCCTCGTTAGTAACCTACAACTAGTTGTCCACAGTTAGATGTACAGAAATAAATCGATAAATATTATCTTGAATCAATCCACGACCCAATGTATACGTATCTTAGTATTGATCACAACTCAAACTATATATATTTTGGAATCAACCTCAACCCTGTATAGCTAACTCCAACATTCACATATAGAGTGTCTATGGTTGTTCCGAAATATATATAGATGTGTCGACATGATAGGTCGAAACATTGTATACGTGTCTATGGTATCTCAAGATTACATAATATACAATACAAGTTGATTAAGTTATGGTTGGAATAGATTTGTTACCAATTTTCACGTAGCTAAAATGAGAAAAATTATCCAATCTTGTTTTACCCATAACTTCTTCATTTTAAATCCGTTTTGAGTGAATCAAATTGCTATGGTTTCATATTGAACTCTATTTTATGAATCTAAACAGAAAAAGTATAGGTTTATAGTCGGAAAAATAAGTTACAAGTCATTTTTGTAAAGGTAGTCATTTCAGTCGAAAGAACGACGTCTAGATGACCATTTTAGAAAACATACTTCCACTTTGAGTTTAACCATAATTTTTGGATATAGTTTCATGTTCATCATAAAAATCATTTTCTCAGAATAATAACTTTTAAATCAAAGTTTATCATAGTTTTTAATTAACTAACCCAAAACAGCCCGCGGTGTTACTACGACGGCGTAAATCCGGTTTTACGGTGTTTTTCGTGTTTCCAGGTTTTAAATCATTAAGTTAGCATATCATATAGATATAGAACATGTGTTTAGTTGATTTTAAAAGTCAAGTTAGAAGGATTAACTTTTATTTGCGAACAAGTTTAGAATTAACTAAACTATATTCTAGTGATTACAAGTTTAAACCTTCGAATAAGATAGCTTTATATGTATGAATCGAATGATGTTATGAACATCATTACTACCTCAAGTTCCTTGGATAAACCTACTGGAAATGAGAAAAATAGATCTTGCTTCAAAGGATCCTTGGATGGCTTGAAAGTTCATGAAGCAGAATCATGACACGAAAATAATTTCAAGTAAGATTTCCACTCGAAATAAGATTGTTATAGTTATAGAAATTGAATTAAATTTTGAATATGATTATTACCTTGTATTAGAAATATAACCTACTGTAAGTAACAAAGGTTTCTTGATCTTGGATGATTACTTGGAATGGATTTAGAAAACTTGGAAGTAAACTTGCAATCTTGAAAGTATTCTTGATTTTATGAAACTAGAACTTTTGGAATTTGTGAAGAACACTTAGAACTTGAAGATAGAACTTGAGAGAGATCAATTAGATGAAGAAAATTGAAGAATAAAAGTGTTTGTAGGTGTTTTTAGTCGTTGGTGTATGGATTAGATATAAAGGATATGTAATTTTGTTTTCATGTAAATAAGTCATGAATGATTACTCATATTTTTGTAATTTTATGAGATATTTCATGCTAGTTGCCAAATGATGGTTCCTACATGTGTTAGGTGACTCACATGGGCTGCTAATAGCTGATCATTGGAGTGTATATACCAATAGTACATACATATAAAAGCTGTGTATTGTACGAGTACGAATACGGGTGCATACGATTAGAATTGTTGATGAAACTGAACGAGGATGTAATTGTAAGCATTTTTGTTAAGTAGAAGTATTTTGATAAGTGTCTTGAAGTCTTTCAAAAGTGTATGAATACATATTAAAACACTACATGTATATACATTTTAACTGAGTCGTTAAGTCATCGTTAGTCGTTACATGTAAATGTTGTTTTGAAACCTTTAGGTTAACGATCTTGTTGAATGTTGTTAACCCATTGTTTATTATAACAAATGAGATGTTAAATTGTTATATTATCATGATATTATGATATATAATATATCTTAGTATGATGTATATACAGTTAAATGTCGTTACAACGATAATCGTTACATATATGTCACGTTTCGAAATCGTTAAGTTAGTAGTCTTATTTTTACATATGTATTTCATTGCTAATACACTTAATAATATATTTACTTATCATTTAACATAATTAACCAAGTGTATCAATATCTTAATATGATTCATATGTACCTAGTAAGACGTTGTTATAAAGATAATCGTTATATATATCGTTTTCGAGTTTCTTAAATTAATAGTCTCATTTTTATGTATATAACTCATTGTTAAAATACCTAATGAGATACATACTTATAATAAAATCATGTTAACTATATATATAACCATATATATGTCATCGTATAGTTTTTACAAGTTTTAACGTTCGTGAATCACCGATCAACTTGGGTGGTCAATTGTCTATATGAAACCTATTTCAATTAATCAAGTCTTAACAAGTTTGATTGCTTAACATGTTGTAAACACTTAATCATGTAAATAACAATTTCATTTAATATATATATATAAACATGGAAAATTTCGGGTCACTACAATTTAGATTACATTCAAGTTTATAGCTTAATATTACTATTAGAACTCATGTATGTGTCGGATCTAAGATCTTGATGTAACTTTGGTTTATTAACCTTCTTACAACCCTTAAATGAGTTGTGCTATTTATCTTAGACATACACTAGTGTCATGATGGTCAAAACTTGGTTAAGGTGATGCAAACACATCAACGAGTTGTACACTTGAAGCTACGAGCATCAATGATGAGAACCGTGATGAACATTGATAGTGCTCCAAATGAACATATATTTAGTAGCAATATCCTCCCAATATGTAAATTATTTAGTTATAATTGTCCTATTTTAAGTTGTAATCGTTTATATTAAATAAGTGCGAAGACAAAAGGCGAAAACGACGATTTGAAGATGCAAATGACCAAAAAGATCAAATGTACAAGATACAATCCAAGTGGTTCAATTTATTGATGAGAAACGTCTAAAAATGACAAAAGTACAAGATATTAAATTATATGAAAGGACGTTCGAAAATCCGGAACCGGGACCTGAGCCAACTATCAACGCCCGACGCAACGGACCAAAAATTATGAGTCTACTATGCACAAGAATATAATATAATATTTAAATAATTATATAAATTATTTATTTATTATATATTATATTATTAAATAAAAACGTCGGCAAGCTAGAAAACAAGGCAACTTGGCTGGATCCAGGTGGCCATGCGATCGCATGGCCTGGTAGTTATAATCTCATGCGATCGTATGAGCCGAAAAGTCAGGCCACATTCCTATAAATTGCAAGTTTGGGCGACGAGTTTTACACATAATAATAATACTCCTCTGTAATAATAATATATATATATATATATATATATAGTGTAGTTTTATATTAGATTAGTTTTGGGTTATGCAAAGGTTATTTTACGGGTTTTAAAGTCGGAGCTCTGTCCGTGTAACACTACGCGATAAATAATCAATGTAAGCTATGTTCTTCTTTTTAAATTAATGTCTCGTACTTAAGTTATTATTATGCTTATTTAAGACGAAGTAATCATGATGTTGGACTAAAAATAATTACTAAAAATGGGTAATTGGGCTTTGTACCATAATTGGGGTTTGGACAAAAGAACGACACTTGTGGAAATTAGACTATGGGCTATTAATGGGCTTTATATTTGTTTAACTAAATGATAGTTTGTTAATTTTAATATAAAGATTTACAATTGGACGTACCTATAAATAACCATATGCACTCGATCGGACACGATGGGCGGGATATTTATATGTACGAATAATCGTTCATTTAACCGGACACGGGAATGGATTAATAGTCTATGGAATTATTAAAACAGGGGTGAAATTATGTACAAGGACACTTGGCATAATTGATAACAAAGTATTAAAACCTTGGGTTACACGCAGTCGATATCCTGGTGTAATTATTAAACATAGTATTAAGACCTTGTTACAGTTTAAGTCCCCAATTAGTTGGAATATTTGACTTCGGATATAAGGATAATTTGACGAGGATACTCGCACTTTAAATTTATGACCGATGGACTGTTATGGACAAAAACCAGACGGACATATTAAATAATCCAGGACAAAGGACAATTAACTCATGGGAATAAACTAAAATCAACACGTCAAACATCATGATTACGGAAGTTTAAATAAGCATAATTCCTTTATTTTCATATTTAATTGCATTTCTAATTATCGCACTTTTATTTATTGTCATTGTATTTAATTGCACTTTTAATTATCGTACTTTTTAATTATCGCACTTTTATTTATCGAAATTTCATTATCGTTATTTACTTTACGCTTTAAATTAAGTCTTTTATTTATTTAATATTTTACATTAAATTTTAACTGCAACTAAAGTTTTTAAAATCGACAAACCGGTCATTAAACGGTAAACCCCCTTTTATATATTATTAATATATATAATATATTTTGTACAAGTATAATTGTTTAAAAATATAGTGTAAAATAAGTCGTCTCCCTGTGGAACGAACCGGACTTACTAAAAACTATACTACTCTACGATTAGGTACACTGCCTATAGTGTTGTAGCAAGGTTTAGGTATATCCCATCTGTAAATAAATAAATATCTTGTGTAAAATTGTATCGTATTTAATAGTTTTTCCTAGTAAAATATACACTATTTCCTAGTACGCCTCGCATAACATCAAGTTTTTGACGCCGCTGCCGAAGAACCCGCGAAACGCTATATTTTTAAAATATATTTGTATAAATATATTTGTATATTATTTTTTAGAAAAACAATATAAAATTCTTTAAAAAAAAAAAAACTGGAACCCAGGCCCATGCGATCGCATGAGCCGGGTGTTGTAAAACCATGCGATCGCATGGCCTGACCTGACACGCCCTACTGAACCTGCCGACAGCATTAATTACGGATTATTATTAATTATTATTAATATTAAACCCTAATTAGGGTTAGTTATTATATTAATTAATTTTAGATATTAATTAATTTGTATATTTAGTTTATTTAGTTTTAATAAATTATAAAATTAATACTTTTATAAAATAAATAATATAAAAATAATATTTTTATAAAAATTGTACTTTTTACAACTTTAAGATTATTTTTATATTTTGTAACTTTTTATTTGTTTTAGCGTAATATTTGTATTTTATCGCTCGTACTTAGTTTTAAACTTAGTTTTTGCCATAGTTATTTTTATTTCTAGATTTTTAGGCTTTGCCGTAAAATTCCTTAAGTGCTTTTTCTTTAGACTAAGATTTAGGTGCTTTAGAGTTTTGCGACGCTGTTTTTTTAGTATCTTTTTAAATTATTCCCATTTTGGGATATAGTATTTCTTTTAAGGTTTATATTTTTTGACGCAACTTTTAATTCTTAGTTTTTAGTTCCTTTTAAGTTTCGACGCGTTACTTTCTTATTTTTGTTTTCCGCCATTTATTTTTCGACGTTTTCCGACGCACTTCTTTTTCTTTCTTATTTCTCGACGATCTAGTTTTTAGGACATAGAATTTTCTATTTCTTCTCTAAAATTTCAAAAATGAAAATTATTTTAAGCGGTTAAATTGATAGACATCCAAATTTTCTGCTTCGTAGTAATAGTTGGATTTGTTAGTTGCTGAGTTGTGAGCTTCCGATTTAAAGGGTTCTGGCTCCCTGCTGCATCTATTGGCTATTCGAAACGTGGGCAAAAGCAGAAAAGTTTATTAATTTGATAACTTATATAATTTTTATTTTTATAACTAATAGGATAATTAAGTAAATGCACCACATTGTAGCTAAAATTTGGTAATAAGCGCATTATGGAAAATCTCGAGAATATTTTGAAAACTCTTTATGACATCCGAAATCAATTTAATCAATACTCTCAAACGGATGTTGATGACAATTCATTCGGTCAATCTTGGATCACGAATGACGAAACAATAACTGGTTGTGAAATCTGTGGAGATTATCACTCAACATGGGAATGTTATTATTATGTTCCTATGGAAAATTACGCACCCACGGAACCTGAATGGAACGATTATGAAGAATACAATTCAAATTGGGATTATTCCCAAGAATATATCCAAACTCAACAACCAGAAGGCGAGGAAAATTATGTGCCTGAAAATTTTTTAGATTATATGAAAATCAAACTCGAAGAACTTGATGCTCAAAATGAACAAATGAGAGAGTTTGTAAATCGGCAAGCTGAAACTCTATCAGATTACGCACCTGTTGATCTGAGGAGTCAAGTACAAGAAAATCTCATATCATCGAATTTTGATGAATTCGAGAGCTCCGAAATCACCAATTATCCCGATGATACTTTTTATTCAGTTTTACCAATTTCACAACATATCGACACATTAGCCTCTACCGACAAAATCATCGATCCATCAATGAATGAAGAAGAAGTAAGGGCGACAAATTGGTACTCTTGGAAAAACGATAACGTTGTAAATTTTACCCCGAGACCAAAATGGTGAGAGCAATAAGTACCATTAATGAAGAAGAATTTGCTTCGATCCCGAAATTCACCATTTCACAACCTTCCAACCCAATATTCTCAATAGATGAGTGATCTACCAAAGATGAACTACAAGCTGTAATAGATATTGACACCTTGAATTTCACCCAATTGGGTAATAGAGGTGAAAACTTTAATCCCGAGAATAAACGAAAGGAAATGTTAGGAATTGTCCACCCTATAGAAATATGTATGTCGGTGTATATCGATCCATTTGACCAAGAACCATAAAAGAGACGTATCCATTTACTAAAAGCTACACTTAAAAAAGAATTAAGTAGTGACGATCGGGTGGTTCTAAACTTTAAACCCATTGATATATTATACACCACCCGAGATGTAAATAACTGGCTCACTATTCTAATTCGTGAAACTTATTCTACCAACTTCACATATCGTCAGCTAAGTGTGGGGAAGTCTAACCCCACTTAACGTTAAATTAGGGGTTCGGGTTAGTTCATAACTCGTTAATAAACATGCATAATAAGTAAGGGTAAAAGACGCATTTTCAAATATTAACAAACAGCTCAGAAAATCAGCCGTTTTTGAAGAAAAAAACATGTGTGATAAAACAAGAAGGGATGAACGATGAGGCGCGCCATCTATCATTCGACGAGCTTTGTAATTACAAACTGGGTATTTTCAATCACTTTTCTACACTAATCACCCTCATGAATTTATAATTAGAGTCTGATTTCATGCAAATGAGGGCATTGCATGATCTCAAGTGTGGGGAAGAGTTATAAATTCTCTCGGGTTTATACTTGGTTTATTTTCTAAATTTTGTGAAAATTTAAAAAAAAAAAATTCAACTAAATGAATTCAAAATCATGTTTATACATATTTATGAACGATGAAAACTAGGTGTTAATACCGAAATTATCGTTACCTCGGAAAGGACATAAATTGAGAAACAACTAAAACGCTTGAATTTATTTATTAAGATATAAAAAGACGCATGAAAAAAGCCAAGTGTGGGGAGAATGTACCAAGTTATTCAATTAAAAACTATCTATCACATGTTTCTGTAAAGTTTATTGCAGGTGCTTTTGTTTTGGACTAAATTGACTGTTTTACCCGCAATATTATAATAAAAATAAAAGAAAAGATGGATCTACACTATGAATCAATTCTATCATTAAAAGGAAGTAAAGTCTTCCGAAAAAGACACGCGCTTCTTGATTTAGGTCAAGAAGTTGTCGTCCAGACCAGCTGTAGGTTAACGAAAAATCTAGAAAAGTCATCTCTAAAATCAGCAGGAAATCCACGGACCTCAGCATCAAACAGGGTCGCCAAGTGGTCAGACTTATCCTAACCATGAGAGGATCTGTCTCGTAAAATGGGGAGGGCGCCGTGCAAATTAGCTTGATAAGACTAATGAATCAGATCCCCAGAAAGGATAATCTCCTTAAAGATTAAAAATTAGCTTTTAAGACTGATATTACTCAATCCTAGAGATTGATGTAACAGACTGAAACCTAGGCTAGTTGTAAGTTGCCTATTTTACCCTTAGGGTTTGTGCTTAGTCTTAAGAGCTTTTATTTCAATTATTTTATTAGTGTTTTATTTTAATTGTGTTGTAACCAGTTTGTGACAAGGGTCCCAGAACAGGTTTGTTTATTTTAATTGGACCTCGTTTGGGTTACCTAATCTTGTGCAAAAGATATCAGATAACTCGTAAATACCCGTGTGTTGTGGGGTATGGGTTTTTAACCCCAAAATAAGTGTAAAGGCAGCTAATTCCCCTCATTTGGTTCCTGAACCTTCCTCCCACTCTCACTCTCACCTAACCTCATCTTCATCATCTTATACAACCCTAAATCATTTGATCTCGAATTAAAGCTTGATTTTGATGTCAAATCGTTCCTTGTGTCATTGTGATTCTAACAAGGTAAAGTTTGTAAGATTTCATGATCAAATCTGTGATTAAATGGGTTTTTAAGTTAGTTTTTGTTAAAATGGGATTTTGTGTCAAATTGGTTCAATTTGTTGTTGTTTGTGCATAAAAGTTGTGGGTTTATGTTTTTAAATGTCAAGTGTACGAGTTGTGTTCAGTTTTGAGGTCAAAAACGTGTCCAAAGTCGAGATTTGGTGATTTTGGGTTGAAACCCGTCACTTTGCTGCTGTTGCAGCTGATGAACTACCTTCGGCCGATGGTCGTTGACCATCGATCGATGGTGAGGAAGATCGGCCGATGGACGAGACCATCGACCGATGGTGTATGATTTATGACCAGCGGATGTAATTTTGACGATCGACCGATTGGGGGAGACCATCGACCGATGGTGTGTTGACGATCGGCCGATGGATGGGACCATCGACCGATGGTCTTAGACAGTGAAATTTTTACTAAGTGTTGAATTCTAGCCGTTATGCTGCCCGTTTGTATTTTGGTGTTCAGGATGTAAATTTTGAAAGTGCATAAGTGTTAAGCATGAAAATTTTAGCGGACGCAAATTTTTACTAATTCGCTATAATTCGCTGTCTGTGTGTCTAATCTTGATGGGAACACTATTCTAACTTGGTTTTTGCTGTTCTCAGGAGATAAGGACAAGGAGGAAGCTCAGAAATAATAACTGAGCAGTTGTTGGTAATTGGTGAGTGGGTCTATCTACGGATAGAGTTTAAGTAGCATATCATGCTACTGTGGTTGACTCTTTTACCATGCATAGTGTAGGAATTTCCATGATATAATAATATCGTTTGCCTGATGTTGTATGTGAATTATGTGTACATTGTGTGAATGGCACCAGTCGGGCCTAGGGAGACTGGGGACTCGAGACCGTGCCTAGGAGAGGTTAGAGTCCGTATGAGGTCAACCGTGCCTAGGGGAAGTTGGGTCTATAGGCTACTGATTGTGGAGTATAGGGTGAATGATGCATCCCCTGCATCTGGAAAACTATACTGTGAATTGAGTAGCAGGGACTATCGTTAGACTCAGGCCCGATCAGCTGAGAGTCGTGTGCTCGTACAAGCCGCCGATCCTCATATTGTCTTATTGTATGCTAGTTGGTAGTTAGCAAGTGTTGTTGTTAGTATATAGCTTGTGTGTGGCTTAAGCTATATCTGTTAGATAGATTCCATTCACTTAGCGATGCGCTAATCCCCCACATGTTTCCCCCTTTGCAGGTTTAGGTACTGCTAGTCTGGATGGGTATGGATGCAGAAGACATGTTTGACAACCCTACTCTGATGTGGACTTTTGTTTAAATAATGTTTTGTAATAACGTAACACTGTTGTGTAAGCTTAAACTTAATTATACGATTTAATGTAATGACGTGACTTATATTGTGTTTATTATTAAAGTCTTCCGTTGTGTATTGAAAGAAAAAAAATGGCCGGTGTTACAATTGACCTTAAAGATTGAGAATTACAAACTCATGGAATTCGATGATATCTAAACTCGAGCTTGAACGAGAAAATATTTTGATCAAATTAAAACCGATTTGTTTTCTGAAAACCCATTTTTAATGCGTTCATTACCATTGAACGTAAAATCCTAGGAATTCACCTAGAATTCATTAGGTCACCTGAACCAAATAGGGTGTCAACCGTAAGAACGGTGGTTGCATAGCATGGTCAAAGACAAGACCTTGTGCCAGACCGAAAAACTATAGGGTGAGCTTTACTATTACTCCTACCAAGGATAGTAATTGCATCCGACACGTTATAGACCATAATTAAAAGCATGTCATGGGACATTGCCTTAACAATTGCTTGTTCAACGCTTTCCTTTACAACCGGACGGTAGTTTACCGAAAGGTAATATTCGGAGCAAGTATACTGGACGTGTTGCTTTCCCAATACAAGGTTAGCAAGTGGGTGACACAAAACCGCAAGTTTTGAGCTAAAATTTTCAAATCTGAAACCCACCAAACCCACAAAAATGTTTCAAGTTATGTATTGCAAACACCGGTGAAGGGTTATTCCGGAAAACTTATCTAGGGTAAAAGCTAGATTGAATTTTCAAAAGATCAAATGTTTTCATAAAGATCCAATTTCCTTAAAGGATCTAAATTTTCATAGTCATGTGGGACTGTAAACCACGTCGTTACTATCATTTTTATACCACTGTATCAAAATTATTGATGTATAAAGTGTGAGAATAAAAAAAGTGATTCGAGTGAAGTGTGATTTTATTTCAAGTTATGTATTGCTTGAGGACAAGCAACGTTCAAGTGTGGGGGTATTTGATAATGCTCCAAATGAACATATATTTAGTAGCAATATCCTCCCAATATGTAAATTATTTAGTTATAATTGTCCTATTTTAAGTTGTAATCGTTTATATTAAATAAGTGCGAAGACAAAAGGCGAAAACGACGATTTGAAGACGCAAATGACCAAAAAGATCAAATGTACAAGATACAATCCAAGTGGTTCAATTTATTGATGAGAAACGTCTAAAAATGACAAAAGTACAAGATATTAAATTATACGAAAGGACGTTCGAAAATCTGGAACCGGGACCTGAGCCAACTATCAACGCCCGACTCAACGGACCAAAAATTATGAGTTTACTATGCACAAGAATATAATATAATATTTAAATAATTATATAAATTATTTATTTATTATATATTATATTATTAAATAAAAACGTCGGCAAGCTAGAAAACAAGGCAACTTGGCTGGATCCAGGTGGCCATGCGATCGCATGGCCTGTGTAAAGACCCGTCCTAATCCATCCGGACGAAGTCCATATCGATTTTAAACGATTCACAACAGTTGATTACATCGCGAGGTACTTGACCTCTATATGATACATTTTACAAACATTGCATTCATTTTTGAAAAGACAAACTTTCATTACATCGAAAGTTGACAGCAGGCATACCATTTCATAATATATCCAACTATAATTGACTTAATAATAATATTGATGAACTCAACGACTTGAATGCAACGTCTTTTGAAATATGCCATGAATGACTCCAAGTAATGTCTCTAATATGAGTTAATGCACAACGGAACATTTCTTTCGTACCTGAGAATAAACATGCTTTAAAGTGTCAACCAAAAGGTTGGTGGGTTCATTAGTTTAATATAAATAATCATTTCATAAATTTAATAGACCACAAGATTTCATATTTTCCATTTCTCATAAACATACGTCCCGTGCATAGAGACAAAAATATCATTCATATGGATTGAACACCTGGTAACCGACATTCACAATATACATATAAGAATATCCCCATCATTCCGGGATCCTCCTTCGGACATGATATAAATTTCGAAGTACTAAAGCATCCGGTACTTTGGATGGGGCTTGTTGGGCCCGATAGATCTATCTTTAGAGTTCGCGTCAATTAGGGTGTCTGTTCCCTAATTCTTAGATTACCAGACTTAATAACAAGGGGCATATTCGATTTCGATAATTCAACCATATAATGTAGTTTCAGTTACTTGTGTCTATTTCATAAAACATTTATAAAAACAGCGCATGTATTCTCAGTCCCAAAAATATATATTGCAAAAGCATTTAAAAAGGGAGCAAATGAAACTCACGCATATAAATATTATAAAACAGTTAATAAAGCATTTGCACGTATTCTCAGCCCAAAAATGTAATGAGTAAAAAGGGAGCAAATGAAACTCACAATAATGTATTTTGTAGTAAAAATACATATGACGACATTGAACAATGCAGGGTTGGCCTTGGATTCACGAACCTATATCATTTATATATATATTAACACACATAATTGTAATTGAACAAATTTATATATATATATATATATATATATATATATATATATATATATATATATATATATATATATATATATATAAAAACCTATTAGTTATATCATTTTTATATTAATAACCTTAATGATAATAATACTAATACTAATACTAATAATAATAATAATAATAATAATAATAATAATAATAATAATAATAATAATAATAATAATAATAATAATTAGAATACTACCTTAAGAGTGTAAGCTTTCCAAAAATATATAAAACTGCCTCAGTCCGGGCTCGAACCTGAGACCTCTAGATTAAACCAAACACTCCAAACCGCTGCTCCATTGCTTCATTTCTAATCTAATTAAGATTTTAATTTCTTTTAACTTGATTTATGTTTTCATCTCCTTTCGATCATCATTATCCATTATCGTAAACATGTATCATTATTATTCACTTATATCATTATGTTCTCAGCAATCGATATAATTATTATCAACATCCATCCCCGTGATTATCATCATCATTTTCTATTATCACGATCGTCATCTACAACATCATCACTTTATCATTGTCATAAGATCATTATTATCTATCACCAACATACACACATAAAATCATAAACTTAACATCATTACCTAAACCCGTTACTCATCATCATCATCCTAAGCTCATTTGGCAATATCACTAAATTATCATCCATATCATCTCACCTTAAATGATGATCACCCTATCTTCCATTATCATCCTAATTATTATTTAATCATCATCGTCATTCATTTTTAATCAACATTACTAACCCGTCATTATCACATCATCAATGAACATAATCATTATCATTCATCTTCTACGTATCATTCTCAATGAGTAAGCAAGTAGGTTTTTGTTATATAATAACAAATCCAACACCATAACCCTTTTGGTTAATCAAATTCAACAAGTAGGCTTTTATTATATTCAAGTCCAATGCCTTAATATCTAGCTTTTGAAAAAACAAGTGGGTCTTTTTGTTTAGTGGGTGGCGGTCAAAAAGGAAAAGGTGCCCAATATATAACCCCTTTAATGAATTGTAATATGTTGGTATTTAAAACAGAAAAAAAGAATAGTAGCACAGTACCCTTGGCTCGATGTTTGTTGAGTCTTCGGACAGGGAAACTAATGGGTGGGGTCTTCATGGCCACTTGTGTGCATACTTCCATTATCTCCTTTAATTTAATCTAGCCACTAGTAGTACTTTTGCATATTTAATTATCAATCACATTTCCTGATTCCTAACAGAAGTTCACGTGATTTTTATTGAGAAAGAGAAGTGGCGACTGGCTGGCTTCAACAGATACAGAAAAAAAGGATTAATAGTAGCAAAACGAGTAGTAACATGGTTGGGTGATGGGTTTGAATCAAAAAAATTAACCATCATGGTTTGATGATGACCGAATAAATAGAAACAGGAGAAACATGAGATAATAGCAGGTGGGTTTGCAGGTTTTAGGGGTGTAATCGTTGCTGGTTTTCATGGTGAGATGGTGGTTAAACATTAGTCCTTGTGTGTTTTGTTTTGGGTTGAATTTTCTTAACAGAATAAAAGTACCTGCAGTAGTTTTAATTGAGTGGGTTTGTTCGGTATTTACGTTAATGAAACAGAAAAACATAACGAGCAGTCTTGGGGTGGCTTGATGGTGTATTGTGGTTGGTTGTTCCGGCTTATCAAGGTGAGGTGGTCGTTTGGGTTTGTAATGTTATTCGAACAAAATAACGTGAAACAGATACATTGGTTTCGGGTGGTGAAGGTGACCAAAGTGAAGTGAGATGGGTGGTGGATAGTGTATGGTTTGTAGGGTGGTGGCGGTAATGGTTGAAGGTGGTTTACGAAGAAAAAGAAGTAGTAAGCAGAAATGGGTTTTTGATAGGGTTTATTATAGAAAACGAGCATTAGTTAGAAGTAATATAAGTCGTGCAGTGAAAGTATTCGATGGAGGTTTGTTGTGATGATCGTCTTGCAACGAAACAGAAATTTGGTCATGGTTATAGTGATTGAAGAAAAACATCGATGACATAAGTTGATGTGCGGTTTGCAATGGTGATTGTGGTGTTGTGAAGATGATCAAATGAAGTTAATGATATGTGGTGGTGATAGTTAAGGTAGTAGGGGAAAGTGGAGGGTGGTCGATGGATTTAAAGATGGTGAGATGGGGTTTGATCGAGAAAAAAAAAATAAGAGGTGGTTTGTTAATCTATCAAGTGTGTATATGTATATTTATATCCAAGTGTATGGATATACATATGATATAATTCATTCATCTTTGTTAGTAGTTTATAATTTGAAATAATATTATATTGCATAGTTAACAGATAAAATAAAATTTGAATGTAGGTCCAGGTGACTTGGTTTTGGGTTAAGATATCAATTGGATTGGTTTCAGTCAAGTGGTCCAGTTTGTGCAAATTATTACTTTTACAAAAAGAAGAAACAACTAGTGTTTTGTCCACATCGTTGTGTTAACAAAATTTATATTCTATAGAATCAAAAGAGGTGGTTTGTAAATCAAATTCATATAAAACTTGTTCTATCAATCAAAGAAAATAGGGTCAAATAATAGTAGTTTTGGTGTAACAAGTATCATATATTTATAAATAATAGATAGTGGGTGGAATCAACCAAAAACAGGTAATTAAATATACTGTGACAAATTGGTATTTGACATAAAGGTAAGGATAAGAATTCATGGATATGAAATATTATTAATATTATAATAATAATAATCGTGCATAAATATTAGTAGCCATTATTCAAGATATTTATTTGTCGACAAAAATATATATACATATATTATTTCATTTATTAACTATGTAAAACCATTCATACAAAGTTGATCGATTATTAATGCTCAACTCCCAAGTAAAATATACAAACTGTTAAGATTTAACAAATAGTTCTAAATATATTATTATTAAAGCTATAATTTATATAACTTATTTTCGAGTCACCGTTTATTTTAAAATTACATGAGTTTGAATTTAACTTGCTTAATATCAACCGAAACATCAAACGAGTATTACAATCATTTAATATTTATTTTTAATATACATTATTCATATATAGAGATATATTTTAAATAATAATTATTATAATATCCTATTTTTTGTTTATTAATTTTTTTTATAACAACAACATATAATACTTCAAATTATATTTCGAATTATTATTTATAAATACATACACACATATCTATTTACAATTAATTGTTCGTGAATCGTCGAGAGCAGTCGAAGGTCAATCGATCACATGAATAAAGATTTCAAAACTTTCGAGACTCAACATTACAGATTTTGCTTATCGTGTCAGAAATATATAAAGATTAAGTTTAAATTTGGTCGGAAATTTCCGGGTCATCACAGCCTGGTAGTTATAATCTCATGCGATCGCATGAGCCGAAAAGTCAGGCCACATTCCTATAAATTGCAAGTTTGGGCGACGAGTTTTACACATAATAATAATACTCCTCTGTAATTATATATATATATATATATATATATATATATATAGTGTAGTTTTATATTAGATTAGTTTTGGGTTATGCAAAGGTTATTTTACGGGTTTTAAAGTCGGAGCTCTGTCCGTGTAACACTACGCGATAAATAATCAATGTAAGCTATGTTCTTCTTTTTAAATTAATGTCTCGTACTTAATTTATTATTATGCTTATTTAAGACGAAGTAATCATGATGTTGGACTAAAAATAATTACTAAAAATGGGTAATTGGGCTTTGTACCATAATTGGGGTTTGGACAAAAGAACGACACTTGTGGAAATTAGACTATGGGCTATTAATGGGCTTTATATTTGTTTAACTAAATGATAGTTTGTTAATTTTAATATAAAGATTTACAATTGGACGTACCTATAAATAACCATATACACTCGATCGGATACGATGGGTGGGATATTTATATGTACGAATAATCGTTCATTTAACCGGACACGGGAATGGATTAATAGTCTATGGAATTATTAAAACATGGGAGAAATTATGTACAAGGACACTTGGCATAATTGATAACAAAGTATTAAAACCTTGGGTTACACGCAGTCGATATCCTGGTGTAATTATTAAACATAGTATTAAGACCTTGTTACAGTTTAAGTCCCCGATTAGTTGGAATATTTGACTTCGGATATAAGGATAATTTGACGAGGATACTCGCACTTTAAATTTATGATCGATGGACTGTTATGGACAAAAACTAGACGGACATATTAAATAATCCAGGACAAAGGACAATTAACCCATGGGAATAAACTAAAATCAACACGTCAAACATCATGATTATGGAAATTTAAATAAGCATAATTCCTTTATTTTCATATTTAATTGCATTTCTAATTATCGCACTTTTATTTATTGTCATTGTATTTAATTGCACTTTTAATTATCGTACTTTTTAATTATCGCACTTTTATTTATCGAAATTTCATTATCGTTATTTACTTTACGCTTTAAATTAAGTCTTTTATTTATTTAATATTTTACATTAAATTTTAACTGCAACTAAAGTTTTTAAAATCGAAAAACCGGTCATTAAACAGTAAACCCCCTTTTATATATTATTAATATATATAATATATTTTGTACAAATATAATTGTTTAAAAATATAGTGTAAAATAAGTCGTCTCCCTGTGGAACGAACCGGACTTACTAAAAACTATACTACTCTACGATTAGGTACACTGCCTATAGTGCTGTAGCAAGGTTTAGGTATATTCCATCTATAAATAAATAAATATCTTGTGTAAAATTGTATCGTATTTAATAGTTTTTCCTAGTAAAATATACACTATTTCCTAGTACGCCTCGCATAACATCAAACATCAAGCACCAAGAACCCACCAGAGCACTTTGCTTACTGTTTTTGAGGTCTGATCAGTCACCTGGTGAAATGCCCCATTCATATTAATTATAAACGTTTCATATTAATTGGTTTATTTGCGAGGTTTTGACCTCTATATGAGACGTTTTTCAAATCTTGCATTCGTTTTTAAAAAAAACCATATTCTTTATTATTGAATAAAGGTCTTAATGACATAATTTAGATTGTCTATCAAAGACAATCTCCTCAAATAAATAAGTTTTTACACAACTCATTACAATATGATCAAATATATTATAACAAATACTCCGAATGCAAGTTTAAACAATATAAACAATTATGCCGACTCCAAATCTTGACCTTGGGTTGGCATACGACAGCGGAAGCATTTTTAATATTCACCTGAGAATAAACATGCTTAAAACGTCAACAAAAATATTGGTGAGCCATAGGTTTAATTTCTATATAATAATCATAACATTTAATAAGCCACAAGATTTTATTTAATTAAATGCGCAGGATCATTACAACTACAAAAATCATTCATACGATGAGTCGCCTGGTAACTGACCTTAACATAGAGCGCTTAAGATATCTGGCATCATACATTCCACTATTCAAATGTATGACAAGAACCCTTCGAAGTACTAAAGCATTTTCACTATTCGAAAATGGGGGTGGTTGGTGCCTGTAGATCTACCTTTAGGATTCGCGTCAATTAGTGTTTTTCACTAATTCTTAGGTTACCAAGCATAATAATAATAAGTACAGATATCCGGTATAACAATTCAATCGTAGAATGTAGTTCCATGAACTTGTGCTTATTTTGTAAAACATTTATAAATTTTGCATGTATTCTCATCCCAAAATAATTTAAATAGTAAAAATGGCACTATAACTCACTTGTGATGATTTCCGAATAGATGGTGATAAGACTTGGCCTTTTGACAAATTCACGAACCTAATAATAATATTCTTGTGTCAAGATATATATATATATATATATATATATATATATATATATATATATATATATATAATTAATATTCCATACTTATGATACTTGTGATAATTTTAATTGTCCATTGTTAGTAGTCCAACGTTCGTAGTCCAATAGTCCAACAGTATAAATATAAATGCGTATATTGTGTTAGAATTCACTAAAACTATAATATATTGTCTTAATATAATAAGACACATAATATGTATATTGTCTGAAGCAATCCGCGACCCATTGTATACATGTCTCAAGCTCGATCACAACTCAAAGTATATAATATTTTGGAATCCACTTTGACCCACAGCTAACTCGAGATTACTGCCAATGGTGTCTAATAGTTCGTTCCAATAATATATATAGAAGAAGTCAAAATGAAATGTCAAAACTTTGTATACGAGTCCACGGTGATCAAGTCATATATATATATATATATATATATATATATATATATATATATATATATATATATATATATATATATGGTGCCTTACGATCTTTATTAAGACTATAATATATTGTCGTAGGACTTAATCACGACTATTATAAATTGTATTTCCATAAGTTCGGGAACAAGACATGTATAAATACATGTAGGATACAAGGTAATTTAGCTAGGATAAGGTTAGCATCCATTTTTATAAATCATGTCCGTAGCTAAAAATTAAGAAAAATATCCAATTTTGTTTTACCCATAATTTCTTCGTTACAAATCCGTTTTGAGTGATTCGAGTTGCCATGGTTTCGTATCGAACTCAACATTATTAATATTAACAGAAAAAGTATAGGTTTATAGTAAAAAATACAGCTTAGGTTTCAAATAAGAGAAGATAGTCATATCCGTCGTAAGAACGACATCTTGATGACCGTTTTTGAAAAACATACTTCCACTTTGAGTTTAACCATGGATTTTGGATATATTTCATATCCATATAAAATAAGATTTTTCACCAAAGTAAATCTTTTAATTCAAAGTTTAAGATAGGTTTTTAAAATTAAACCCAAAACAGCCCCCGTTCGACTAAGACGACGTATATTCGATTTTAAGGTGTTCTTCCTGTTTACAAGTTTTTTATCCTTATGTTAGCTTGACATACTATCATAATACATGTGTTGAAGTGTTTTAAAATTCAAGTTAGAAGGATTAAGTTTATTTGCAAACAAGTTTAGAAATAATCTAAACTATGTTCTTGTTGTTATTAGTTATAACTCAAAATAAGATAGCTATATGAATACGAATCAAATAAGATTATGAATAAGGTTACTACCTCAAATCAAATGAGTAAAGTTGCTGGAGAAATAAGGAGAATATCTTGAGTTCAAAGATACCCTTGATGGCTTGAAATTCTTGAAGTGTTCTTGATCAAGCTTTGTTATGATAATTATAACTTGGATTATGAGACCAATACTTGCTGAATTGAATGGAGGTTTGAGAGAGTGTTTAAGTATGTGTTTAGAGGGTAAAATGATGTAGTTAATTGGAATGAAATGGATGGTTATTTATCCTACATGTCGGCATCAAAATGGGGACAACAACATGGCTCCATGGTTTGTAATTTTATGCATTTAGTCATACTAGTTTTCAAGCCATGGTTCTCACAAGTCTACATCATGTTTATACATGTCTCACAACTGATTGAGGGCTGCTAAGATCAATGATTTGGTATGTATATACCCATAGTAAATACGTATAGAAGCTGGGTATTATACGGGTATAAATACCGTATGAATACGAATAGGATTCTTGATAAAATTGAATGAGAAAATGAGTATAGCTATCTTTATTGAGTATAAATATATTGATATATATTATTAAGTCTTTCAAAAGTGTATTAATACATATTAATACAATACATATACATACATTTTAATTTAGAAGTTATTACAACATTAATCGTTATATATATGTATATAGTCTTGAAGTCTTTAAGTTAGTAATCTCATTTTATGTATATAACCAATTGTTATTATATATAATGAGATACTTAAATATCATTTTAACAAATCATAAGTATATATATATCCGTATATACTTCATTATATAATTATTTCAAATTATGATGTTCGTGAATCGTCAGACAGACTGGATGGTCAAACATTTGCATAAAATCCATTCCAAATATATATATATATATATATATATATATATATATATATATATATATATATATATATATATATCTTGACAAGTTTGATTGCTTAACATGTTGGAAATATTTAATTATGTAAATATTAATCTTCAATATATTAGCGGAAAAATCCCGGTCGTTACACCTGGGCTACTGGAAAAGTTTATTTCCAGATTTTTCGGTTCGAGTAGATGACTTTTCATTTAGGACTCGTCTTAATCCGATTTACGGTTTAGGATTTATAGCCTTCTGAAAGTCACTACACCTTTGTAACGTTGTGCTGAAATTTCTGACCTACTCGAACTTAAACCGTCGTCACGGTCAAACGATGATGAGTTTGGTTCTAAAAATTGGTCAATGGTTGGAGGACTCATATACGGATCCATAGCCACTGACTACGCATCTTTTCGATTTGTATAGAGGTTGTAGCAGTGGAACGAAGTCAGCCTTTGATTCGATCTCTATTTTTGATTGAAAACTTACTTTACTTTTTACTTATGTTGTTGAATGATGATGATACTTAAGACCTAATTTACATACTTTTAAACCTTTAGGAATGATTTACTGACTTAGTAACTTTTGACTTAGGTTGAGGACCTTTCGGACCAACTACTTGCTTACTTATCTCGTACCGACTTTACTACTTTTCACTGTGAGTTATAGTATCCCTTTTTACTTTAACTATTTTGGGAACTGAGAATACGTGCGTTTTTTTTATGTTTTACATACTAGGCACGAGTACTTAAACTTTATATATGTGTGGGTTATACAACGACATAAACTTTCCCCTTAGCTCGGTAATGTTTAGTCATTGGTCTTTGAACCGGTGAACGCGAATCTTAGATATGGATCCATAGGGTTTGACATCCCCACTCGGGCTAGTCGCGCTAGCATTTAACGGGTGTTTAATACTTCGTAAACTTACGCACTCGCCAAGTGTACTTTTAGGGGGTGATATTACGTTAAGTTAGTTACCAAGTGCCCACTGTTGAACATATACTTTTCATACTGTTTTGAAATACGAAATCTCGTGGCCTACCTTACATTACTGTTACATTTAAACTATATCTCACCAACATTCGTGTTGACGTTTTTAAGCATGTTTTCTCAGGTGCTTAGAGGTTTGATGCTTCTGCTGTAGTAGTCTTGCTGTGTAGACTCCCGCTGCTTTTGCTAGAAATGTCGCTGCATGAAACGTTTAACTTGCATTCACAAACTATGTTACTTTTGAAACAATGAATTTGTAATGACCATTGAGTCTCGTACTATTGTTAATTGCTTCTATTCGTAGAAGCCTACTATCCTTTGTAAAACTTTTGATGTTGGTTATAACGTCACCCTTTCTTATGAATGCAAACTTATTTTGCTACAGTAACACACTATTTGCTACAGTAAACACTATTTGCAACAGTAATACTATTTGCTACAGTAACACACTATTTGCTACAGTAAACACTATTTGCTACAGTACACTATTTGCTACAGTACACACTATTTGATGTCGACGAACTAGCAAACAAAAACGAAAAAGGCGGCCATGCGATCGCATGGCAAAAACACTGAAAACTCATGCGATCGCATGAGCTACAGTAAATGCAAAAGTATTATAAAAGGTTAGTTTGCTCGAACGAAGTATCACACTTTCTATCTCTCTGATTCTTTTTTTTATATATCTATATTATAATTATAATTATAATTTATAATTTAAGTTTAATAATAATAAGGTATATACGCGGGTGTTTTTAATTCGGGTTTCAAACCGCTTTAAGCTAAGGAAATATTGGGTATTATTCGGGGCATTGTTCTTGAATCCAAGGCCAACCATACAGTCGTCTACCATCATTACGTCTACGCAATTTGCCTACAATATTGAATTGCAATATTGAACTGTGAGTTTATAGTCTCCCTTTTTAAATACTTTAAATATTTTTGGGCTGAGAATACATGCAATTTATTTTAAACGCGATAAGACACAAGTACATACTAAATTCTACACTGAGTTAAACCGAAAATCCCTTAGCTTTGGTAACTAGTAGCTGCCAGTACATAGGATATGGACTGGTGGGCGCGAATAATTGTATATGAATCCATAGGGCTTGACATCCCCGTCCGAGCTAGAGCGCTAGCCTTTTAACGGACGTATGTTATTTGAGTTTAAGACACGTTGGTTTGCGTGTATTAAAACGAATGGGGTAATTATCACTATATCGTTAAGTTTAGTTACCAGGGTGCTCTGTTACGTAGAATCTATTGATAAACTTTTGAAGAAATCTTGTGGTCTATCTTTATATATGTTTATGACTCGAGCAATTAAACCTATAACTCACCAACATTCGTGTTGACTTTTTAGCATGTTTTATTCTCAGGTCCTTAGAATGCTTCCGCTGTGATGTGCTTGTTGCCTGCATGGAGTCTCTCATGCTTTGTACAAAGTTTATTGCATTCAAAATAAAACTGCGTTGTGTAATAAATAATTGGACTGTGATGTCAACCTGTAAATTAAAGACTTATGTATTTCGGGGTTTTGCTTATACCTAAGCACTCGCCCACATGTTTATAACTTTCTATGTTTAGAAAGTCACTTATTTTAATGAATGAAATATTTTATCAAAACGTATCATATAGAGGTCAAAGCCTCACTGTGGAATCAATGATTAACGTGCCGCGTCAATAGCGATTTTGACGGGTCGTTACAGTTGGTATCCGAGCTTGAGGTCATAGGGAACCAGAAATTACATTAGTGTGTTTAACTGGTAATTGTTAGGATGCATTAGTGAGTCTGGACTATGACCATATCTGTTTTTACTGATTTTTGCTTATCATTTGGTCAAAAACATTATATATGATATATTTATATGCTAACGTAATTGTTGTTTCAATTATGTGATAGATGACTTCTTCTAATCCTATCATTTTGTACGACTCGGAATCAGACACTGAATCTATTCTATCCACAACTGAAAAGGGCGTTCCAATACCTATTAAAGAAGAAATTGTGTTAGCCGGGGAATCTCAACTCCCGGTAAACCCAGAGGAGGTTCCAGCTCCACTCAGCTTTAGTTTTCCGGAGCCACAGTATCGTTGGCATGGACCCATGATCCCTGGAGTAAACGAGGATCGTCCATTTCTAAACAAATATGAACATTGGTCCAGATATACCGCCGACGGGCGGGTTGTGCCGATTACGCCTGGCAGATTTCGATTCATGACCACCGGTACATATTCTCGCAGTTCGTCATCATATTCTCCTACACATGACTCAGACAGTTCGTCATCAGACGAAATCAGTAAGGAGGAGGATTTCGCTAATGAAATAAAAGAGGTCACTAAGGAGAAATTTCAACTTGCTATAGATAATAAAAACAACCACAATAATAAAAAGTCCTTAATTATTAAAAAGGAACATGACCATTCGATCCGTAAACACCCTTATTGTATTAAACCCACTGAGGCAACGGGTACCTCAAAACCCCAATCAAAAATAAAATACACTGCTAGAATGTCTGTCGGACCATGTGCACACAAACAATTGGCAGAGAGAACCAAATGGGAAGAAGTTTCTGATAGTTCTGAATAAACGACCTCGCAACCATAAATCTTCCATGCGCTATTCTTTTGCTTATGTGTGCTACTCTATCTTGTTATGTAAAATAAGCATATGTAAAATATCAGTATTGTATGGTATTGTATTATTTTGGTTTATTAATAATAAATGCATGGAATGATTATTTGTATCATTATTACTTCTTATTATTATTATTACATAATAATGTAGTAACTCACTATAATTTTTCATAGTGGAATATTATTAGGATTTTAGTAGTTAATTCCTTGTACTAGCTATTATGTATGAACTTAACGGGTAGGTAATACCCTAGAAAAAAATTATAAAATGCTAATAAGAAGAAAAGGCTTTTATAATAATCGGTTCATATTATTAATATGCTACGGTTAACTATTGACAACTCATTTTACCTATAATATTCTATATGATTAAATTATATCTGTTGTGTTTATTGAAGAAACATGTCTCAAATGTCGGATGCTGAGTTTGAGCAGCTAGTCGAGAAACGTGTGAATGAAAGAATTGCTGCAACCGAGGCAGCAAAAGCAACAGCCGAAGCAGTAGCCAAAGTAGCAGCCGTAAACATAAACTCACGAAATGGATGCTCATACAAAACTTTTCAAGGATGCAAACCACAGACGTTTAGTGGAACCGAGGGACCAGTTGGTCTAACCCGATGGTTTGAAAAGATGGAGTCCATTTTCAAAATCAGTAATTGTGCAAACGGAGACAAGTCAAAGTATGCTTCGTGCACGTTGCAAGATGGTGCACTTACTTGGTGGAACAATTATGCTAAAGCAGAAGGAATAGATACAGCATATGATATCTCTTGGGAAGAACTGAAAAAGATGCTAATCGAGGAGTACTGTCCTCGAAACGAGATCAGAAAAATGGAATATGAGTTACGTAATCTGAAGGTTATCGGCGCGAATCTCAATAACTATGAAAAGCGTTTCATGGAAGTAGCCTTGTTGTGTCCCAAATTGGTGCCAAACGAGAAACGAAAGATAGAAATGTATATTGACGGTTTATCGATCAATATCAAAGGAAATGTTACATCGTCCAAACCAAATACGATGCAGGAAGCCATGACAATGGCACACCAACTCATGGACCAGATCACAGAGAGTTCGATTAAGGCACCAATTACCGAAGTCAAGACAACTGAAGGAAAGAGGAAATGGGAAGACTATAAGGGCAAAAGTACTCACCTGAAGAAACAAGAAATTTTTAAAGGTAAACAAGATGGGGCAACTGCAAGTCCAAACTATAAGGGACCCCATCCGTTCTGCAAAAGATGTTACACACATCATGCAGGTTATTGTCAAGTGGTCTGTGATAAGTGCAACAAGAAAGGACATGTGGCGAAAGATTGTTATGCCACCGTTTCTGAAGTAAAGACAAAACCGACCGATGTCAAGAAATATTTTGGATGCGGGAAGTCTGGTCACTTTATAAATCAATGCCCTGATAAGGAGAAGAACAAAGAACCCGCACGTGGGAGGGCATTTAATGTTAGTACCAGTGAAGCACGTAAGGATCCTAATCTTGTCACGGGTACGTTTACCGTTAATAATCAACTAGCTTCTATTATGTTTGATATGGGTGCTGATAGAAGTTATATGTGTAAAGACTTTAGTTCTAAACTAAAATGTATATCATTGCCTCTAGACGATAAATATACTATTGAATTAGCTAATGGTAAACTGATAAAAGCCGATAAAATTTGCCATGGTTGCGAAATAAATCTCGCTGGTGAAACCTTCAAAATCGATTTGATACCCGTATAATTAGGAAGTTTTGACGTAATCGTTGGCATGGACTGGATGTCCAAAACAAGAGCGGAAGTTTTTTGCGCTGAAAAAGCAATCTGCATCCCTCATAAGGATGAAACGTCATTAATGATTTATGGGGAGAAGAGAAACTCGAAGCTGAACCTTATCAGCTGTATGAAGGCTCAGAAACTTATAAGAAAATGTTGTTATGCTATTCTGGCACACGTAAAGAAGATCGATACTGAAGAAAGAAGCATTGATGACATGCCGGTTGTAAGAGAATATCCCGGAGTATTTCCAGAAGAATTACCGGGGTTACCTCCACATAGATGTGTAGAATTCCAGATTGATCTCATACCAGGAGCTGCACCTGTAGCCCGATCTCCATATAGACTTGCACCTTCAGAAATGCAAGAATTACAAGACTAGTTGCAAGAATTATCGGACCGTGGATTTATTCGTCCCAGTTTTTCACCTTGGGGTGCTCCTATTCTGTTCGTCAAGAAGAAGGATGGATCTATGAGAATGTGCATAGATTACCAAGAATTAAACAAATTAACGATCAAGAATCGGTACCCATTACCGAGGATTGATGATTTGTTTGATCAATTGCAAGGATCAAGTGTTTATTCTAAGATTGATCTACTCTCCGGATATCATCAGCTGAGAGTGAAGGAAGAAGATGTTCCTAAAACCGCGTTCAGAACCCGTTACGGTCACTATGAGTTTCTAGTCATGCCTTTTGGATTAACTAATGCTCCAGCAGTATTCATAGATCTAATGAATCGCATCTGTAGACCGTATTTAGACAAATTTGTCATTGTTTTTATCGACGACATATTGATTTACTCGAAGAACAAGGAAGAACATGAGCAACACTTAAGACTGGTACTAGAGATACTCACGAAAGAAGAATTGTATGCAAAATTTTCGAAGTGTGATTTCTGGTTACAATAAGTACAATTTTTGGGCCATGTTGTCAGTAAACATGGAATTAAAGTTGACCCTGCCAAGATCGAATCCATTAGTAAATGGGAAACACCGAAGACTCCAACATAAATCCGTCAATTCTTAGGTCTTGCTGGTTACAAGATTCATTCAAGATTTCTCTAGAATCGCCAAACCCTTAACTGCATTGACTCAAAAGGGAAAGAAGTATGATTGGTCCACGGAACAGGAATCCTCATTCCAGTTATTAAAGAAGAAGTTAACGTCTGCACCCATTTTGTCATTACCGGAAGGAAATGATGATTTCGTGATCTATTGTGATGCTTCACGCCAAGGTTTAGGATGTGTATTAATGCAACGCATAAAAGTTATCGCATATGCCTCACGACAACTAAAAATTCATGAAAAGAACTATACGGCGCACGATTTGGAACTTGGAGCAGTAGTTTTTGCACTCAAAATATGGAGACACTATCTATATGGCACCAAGTGTACAGTATACACCGACCATAAGAGTCTTCGGCATATTTTTGATCAAAAACAACTCAATATGAGGCAACGTCGCTGGGTAGAGTTGTTAAACGATTACGATTGTGAAATCCGTTACCACCCCGGAAAGGCTAATGTTGTAGCTGATGCCCTAAGTCGGAAAGAAAGAGTAAAACCTCTTAGGGTCCGAGCTTTGAATATTACAATTCGTACTGATCTCACAAAACAAATTCAAGCAACACAGTTAGAGGCTTTAAAAGCAGAAACCGAAAAAGGCGAAATGAGCAAAGGGTTAGAAAAACAACTTGAAGTAAAAGCCGATGGAACCCTGTATTTTGCTGGTAGGATATGGGTACCAAGACATGGTAACCTAAGGCAACTAGTACTGGATGAAGCACACAAAACGAGGTACTCAATTCATCCAGGAAACGGGAAAATGTACCACTATCTCAAGAAGTTCTATTGGTAGCCTAATATGAAGACAGAAATTGCTACTTATGTAAGCAAATGTTTGACATGTGCGAAGGTCAAAGCTGAGCACCAAAAGCCGTCAGGATCACTGCAACAACCGGAAATTCTGCAGTGGAAATGGGAAAGAATAACCATGGATTTCATTACGAAATTGCCAAGGACTGCAAGTAGTCATGATACTATTTGGGTGATAGTTGATCGTCTGACTAAATCAGCTCACTTTCTAACAATAAAGGAGACAGACAGTATGGAGAAATTAGCACGCCTATATTTTAAGGAAGTAGTTTCCAGGCATGGTGTACCTATCTTCATCATATCTGATCGCGACACCCGATTCACATCACGTTTCTGGCAGTCATTACAAAAAGCATTGGGAACTCGATTAGATATGAGCACCGCTTATCACCCACAGACAGATGGTCAAAGTGAAAGAACAATACAAACATTGGAAGACATGTTACGGGCATGCGTGATTGACTTTGGAACCAGTTGGGATCGACACTTACCGTTGGTAGAATTTTCATACAATAACAGCTATCATACGAGCATCAACGCAGCGCCATTTGAAGCACTTTACGATAGAAAGTGTAGATCTCCTATCTGTTGGAGCGAAGTAGGAGAAAGACAACTTACTGGACCAGAAATTATTCATGAAACCACCGACAAGATCATTCAAATACAATAACGATTGAAAACGGCCATGAGTCGCCAAAAGAGTTATGCTGATATAAGAAGAAAACTGCTAGAATTTCAAGTGGGCGACAAAGTCATGTTGAAAGTGTCACCCTGGAAAGGCGTTATACGATTCGGTAAACGAGGAAAGCTAAGTCCTAGGTACGTAGGACCCTTTGAAATCACCGAAAGAATTGGAGCAGTTGCTTATCGATTAAAGCTACCACAAGAACTTAGTAGTGTTCATGACACATTTCACGTGTTAAATTTAAAGAAATGTTTAGCTGAAGAGGATGTCGTAATTCCTCTTGACGAAATACGAATTAATGATAAACTCCATTTTGTCGAAGAACCTGTTGAAATCATGGACCGTGAGGTCAAACAATTAAAACAAAGCAAAATACCGATAGTTAGGGTTCGTTGGAACGCTAGACGAGGACCCGAGTTTACTTGGCAACGTGAGGATCAAATGAAGCAAAAGTATTCACATTTGTTCACTGATATCGCTCATAAAACAGGTACTACTCAAAATTTCGGGACGAAATTTTCTTTAACGGGGAGGTTATGTGATGACCCGGAAAATTTCGACTTATTTAAACCAATTCTCTATACGATATTTTTTTTATTTTGACACGTTAAACAAAGTCTGTTAGATTGAGTCTCAAAATTTTAGAACTGTTTCATATATACAATTACCTTTGACTACTCTCGACGATTCATGAACAATTATATGTATGTATATATATATGTACAAGTAAAAACAACTTTCATACAGTAAAACACTATTTGCTACAGTAAAAATGACTTTGCTACAGTAAAACACTATTTGCTACAGTGAAACCGTATTTTGCTACAGTGAAAACGACTTTGCTACAGTGATTTGCATTTGCTACAGTAAACACTATTTACTACAGTGCACTATTTGCTACAGTACACACTATTTGATGTCGACGAACTAGCAAACAAAAACGAAAAAGGCGGCCATGCGATCGCATGAGCTACAGTAAATGCAAAAGTATTATAAAAGGTCAGTTTGCTCGAACGAAGTATCACACTTTCTATCTCTTTGATTCTTTTTTTTTATATATTTATATTATAATTATAATTATAATTATAATTTATAATTTAAGTTTAATAATAATAAGGTATATACGCGGGTGTTTTTAATTTGGGTTTCAAACCGCTTTAAGCTAAGGAAATATTGGGTATTATTCGGGGTATTGTTCTTGAATCCAAGGCCAACCATACAGTCGTCTACCATCATTACGTCTACGCAATTTGCCTACAATATTGAATTGCAATATTGAACTGTGAGTTTATAGTCTCCCTTTTTAAATACTTTAAATATTTTTGGGCTGAGAATACATGCAATTTATTTTAAACACGATAAGACACAAGTACATACTAAATTCTACACTGAGTTAAACCAAAAATCCCTTAGCTTTGGTAACTAGTAGCTGCCAGTACATAGGATATGGACTGGTGGGCGCGAATAATTGTATATGGATCCATAGGGCTTGACATCCCCGTCCGAGCTAGAGCGCTAGCCTTTTAACAGACGTATGTTATTTGAGTTTAAGACACGTTGGTTTGCGTGTATTAAAACAAATGGGGTAATTATCACTATAGCGTTAAGTTTAGTTACCAGGGTGCTCTGTTACGTAGAATCTATTGATAAACTTTTGATGAAATCTTGTGGTCTATCTTTATATATGTTTATGACTCGAGCAATTAAACCTATAACTCACCAACATTCGTGTTGACTTTTTAGCATGTTTTATTCTCAGGTCCTTAGAATGCTTCCGCTGTAATGTGCTTGTTGCCTGCATGGAGTCTCTCATGCTTTGTACAAAGTTTATTGCATTCAAAATAAAACTGCGTTGTGTAATAAATAATTGGACTGTGATGTCAACCTGTAAATTAAAGACTTATGTATTTCGGGATTTTGCTTATACCTAAGCACTCGCCCACATGTTTATAACTTTCTATGTTTAGAAAGTCACTTATTTTAATGAATGCAATATTTTATCAAAACGTATCATATAGAGGTCAAAACCTCATTGTGGAATCAATGATTAACGTGCCGCGTCAATAGCGATTTTGACGGGTCGTTACAATTAGGGTGAGATTCGAGGTAAAAGCTGCAACTCTTATCTTTGGAACCCTAACTTATCCCTTTTATACTTGTGAAATTTCTGCATTTAAAACATCGTAGGTGCGCCGCACCTTATAATGGTGGGCCTCACCATATAACGTAGAGCACAGGTGTGCCGCACCTTAAGGCTGGAGCGCCGCACCTTATAACTTGGCAAACTTCCTTCATGGACTGATGATGAAATTTGATTTTCCTTTGAAATGGTGCGCCTCATCTGGTGTTTAGTTTGCCGCACCTCTTAACTGCACTTCCAGAATTCTTGTTTTCTCACTTGAAACTGCACATTTGCACTTGCCTTGCACTTTCAACCATGCCCTGCACTTTGGTTCACTAATTTGGCTAGATGTTGGTTAATTTTGCACCAATATGAGTTTTTAGCCTTAAACCAATGCAATTGCACAAATATCCGACTTTCGGGCTTAATAAAAATCTAGAACGAGTTAAATGAGGGAGATATTGCGAGGTAAAATATATGTAAATCAAGCAATATCGGCAACTAAAACTAACAGATTAACTAATGTCAAAATGGGCAAAATACCAGATGATAAAAAAAATTCAAATTTTAGTAATTGGATTTGATGTGTATTGCACCTTTGTTATCATGCCAATTTTTTGGTACTCTGACATAGTAAAAAGAAAATATCTTATTAAAAAAAAAGAATAAAAAATATCAAATGGAAGTAGGACATACCATATGCATGGGCATTTCCAACTTACTAGTCAATCTCATCCTACATATCTAAATCTATACATCTATATATATATATATATATATATATATATGAAATAGGAAACTGTATATATATTGCAAGATTAATTTATAATTTCAAAATGCTTAATATGTCAGTTAAAAGAAACATGGTTTATAAAATTCTCAAATTATCTACCAATTTTATGAATCCTACCAAAAAGTAACATTTGATACTCATGAAGCATATAATATTCGATTCGGGTTCGGTCCATGCTTGACAACAAAGTAAGGGGATTTAAGGGTCTTTTGAGTATAACTCTCTGGTCCAGAATACCGTGAATAACCCCATTACGAGATGATGATCTCATAAGGGGTGGTTAAACGTTGACCCACCATCATCGGGGTAACCGGTTGATGGCTCAAGGGAAGTGTTTGGGATTTATGTTCAAGGAACGTTACCTGTAACCATAAGAGTAAGGATGGTAAAGCTACTAGACCGGTAGTGCGGGTTGAGAAGTTGTGTATCTGGTGGCGCATGTGTAACTTATGGTATGATTAAGTATGAGATATTGTGTTCTTGGTGAGAGTCTCCTGTATCTAGAGATTAATCCTCTATTTATAGTTGGAATCCACTTGTCCATAAGTGCCACGTAATAAGATGATGAGATCATGTCCGACCGTGGTTGTACTATTTCTCCTTTGAAATCTGTCAAGTAACATCATCATGTCAGGTGTGCTATTCGTCTGTTCTGGTCGCTTGCGTGGAGTATAATGCCAACGGACTATAGTACAATGTTGGGATCGTGCTCTGCTCTTCACTTTATCTGCAGTTTGCAAGTTGATGTCTTTCATGATCGACTTATGTCATCGGTTTTCGACTGCGCTCGATGTTCATAAGCTTGTTGTGCCAGTGCTATCTTTGCTGGCGCATTTGTTCGTTTATCTAATAATTTGTACACGTGATCAGCACGTGTGATGCGCTACACGCTGGGTTCGGGTATGCGTATCATTAAGTCCCCCAGTTCGATTTTATGCGCAAGAAGTGTGCATGGTGTCAAACTCAACTAGTCGTATTAATCTAGAAACATCAATATTAACGCCATTGCCAATATGAATTTAAACAACCTTGCAAAAGTAATCATAGTAATTGGGAACGAAAGGGGAAGGTTGATCAATGTTGGGCGGTGCATTTAATGTGGAATGCTCAGAGCGCCGCCTGACATCATGTGACCGTCATTTCATCCGTCAGCTGTCTTTTCATTGCCCCCTACTCGAGTACTCCTTGTGCTATGTGTGGCACGTGTTTTGTCTTCGGGCCTTTCATTTTAACCTCCCTTTTTTTTTATCTTCCGGAAGAAGTTTTAAAATCTTACCTTGCATATAAATACCTCATAATTTCGTGAATTAATTTTTTACCTTCTCCGTCAACTCTGTTCCAAAGCCAACTTCTTTCCGCTACGTCCGCGATCTTTACCTTCTCTTTCAACTCTATTCAACGCGTCATGTACCGAATCGAAAATGTTGTCCATAAAATGGATAACACGACATAACAATTCGATTAGAGATAGACAATGTATCGTTAGGAAATTCATCAAACAAACGAAATTTAAATCCAAGGATGCACTGAGTTTGTGACCGATTCGTGTATATGCTTGACATGATCCGTTTTGAGGAAAGCAAACAATGATCCCGACTTTGTCAAGGGAACTTGAAGCTTCGGTGCAATACGTGGTCAAAGTTTAAACATTAAATAAATATGGGGTCAAAGTATATAAACATTAAATCTTTGGTGTAAGTAAGTAAATATTTGGGGGTTTTGTTTTTCATCATATTCGATGACATGACCTACCTAACTTCCTATTCTTCATCAGTGCGGACGTGCGGTGCCCTACTCCTCACTCCCCTTTCAGTTTCGAGCTCCACCGGCGGGATCTGAGGTTCCTCTCCGGCACGGATCCTCTACCAATTTCCCCCTATCACTGAGGTATTTTCCCTTTTTTATAGTTTTTTATAACATTTAATTCGATTGATTTGAGTCTAGGTTTTTTTAGGATTAGAGTTTCATTTCTGCTTGAACGATTGATTTGGTAGCATTTCGTTAATGTTCTTTGTATATTTTTCTGATTATTGTAGTGGAGTCCATTGTTACTAGAATAGCGCTTTATTCGCTTACGATGATAAACACCCAATTTTTAGGGTTTTTTTCTGGTATTATAAGATGTTAATTGACGCGACAAACAAATTATATTTATTATTATTACTGTTTACTATATTTGTTACTATAAAATGGAGTTAAAACAAGATAGTGATGTCAGGTTGTTAGCTCCTGTTACAGTAGTATTTTTCTATTTTTTGGTCCTTGATACTTGTACTACATAAATTGATAAGAATAAAGAGTTAAAAGTTATATTTCGTCTTTAAGAGCACAAGGAGGTCGTGACACTGTCTAATTTCAGTGTCTAGGTAGACACTGAAATTTAATTTAACACTGAAGGCAAAAGGGGGAAAATGGTTTGGTGTCTAATTTCAGTGTGGAGTGGTTAAGTGCAAATCCAAAGTCTTGGACTCTACACTGGACCTTGACGACGGTTTAACGCCGGAAGGGTTGGGTTCCCGGTGTCGGATGAACAAAACTGCGAAAAATGGGTATCGACTCCGTGTGCTCTAAAGTATGCATTTGTGACAAATAGTAGGTAAAAAGTAAGGGGTGTGAGTATGTTTTCTAGTGTACGTAGGATCATGTTGTATGACATTTTATTCCCTCATAAGGCTAGATATTTTGTGCAGGTTTTTGGATAGTTGGAATTTGTTGTAGTTATGGCTCCGAATCCACATGTTGTGAATGCCTTTCGGGCTATGAGAGAACTTGGTATACCTGAAGAGAAAACAAAACCAGTTTTAAAGAATCTTTTGAGAATCTACGAAAAAAATTGGGTACTTATTGAAGAAGAAAATTACAGAGCTCTTGCAGATGCCATCTTTGACAGCGAGGAAGCAGAGGCATGCTTTTTAGTTAATATTTATTATTATTTATAATTATTATTGTCATGATATTATAATTATTGATATAAAATGTAAAGTTAACTGTCTTCATTATGCATCTTTAATTTCTTCAAAGCCCTGACTATTTTTATGTTCCAGGCAGCCGAACAGAAGAAACTAAATGATAATGAAGAAACAGAAGTAAGTAGTTATCATCATGAGTAGACGTGGTGGTTTCAGTTGATCAAAATTTTAAATGGGTTGAGGGTGCTTTTGATAAAACTGACTAATTAAGCGCTGAATGATTAAAGCGTTATGAATGACAATAACCCGTTTGATAAACATTTTGAAATGACAATGTGAATGATGTAAAATTACCATATTAACCTTTTGCATTGATAAAAAAAAATCACAGTTGTTTAATAAGTTGTATAATAAGTGTCTTTGATATAATTTAAAGAAGATATTACATAAAAGTTAGGTGCTTAATGCTTAAGTGAGTATTTGAACTCTGAAATTCATCTAAGAGGTAATCAAACGTTTTTATCTCGGAGGGACCACATGAAAAATAAAAATTTAAAAAAGGTTAATAAAAAAGAACAGGGTAGATCATATCTTAAATGTTGATTTTATTCAAAATTTTTAGATTGTTATCAAAAATTCTCTTATAGTGATGTATAAACTGCCCAATAAACTCGTTCGGCTCATTTGGCCACCTATTATGAGTATCTATTATCTAACATTGCTTCTCCTTCTGTTCGGCCCGATCGGTGTCGTATTTCAGGCAGCAGAACTGAAAAAGAAACTTGAGCAAGCTGAAGTATGTAGTGTCTTTGATTTATGAGTGTATGCATTTTTTCGATTACACATCTATAAACATGACTTTTTGTTATTTAATTTTTTTTGCTTCACCATTTTCCATCACCAGTTAATGAAAGTTATTGAAGAAGAAGAAACACAAATTCCCGAAGAACCAGAACGACCCTTAAAGCGGTTACGGTTAAGGCACCAAGATGGATCCTCTTGCACCCCCGACTCAAATGGAGTACCACTTAAGAAGCCCAAATTGGAGATTGATAACCTTCCTTATGCTATACCCAAGTCTCAAGCACGGGCTCAAACTTCAACCGTTGACCCGATTTCGCCCCAACAACAAAGTATAGACAAGGGAAAAAAACCTGTTTTACCAGATATTGCGAATGACTCTGGATCTGATTCGGGTCTTCGTCTAAGGTCTTCGAAGGACAAAGGGAAAGAACCGATTTCACCTCAAACGGGTCCTCGAGAGATGAGGTCAGCGGCTGATAGGTCGTCACATGGAGTGCGGTTTAGAGAGCCAAAACCCAAACAAACCATTCTTCCTTTAATTAAGCCTAAAGATGAACCGGTTGATACATCATCGGCTAAGATCCCTCCTTCAGTGGTTCGGCCAGGTAATTCATTTTTTAATTTTGTAAGATTTTAGTGCGAGGTTAGAGGTTGTAAAATAGGCAGGTTGAGTAATGGTTTCAGATGGTATCCGTTCAAAGAGACTAGTTTCTTGTGCGTGGTTACCCTGAACAATCTAGTCCAGATTTAAATCAAGTTTTATATAAACATTTGGTTTATAAGATATAATTTTTATTTCTAATCAATCAGACTTTATTGATTAATAAAATTAGGCGATTCTATCCATAGGAAAACCTTTGGGTTTCTTATTAGTTTTTACCCACTTGACCACTTGACCACTTGACCTATTCGAGCCATTCTTTTCATGTTATTTTTATTTGACCCATTAGAGAGAAAAAAACTGCGGTTGACCCATTTACAAGTGTAGTTCGAAATTTCTACCTATAATATTGTGTTAATCTGAGGTATTACAACAAGAACATCTTCTAACTAATAGGTCTAATTTTGCTATATCCTAAGCTAAATGGTACGCGTTTTCTTATACCTTAACAGAATCATTGACCAATGGAGCTTCTTCAACTGAAGCCGACCCGAACGCAGAAGCTGATCGACCTCTAACATCTCAGCCTGCTGACAATAAAGCACCATCAGACGTAACAAATGGTCATGAGCTTCAAATGGTCCCACATGAATCAACCGAAAGATTAGATATCGCTTCCTCTTCATCTGGAGAAATCAAGATTTCTTTATGCTGCAACTCTGTTACAAAGTCTAATTTATCTTTACATGATTTATTAAATAAAATGGAAGCTAAGTGCCGTAATTCATACAAATTCCTGGAACCAAACTTTTCGGTGAAGGAACTTATGAAAGATATGTGCGAGTGCCTTTTGGAAGCTGAAACCGACTCCATTGTTGATGCCAATGGTGACACCGATGGCTCAATCGGTAAAAAAGGTGATTGCGAAAACGGATTTGAACATACTGAGTCACACAGTAATGATATACGGCCTGTTGTCGATGTTAATGACATATCTAAAGGACAAGAATCAGTGATGATATCATTGGTCAACCAAGTCAACACCGAGTGTCCTCCAGCGTTCAATTACATTCGCAACAATGCAGTTTTCCAAAACGCTTATGTTAACTTTTCGCTAGCTCGTATTGGGGATGACAATTGTTGCTCATCTTGTTTTGGCGATTGTCTGACATCATCAACCCTGTGTGCTTGTGCACTCCAATCGGGTGGTGAATTTGCGTATACACAAGAGGGTCTTGTTAAAGAGGAGCTTCTAGAAGAGTGTATTAAAATGAACCGGGACCCGCAAAAACACTGTTTGTTTTATTGCAAGGAATGCCCTTTAGAACGATCCAAAAATGACGAGATTGTAGAAGCCTGTAAAGGTCATTCAGTCAGAAGTTTTATTAAGGAATGTTGGTTAAAGTGCGGTTGTAATAAACAGTGCGGTAATCGAGTTGTACAGCGTGGTATTAAAGCCAAATTGCAGGTAATTATTCTGTTTTAAATATAAATTTTACTCAATGTTGTTATTGCTTTAGTTATTCGATGGCTAGATGAGTATGGTAATGGGTTGGGTCAGCACATTTATAAATAATTTAGTGTACCAAATACTTATATATAATTAAATATTAAAAATTAAAAATTTATTCTAAATGAAACTATATTTTCTGAATTAATTGGTCGAAAATGCCACCTCTAGTTCTCTCTTAGGGTAGCTTAAATTACTACAAAAGTTATGTTCTTACAATCAATATTCAATATTTAACTTTATAAATAAGACGATTTATGAGGTAGAATTCTATAAACGAAGTTTACCTTCAACCTGTTTGACCCTATTTCATGTGCTCTTCATTTTCTTTCGTGTTACATGGTAGAGATATAACACATTCCACATTTGTCCAGTCATACATAAGTTGGTTGAGATCTTTAAAATGCACCCTCTACTTGAGTTATATAATCTCTATTATTTATATTTGTTACTTATAAAATAATGTTTCTTAACAATATTTCTGTTTGTCATCTTTTACTAGGTGTTCATGACACCTGGAGGAAAAGGGTGGGGCCTACGGACTCTAGAGGATCTTCCTAAAGGTGCATTTGTTTGTGAGTATGTTGGAGAAGTATTGACGAATGCTGAACTTTACGAACGAGTTTCAAAAAGTTCAAACAAAGATGAACATGCTTATCCTGTACTACTTGATGCTGATTGGGGTGCTGAGAGTGAATTAAAAGATGAAGAAGCTCTTTGTTTGGACGCTACTTATTATGGAAACGTAGCTAGATTTGTCAATCATAGGTAAGTTTGTACGTCGAACACGTTTAGTTAGATCCGTAATTGTAACTCTGTTTTCTTCGTTGATTTTCCCCCTTTTTAGGTGTTTTGACTCGAATATGGTCGAGATTCCAGTTGAAGTGGAGAATCCTGATCATCACTACTATCATGTATGTAGTTTTGTTCATTTATAGATATTTACTATTGAAATCGTATATGTTGGATGTTAAAGTTTGATTATTGCAGCTCATAAGTGAATCTTGTCTCCGTTTCTTATGTGCAGCTTGCTTTTTTCACTACAAGAAAGGTGAAAGCCCTTGAAGAATTAACATGGGTACGATCGGATTTTTATATTTGTTTTCTAAACATAGTTAAACTAAAAAGATATGTTTGCTCTATTTTTTTTTCTTCCTGAATTCGGGATGTTGTCCTGTCCTTGTTGTATATATAGTTGGTAGCAATATCGATCCATCTAGTTATGAAGTGGTCGATTTGGGTTATATTTTACTCTGAACGGCTCAAATGAGATAAATAACGGCTAAAACGGAACTATATAAAATGGGGTGGGGAGTTTTGAACATTGTGTTCCGGGTCTTTTTTAAATGCCTTTATGTTCTTCGTTGACGTGTAATCAGTTGATCTTCGAATCAGATAGGAGTTGAGTCCGGTTTGAATGTAATGCTCGGATTCTAGAGGGAGAAACATTGTGTGAGATAAATTGTGTTATCTTTACAAATTTCAAATGTTTGAATAAGAAGACCCAAGTGTCCTATTTATAGGCGAAAGGTCACACCTTAAACTTCGGATGTAACATGTCGTAACCTGATTGGATGGTCAACTCCGAGCCTTATGGGTTGACCTGCCAATCATGTTACGACACGTGGCTTTTGAAGTTTAAGGTTTGACCGTTTGTGTATGAATAGGATACTTGGACCTTCATTATTCAAACACTTGGAATCTGTTAGAGATTACACACTTTCTCTCTCTCACAGACAGTGTTTAATCTTTCTAACACAATGTTTTTCTCTCTAGAATTCGAGCATTACATTCAAACCAGACTAAAATCTTATTCGATTCGGAGATCAATTGATTACACGTTAATGGAGAACCTACTATTGATAACCGTTTATCTTCAACGTGATTATTCAGAATACGTACGATCACTAATTCACTAATCTATGATATAAAACAGTTTAAAAAGATTGTCTTAATGATTTTTGGTTAAATCTAAACTGTTTCTACTCGTACGAAAAATCTCATTTTGGTCCAATACCTAATTCGGCCAATTGCACTGCACTTTGCTGTTGCTATATAATATTTGTATTCTAATGACTAATTGTATGGTACAATGTGGATGTACATATGCCTATGATTGACCTGTTTTAAGCAATTATATAATAACCTTCCTGCAGGATTATGGTATCGACTTTGATGACGATGAACATCCTGTGAAGGCGTTTAGGTGTAAATGTGGTAGCAGATTTTGCCGAAACATCAAACGTCCAAATAGTAAGTAGCATTATGTACACATCTTCCCCATTTTTCTTGCACTGAAGCATAAAAACTTGCATGTTTTATCCAACATAAACTGAACAATAACCCGTTTCAACCTGAACCCAACCTGCCCGTCTTGCCAAATCTACAATTTAATGTTCACAAAGGGCGAACCTGTCAACAAAACATGAAATAATATCACGTATTTTCTTCCAGTACCTGTGGATGAAGTTCTTTTACTTGTGTTTATAAGATTGTAGTTTAACATATATTTATCTGTATCGTTTCAGGGTCCAGAAAAAGAAGATCAATTAAATAATTAACAAACCTCTTCTAAAGGTTGTCACCACAATGGGGCTAACCTTGGTTTTGGGACTGTTTCAACCAGTGGTGTTTGGTTTGCTTGTATTGTTAGTATGATGACAAGTTAGACATGGGTTGTTAAGATTGTGTTTGTAAGCCCGTCGCGTTCTTTTATGTTTTCTTGTATGTTAGCGACTTAGCGTCTTCATGAATTTGGATCGTCTTCAGCCCTTTGTAGCTGGTTTGACGCTGTACGTTGAATATGTGGATGTGTAGGATTTAATAATTTTTAATGCAGCATAAGGCAGGATGTTGGCTTTATAGTCTTTTGTCAGTCGTCCACAAGTTTTTTGTGTAACACCCTAGGCAAATCCCACATCGCCCACTAACATGAGTGATCATGGGATTATAAGGTAATACTCACGCTTAAATGACACAACGCGTTTTGGGATCACAGGCTGAGTAGAAATGCGAGTACGTTGTGGTTAAGCGTGCTCGGGCGAGAGCACTACCAGGATGGGTGACCTCCTGGGAAAGTGCTTCTCGTGTGTGGTCGCCAAGAAAAAGCCGTGCGCCTGCGGGCAAAGCGGACAATATTGTGGTCATGTTAAGCTGGGGTATTACAGAATGGTATCAGAGCCACTCATGTGCCGTTGGGGGTGGTGGGGCAAACCTCATCGAGGACGATGAGTCTCTAGGGGGGGTGAATGTAACACCCTAGGCAAATCCCACATCGCCCACGAACATGAGTGATCATGGGATTATAAGGTAATACTCACGCTTAAATGACACAACGCGTTTTGGGATCACAGGCTGAGTAGAAATGCGAGTACGTTGTGGTTAAGCGTGCTCGGGCGAGAGCACTACCAGGATGGGTGACCTCCTGGGAAAGTGCTTCTCGTGTGTGGTCGCCAAGAAAAAGCCGTGCGCCTGCGAGCAAAGCGGACAATATTGTGGTCATGTTAAGATGGGGTATTACATTTTATTTTTTTAAGGGTGTTCTTTAAAGTGGAGTAAAAAATGGATGTATATTATGTGAAGGCTAGTAATTGAATATTACATTTATACTTGTATGTTAGTATTTAAGAACCTTGTGAATTTCTACAATTAGATGACATTAAGTTACATGATCAATAATCAGCGGCGAATCTAGAATGGGGTTCTAAATAAAATTTCAAAGCTAATTATATTTGAAGCGCAAGATGCTCTCGAGAAAGCTATTTGAGCCTTCCAGACAATTAAGGGCAATTTCTACGTCCCTCATCGGTCTGAATCCCCACCCCCTCATAACACGCTATATATTTAAAGAAAAATTGAAAAAAATGCTTTCGTGACCTTATTATCGAATAGGAAGGGTATTGGACAAGAAAAGTGGGAATAATTTCTTTTTTCTTTCTGCCTTTCTTTCCCACGACAACTAGTAACGGGCAAATGAAAATATTTCACTTCGAATTTCGGACTTTAACATCATGACGCTCATGGTGTTCAACGTAGTGGTTATTTGCCTATAAAAAACCATTAATTCTTAAAATATGTGTTGTTTTAGTTAAATTAATAGTGTCATATGCAATTTAAAAAGTATATCATAAAAGAATTTTTTTAAAATAGTGGGGTCAAATGACCCCACAACCATATAAGTAGATACGCCCTTGTCAATAATTGAAAAAAATTATTCCACATATATCTCTTAAATTGCCGAAATTATAGTTTCGTGATGGAGAGGCACTCCTTTTCTGGTTTTGGTTATGAACCATTCTTTTTTTTGGATTTGATTTTTACCGATATATTTTTACCGGCTCGATGTTTATAACGTTTGAACAACAATAATATAAAAAATATAATCATAAGTTATAACCCTTGAACAACTATAAATAATATTAAACAATATAAATCGAGTTTAACTCTTAAAGCATCATTGTTGGAGTTACGTGTTTGTGATAATGTTCCAACGTTTACGGAACCGGAAGCTTGTGATTGTGAATCGAGAGCAATTATATATATTAGAGAGATATATGAGAATTGAGTGTTTGGTGGTGTGTGTTTAACATGCAACCCACACTAATACCCTCTATTTATACCAAGTTTATCCTATTGAATGTTCAAAAAATACCAAAAAAATCACATTCAAACGGCTAGCATTCAAAATAGCCCAGTTCAGACAAGATCGCGACCGTAATGTATAGTTTCACGATCACGATATGTTCACTGTAAGAAACCACGAGCATTTAAACGATCGCAATACGATGTTTCGCAACCGCGACATCCCAAAACGGTTCTGAACCATTTTATTAACCGGATTTTTTATCCGGTTTAAAACCGGAAAAAATCTGGTATTTTTCAAAAGTTACGAATCAGAAGAACCGGTTCGATTCATAAGAACAGGATCCGATTCTAGCAGAACCGATTCTCACCAGAACTAGTTTCAGATTTTCAGGTCGGTTTTTTCCGATTCGGTTCTGGTGTGTACCTCTAATTCGTGAAGGGTTACTTCTCTAGTATCTTCACTTTGAAATTAGTTTTCGTGATTTGTTACTCTTCTCGGTATCTTCTCTTCGGTCTATTCGTGATGGATTCATTCTTCTCGCTTTCAAGTGTTCTCCTCCATTTCGCTAAAACACCACCCGGTAGGATGGGTCATCCTTGTTTAACCCGTTATAAGATAGCCCAGCCCAAAATAGCCCAATTATGCATCAAACAATAGCCCAAACATACCCAACAAGCGAAACCCTAAAATCTTCGTATCACATAAAACCCTAAATCTCCAATTCTCTGCCGCTCTGTTAGCCGATCAATCATCATCATGTCGAAGAGAGGTACTGTAACTGTAATATTTCATCATTTCGATTCACGATCAGTTTCTTTTCAATTGATTTCACAGATTATAATGATTTGTTGCAGGTCGCGGTGGTTCCGCCGGGAACAAGTTCCGGATGTCGCTCGGTCTTCCGGTGGCTGCGACGGTGAACTGTGCTGATAATACCGGTGCTAAGAATCTGTACATCATTTCAGTGAAAGGAATTAAAGGACGATTGAATCGACTTCCGTCAGCTTGTGTCGGTGATATGGTTATGGCGACTGTGAAGAAAGGTAAACCAGATCTTAGGAAGAAGGTGATGCCTGCTGTCATCGTTCGTCAACGTAAACCTTGGCGTCGAAAGGACGGTGTCTTCATGTACTTTGAAGGTATATTATTATACACACATAGAATATATTTTTGTGTTTATAGGCATCATCTGATCTGATTAGTTAGAGTATGTTTAATTGTTTTGGATTTTTATGATATATTGTGAATAGAATAGTTTATAGTTGTTTGTTGCAATATTAGTATGAAAAAATAGATTTGTATGTTAGATTGTTGATTAGTTGGGTACTTACATCCTTTAGGCTTTTGAATTTTAGAGAAAATAAACGTTGAAAATTGAATTTGAGAATTCATTTAATAAGAACAGCATTATTTGTGTTTGGAATTTGAGTGTGTTTTTGGTTTTAAAGTATGGAATGTGTTAGGTGTGACTACTGATATCATTGAAGGAAGTACTCTTGATATTATACTTTTGATTTCACTCATCTATATTATGTTTGCAATTTACAAGGTGCTGTGTTTCTATTTCTTGAATATCAGATTAGAAAGTTTGCTTTACTTCAAAGCATTAGATATAAACTGTGAAATGTATAGAGTTAATTTGGATTTGGAATGTAAAATTGTTTTTTCTATGCAGTATGAAAGAATTTTATACTATACATAAGTGTTGGCCTTTGAAAGTTGTTAGGAGTCGATGTAAATACCAGTGTTATTCTTTCCAGAATACGAGGTTTAAAATCGTGAAGTTGATTTTTTGTGTCGTTTATTGTCCCTTTTGGTATTGTTGGATGTATTCCAGATAGTCATTTGCTTTCGACCACCATGAAAGCCTTTTTTTATTTTTTTTTTATTTTTTTTTTATATTTTATGTTGTTTTTACTCTTTACATTTATATAGAGGTTTGCTGAACCATTTAATTGTGTTTTTACATTTCTTTTGCAGATAATGCTGGAGTTATTGTCAATCCCAAGGGAGAAATGAAAGGTAACCATAGTTAAACTGCTACCTTGTATGTGTGATAAGTATCCGTTTGAACATGAAAGCTTATAATATATGAAATAGAATGTACTTTTGATCAAAAAATGTCAATTTCTAGCCTTTTCTTATACGCGAGTCAACTTGGTTTTTTGTTGTTTTTATTAAATGGGTTGAATGGGGTAAGTGTTAACATGCTTTACATTATGATAGCGTTGGTAATTTTATTGAATGCATCAACTTCGTATGAAATTGGGCAAGTGAGGTTTGCAACCATACCTTTAACCATTTAATCTAGGGAACAAAACAATAATGCTGACCTCACATATAATCATTCATTTAGTTTATGTGGGTAGAAGTTGTTGTAACCATTGTTTGGTGTTATGTTTATATTTATAGGATCTGCGATTACTGGACCCATTGGAAAAGAGTGTGCTGATTTGTGGCCTAGGATTGCGAGTGCTGCTAATGCCATTGTGTAGGAGCTGGTGAAGGTTTATGCTTTTGTTGCCTAGTGTAGCTCTTTTGTTTTGACATTCATCTTAATGTGGTGGTTGGTGTGAGTTTTGCCAGAATTTAAGACTTGCTGTCTGTAGTCAGGTCATGCTAGTATTTGTTTTTTGTATTATGAAGTTTGTTCTCTTAAATCTCAATGTTTTGCTAGTATCGTTTTGAATCTTCATGAAAATTTGTTATTTTGGCATTGTGTATGTCATTAAAAATGTGCGCGTGTTTGCTTTTGTGTATTTTAACCCAATACAGAGTTAATGATACGGAGTAATATTAAAACTTTTAACGTTTAGTTGGATTTTGCCAATCATTGATTTGGAGAGTCCCTTGAACCAGCCGATGACTTTTTCATCTAGATTCACCGATCTAAAACATTCCTGGCATGATATGATCTGCCAAATGTTATGTTTATTATCAACTATTTATTTATAATCGAGATTTACAATAAGCAATAATATGTATGAATATGAATAAATACAAATACATTATACATTATTCTATGTTTATTTTTTTATAAAGTATTTGAACTTGATGCAAATTATCAAATCATTTAAATACTATTTGATTTGATTTCTTGTTGAAATAATCTGAAAGTCACTTTAAATATATTTTTAAGATAAATCGCGTCCCAAGTTGCACAATAAATTGGTTATTTACAACTTGTGGTGACAAGTACAAATGGGTGGGGCATATGTTTTTGATTGGAAAGCCATAATTTACAAGTCTTCATTACATGGTCACTCTAAAGTTTTAATCAATTTATACAAATAATGCTCAACAGAAAAAAAATAACAAGTTGCCGAAAAAGGACAAATTAGGTTTACCCTTTTGTTTTTAACTTTAATAAGCACGTTAATGACATAACCGTATACTAATATTTGATGGCTTATATTATATTGTATCATTTGTTTTGGGGATGACGTTAACTTAAAATATTGATTAGTTGATGATAACAGTGTTAATTGTATTAAACTGTATGCTTAAGAAATGTATTAGCCAACAGGCAACTAAAGACCATCATAACCAGTTAGCAACCAT